>NC_143551.1:41861363-42184545 GCF_054136105.1 Typopeltis vanoorti | reverse complement strand
GTAGATGTCCTAGTGACTAGGACGAAATATAGGAGTATTAAATTCTATTTTAATTCTTTGTGAGTGTTGTAAAAAATCCATTAAGCCTCCAACATGAAGGGTACAGTTTGTTAATGTGTGGAATGAGTTTGATGGACGAAGTCAGCTGTATGGGAGCGATGGACTGCATTTGAGTGGTTATGGTGTGAGTCGCTGGAGAGACTGCTGCTGGAAGGTAGAGAAGTGAATAGAGAGAATGAATCAGATCGAGAGGGGGAGTGATGTGGAAGAGCAGGAGAGTAAGACAGGAGAGATTGAAGAAGTGGATATGAATGGGGAAGTGAGTGGTATGAGTATAGAAAATGAGAGAATGGGTGTGCAAGAGGAGCAGGGAAACGGGGAGACTCAGGGTCGACAGGACTTCGTCCATCAAGAGGTGAATAGGTCGACAGGTACACAGCGTGAGAAAGGTAGATGCTCCAAGAGGAGGTGAGAGCATGTGTGGGCAGGAAAGAAATGGGATGACCAGGGATCAAGAGGAAACAGACAGAATTGCAAAGGGTTCTAAAATGAAGAAGCAGAAAGGGAAATGGCCCCAGTCCAGCATGGAGAGATCACATCAAGTGAGTGGTATCACTGGAACTAGCTGTAGATCCAGAAATGAGCTGTAATGTTTGTATACCAATGCTAGAAGTATAAGAAACAAGGCAGATGAAATGGTTGCACTAATTGCATCTGTTCACCCAAAGATTGTCGGAATAAGAGAGACATGATTAGATGAGGACGACATCCTGACAGGAATAGAGATGGAAAGGAATGATATGTTTCATGAGGATAGACGGGGTAAAAAAGGAGGGGGGGAAGTGCTATTGATCATAGAGAAAGAGCTATGTCCATACAAGGTAGAGATGCAACAGGGAAATAGGGCCAGTGGTTCTGAGGCAGTATGGTGTGAGATAGAGGTGAATAGAATCAAATACTTGGTGGGATGTTGTTATAGACCTCGTAATGTTGACGGTGGTGATAGTGAAATGTATAGTCAAATAAGCCAAGCAAATAAGAAAAGGGTGATCATTATGGGCAATTTTTATTATGGCAATATAGACTGAAATGAAGAGATAGCAAATGGAAGTAAAGAAAATGCGTTTCTTGAGTTTTTGAGGGATAACTACCTCAGACAGTATGTAACGGAAGGCACACGAGGATTAAGGGTCTTGGATTTGGTCATCTCATCAGAGGATGCAATTATAAATGAGGTGTCAAATCATCCACCAATTGGTGAAAGTGACCATGAGGTGATTACCTGGGTGGTTGCCAGCAGTGCAAGGACCCCTGTGAAAAAAGGGTATATGTGGAACTACAAGGGGGGGGGGGGTGATTATGAAGAGCTCAGGAGACAGCTTGCAGGTGTAGCATAAAATGAGGAGTTAGCTGGAAAAGAGATCAATGCAGCTTGGGGGATTTTCAAAAACTATTTAGTAGATGCAATGCCTAAATGTATTCCACAGGTGAGAAAGTTAAATAAGGTAGGTGTGAGATGGATGAATAAAGAGATTAAGCAGAATAAAGATTAAGCAGATTAAGATGAATAAAGAGAATAAAGAGATAATACAGAAAAAAAGGGCATTGTGAAGGCAGCATAAGAGAAGTGGAAATAACCAATTTCATGAGGTCTACAAAGACCAGACAAGCAGGGTGACTTGGTTGGTGAGGGTAGCTAAAGAGAGGTATGAACAACAATTAGCTGATGAAGTCAAAAAGAATCCTAAGGAGCTCTTTCGATATGTAGCCAGCAAAAGAAAGAATGATTATGGAAGGATGACATTGATTGGAGGAAATGGTATAAAGACAGCTGTTGCAGAATGTGTGGTGGAGATACTTAATGACCAGTTCATAAAGATCTTTCAATCTTGTGAATGTGACTTCATGGAGAGACTGAGAGCAGTTGGTGATGGGGAAGAGAGACTGACTGTAAGTGACCAAGAGCTGTTTGGGGAGTTGAGTAAACTAGATAAGAACGAGGCTGTGGGACTTGATAATATATCACCGCGTATTCTGAAGGAAAGTGCCAGAGAGTTAACGCCTGCCTTGACATATTTTTTTAATACGAGTCTTGCACTCGGTCAAGTTCCTAAGGAGGGCAAGATTGTGCCACTTCATAAAGGAGTTGATCGAACTCAAGCATCAAACTATAGGCCTATCTCTGTGTCAGGTGTTGCGGTTAAGTTGTTGGAGAAGCTTGTGAGAACTAGGATCCAGAGTTGGGTTGACAACAATGGTATAATCTTTGATGGACAGCATGGATTTGCTAAAGGGAGGTCATGTTTTAGTAATCTACTTACTTATTACAATAAAGTGACTGCTTCCTTGGACAGAGGAGAAGGATACACAGTAATATACTTGGATTTCGCAAAAGCTTTTGATAGAGTACCTCATGATAAGTTGACAGTCAAACTAGAGCAGATGGCGTTGGATGTTAGATTAGTGCATTGGATTGGAGACTGGCTATCTGATAGGTATCAACAAGTTGTGTATGGGGGTGCGATATCCAGGAAAAGGAAATTCACTGGTGGAGTGCCTCAGGGGTCTGTTTTAGGGCCATTACTATTTAACTTGTATATTAATGATATTGGCGAAGATTTGGATGGAGATAGTCAGTTGTTTGCAGATGATGCAAAGTTGAGACGAAGCATGAAGAGTAGTGAAGATGTTGTTGCCTTACAAGAAGACTTGAATAAATTGAGTGATTGGGCACTAAAATGTGGATGTGAGTTCAATGTTGCAAAATGTAAGGTTTTAAAATTTGGAAAACAAAGATCAGATGCAGAATTTATGCTTGGTGAGAATATATTGTTGGAGGTAGAGGAAATAAGAGATCTGGGGGTGATAGTGGATAAGGATCTAAAATTTAGGTGACATATTGCAAAATTGAGAAGACAACACAAAGGCTTCTGGGAATGATGCGGAGGACATTGACGTGTAGAAGTAGGGAGATTCTTGTTCCATTGTATAAGGCTTTGATTAGGCCACACATGGACTATTGTGCCCAGATTTGGTCACCGTGTTTTCAGAAGGATGAAGAGGTGTTGGAAAGGGTCCAAAGGAGACTGACTAAGGTAGTTTCTGCCCTCTGGAATGTTGAGTATGAGGAAAGATTGAGAAGATGTAATTTGCAGAGTCTGGTGGAGAGAAGGATGAGGGGAGATATGATAGAGACCTACAAGTTGGTAAGGGGTTGTTATAAGATCAATGGTGGAGCAGTTCTACAGAGAATAGTGGGAGATCAGGAGAGAACCAGAGGTCATCCCTGGAAACTGTATAAAGAAGATGTGAATAGGGGAGTGAGAGGCAGGTTTTTCCCATGCAGAGTTGTGAATAATTGGAATGCCTTGCCTGAGAGTGTGGTGTCTGCAAGGAGTTTGAGTGTGTTTAAGACACGGTATGATGAGATGTGTGTGTGATAAAAGGACCTCCCAGATGAGTCTTTGACTCCATGAGGTCTTGTTTAATAATAATAATAATAATAATAATAATAAGGGGATATTTTAAATCCAACCTTATTTTATATCCCAAAGTACAGATATTTGGAAAATTTTGAAGTCTTTTCAAATTTTTTCAAATCCAGAAAGAATATTATTAATATTACATGACATCTCCAGGAAGTCCAAAGACTCATTGAGGGAGGGCACCTATTCTACAACTCTCTGTCTCCACCACTAATTCCATCAAGTACTACAAACCACAACTATCATCATCATCTACATTACCGCCATCTACCACCAACCACCCTGAATAGTATGTTCACAGACAATCACAAACAATCATGCCCATGGTGGAATTTGAACCCACAGCCTTTTGGTTTGATGGAGAGCGGATATGCTAACCACTCGGCCAACCAGGCTGGCATGTGAGAATATAATCCTAAACATTTGGAGATTCCTTGAATTGCATACCATAGCAACCTATGTTGGAACTTGTCTGTATATATTAATTGTAGGTAATGATATCAAGATGGCATCAGACATCTACGGGTGTTGGACCCATGGTTGGTGATGATGTTGATGATGAATGATAATGAGAATTTTATAATTTTGGGTTTTGTAACTTTTCAATCTCATAAGCTTAATTTAATGAATTACCCATTTTCTTCAAAAATAAACTACGTAACAACTTACAAGAAGCTAGTTGTAGGTTGAAAGTTGGTGTTAAGTAGCTCTCCTAGTGTATTAATAGATATATAATAATATGTGAATAATTAAAGTGAATGTTAATATTCAAATATGGTTCTCTTTAAGAGTCAGAGGAAGTTTTATATGGGTCTTTAGGTCTTCAATAAACAAAGTAAAGATTTCACATTGGTAATGAATTTTGTCTACTACCTGATTGTTTATTGTATTATTAGCTGTAGTGGTGGCAATAAAGTCAGCCAGAGGAGCCAATCCTAGATGAACATCATTGCCTAGTGAGTGTCCTGAGTAGAGACTCCTCTGGCTTCTATTCCCTAAACCACAATCTCCATGTAGTGTAAGTAAAACACTTTCAGGAGAACCAGAAATTCATTCATTTGAGAATACATTTGTAAATCAGTTTTGTAAGCAGGCCACTGCACAATATAATAATTATTATTATTAACATCCGACCTCTGTGGTGTCAGAGGCTCATCATGGTAGGTACACACAATTGCACACAATGCTCATCCAACCAGGTCATAAAATAACTCAATTTGTCTACATTCACAACACCATCAGGTGGTACATTCTACTCAACCCCCCCCCTCCACTCTCCATGCAAAGAACCCTCTCCACACTCCTCTGCTCACATCCTCTTTATACATTTTCCAGTAGTGGCCTCTTGTTCTACCCTCTTCTCCCATTTTATAAAAATCTCTTCCATGTCAACTTGATAACAATCCCTGACTAGCTTATATGTCTTAATTATATCCCCCTGCTTCCTCCTATTCATGAGGCTTTGAAAATTGCATTCTCTCAATCGGTCCTCATACTCCACATTCCAAAAACCAATGACAACTTTCGTGAATCTTCTCTAGACCCTTTCCAACATATCCTCATCACCATGAAAACCCAGCAATCAGATCTGTGCACAAAAATCCATATGAGGCCTGATCAATGCATTATACAATGGTATCATAATCTCTTTATTTCTGAATGTTAGGTTTCTCTGCATCATTGCCATTATCTGATGTGATGTCTTCTCACTTGTGCAATGTGTCCATCAATTTCAGGTCCTTGTCCACCACTACCAGATCTCTCATTTTCTCATTTGAACAACAATGTTCCAAAACTGACCCTTGCGTTACATTACTACTGACCTTCCTCTTACAGGATACCACACTCTGATATCCAATTTTCTGATACCTATCTGACAGCCAGTCACTGATCTAACTCAGTGACTGCTATCAGATAGTCTGTTATCCAATCCCATCTGTTTCAATTTATTTAACAGTTTGTCATGTGGCAGTCTATCAAAAGCCTTTGCAAAATCCAAGTACACCACAATATGTACATCTCTCCTATCCAAGTTATTTTTCACCTTGTTATAGTACATAGTAAGTTAGTGAAACATGATCACCCCTTAACAAACCCATGCTGATAACCACAGAGAATACTGCTGTTATCAACCTATTTTTGTATCCTACCTCTCACCAATCTCTCCAGTACCTGCACCACAACTCCAGATATACAGATTGGTCTATAATTTGAAGTCACAGCCTTATCACCACCTTTATGCAGTGGAAGACTTTTACCTTCTTTCCACTCCCATGGAACCTGTGCTGTTGTAAGACTCTTATTAAACAAGAATGCCAATGCTACTGCGAGTTCCCTGGAACATTCCCTTAAGACACATGGTGATATGTCATCAAATCCTATTGCCTTATTAACATCGACGTTATTTATTTCCTCAAACATCTCCTGCTCACTCACAATTAAGCCATTCTCTCCTATGTCCTCTACAGTTAAGATGCTCATGATTCCATGATGATAAGGATGAAACATTCTTATAAATTAATCATTGAATACCTCAGCAATGCCTTCTGCAGCAGTTATCATTCTACCATTTTCATCCATTAACATCATCTTACCATAATCATTATTTTTTATACTGGCCATATATCTAAAAAACTCTATTGTTTTTATTCACCTGATTTGCCAATTTCTGCTCATACTCTACTTTTGTTTTCCTTGTTAACTGAGTCACAAGATATTGAACCATGCCTTGTTTCATGTAATATACATCTGTTACATTATCTGCAAACTGGTATGCACTCTTCTTTCTTTCTATTCTTCTTGCTCCCTCCTCCCCAATAATATTAGAGGATTCAAGGGTTAGGGGTGAATCTTTCCTAATTTACTTTTCATCTTTTGAAGTGGGAGAGCGCCTTCTTTCCCAAGTATTTGCCATACTTAGTAGACTAATCAAATGCAGAAGAAGGCAATGGCAAGCCACTTCTGTACATATTTTTCCAAGAAAATCTTAGGAGCAGAGACTTAAGTTATTGTAATGGGTGCTGGAAGATGGGATACACAGGTGAGATGGCATAAAATGGCTATTGGGGAAGAATAAAGAAGAATTTCCTATGAAGATAACAAGAACGATGAAGCTGTATCAAAGCCTTTTGGAAGTTCAACTTCTGGTATGGTGGGAAGTCAATTGAATAAATTCATATGGAATAAGAGAGAAATTAGTCTGAACACTAAATTAGCTGTATACAAGACAGTGTTCAAACCAGTTTTAACTTATGGATCTGAGAACTGGGTCAGAAGTAAAACACTTGACCAAAGACTAGAGACTGCAGATATGAGAGTCCTGAGAAAGATTAGAGGCGTGAACAATGGCATCAATGGCAATATCATATTAAAAATGAGGATATTAGGAAAGAACTGATCAGCATCCAGGAATGCGTTAGCAGAGCTAATCTCAGGTGGTATGGTCACTTAATTAGAATGGGAGAAAAAAGATTAGCAAAACAAGTGTTCTCTGCCAGTTTGGCAGGAAAACGAACCAGAGGAAGACCAAGATATAGGTGGATTGATACGGTACAAAGTGCCTTAGATGATAGAAATATAAGATCTGATAATGTTGGAGTCTTGACAAGTAACAGACTGATTTGGAGGAAAATTGTAGATAGGAAGTTAGTAATGATGTATTTTTTCATGTAGTACTATCATATCCTGTACACCCCTTGAGGGTACATGGCAGGAATTTGATGATGATGACTTCTGATAGAGTTAATCTCGGAAGAAGATACCTCTTCTTTACTGAGAAATTTTTCAACAGATTTGGAAAAAAAAAATATACTGGTCTAGAGATTGAAAACATCAGTATTCATCCCAGTTCCAAAAAAAAAAAAAAAAGAAAGAAAGAAATAAAAATAAATAAATACCAGAAATTGTGAGAATTATAGAACCGTCACTTTAATTTCACATCTGATTAAAGCTGTTGAAAGTCCAACAAGGACTGGAGCTATGAGTAACTAGAGAACTGCCACAAGAACAGGCAGGCTTTAGGAGAGATAGAGAACTAGAGACCAGATAGTAAACTTGAAATGGATTATGGAAAGAACAAGAGAATTTCAAAAGGAAGTATTGATCTGTTTTATTGATTGCAAGAAAGCTTTCGATTGCATGGACCAAAAGAGACTTTTGATTGTAATGAGATCAATGGGAATACCCAAGCATTTAATTCTCTCAATAAGAGAGCTGTAAGACAACCAAGAAACTTCAGTAAAAATAGTCTTTGGAAAAATAGACATTGTTCAAATGGAAAAAGAGAGGCAGAAGGGTTGTATTCTCTCACCCTCTCTTTTTAATATTTATAGTGAATATATTATGAGACTGTTAAATTAGACAAAGACACAGATGAAATTAAGATTGGTGGCATAAAAAATAAATATTTTAATACTTTATGTGAATCGATTCATTTGAATTATGGGCATGGAGGAGACTATTAAGAATCCCATAGACTGTACGAATGACCAATAAGAAGGTTTTAGAGAGTATTAAGACAGAATGCTCCTCGGAGGCAATGATCCCTAAACAGAAGTTGATGTACTTTGGACATATTATGCAAGCAGATGAATCATTGAAAAAGGCAATTATGTTAGGGAATATTGAAAGAATGAGAAGAAGAGGAAGACCTTAAAAGACTTAGATGGGCAACATAAAAGAACTTCCCAACTTGAACTTACAAGTGTTCAAAGATAGGACAGTAGGACAAGTAGGATGGAGAGCCTTTGTTCACAAAGATCACCAAGAGTCAAAAATGACTGGATGGCACATAAAAAATTCAACATGAATAGAGGGTGATAAGTGCTATTTTGTGCAGTAACTGGTGATACTAATCATTTTAGTAACATCTTGTTTATTTACGATAGCTTGATTGCATGATTGCAGTGCTTTATGGAGTAGTTACCATTTTTTACTGAATTTTGAAGCTTGTCTTGAACAAATTATGCAAATCGACATGCTGAGCAGTGTAAAGATCAAATGTAATTAATGACACAAATTTTTTGATAACAGTTTGATGTTGGTTGTACAATATATATATATACACGTGTGTGTGTGTGTGTGTTTTTATGTGGTTACCACCCACGAAAGGTTATTACTAAACCTATAGTACATTTGTACCGTGGGTGTGCAAGAATTTTTTTTTTCAATTTTTGTTTGTGACCATTTTTGTCAATTTTATATATATGTTTTCTAATTTTTTATTTATTTTTCCATTGTCCAGAAATCCAGCTCTAGAGACCAATGTGAGACTAGGGAGGTGGTCTCACACTGGGCAATGAAATTCATCTTCCACCTAAAGACAGTCACAAACATCCATGCCCATGAAGGGATTTGAACCTCTGACCTGTTGGTCGGAGAGTGGGTATGCTAACCACTTTTCCGACTATGCCAGCATATATGCACAGCCAAACCTGAAAGCTAGGTTGGTAGAAAGGCTGAACAGGAGAGGAGAGAAAACATGGTTTTATAGAAAGTATGATATTTTGCTGGACTACAAGTTATCAGTGAATATGAAACAGACTGACAGAATGAAAGCTAGCATAAAAGTGGGTGCAAAAGGAATATGTTAATCACAAATGAAGGAATGAGACCAAGTCAGATTATGAAAGTGAAAGTAAGTAAGAAAGGAAATGGAAGCAAGTGAGAATGAGGAAGGGATCACTGTTATTTAACTTCAATATTGATTATTATTATTATGATGATGATTCAGGCCTCTGTGGAGTCAAAAGACTTATCATGGGAGACCCATCCTAGGAAACACAAAGTCTATCATACCACTCTTTGAAACTCATTGACCGTTCATGCTCTCACCACTTTATCAGTCGATGCAGTCCATGGTTCAAACACCCTCCATTCAAAGAAAACACTCTTCACCCTATTGCTTACAGCTTTGATTCAGTTTTACAGTAGAAGCAACTCAGACTATGAGGTCATTTTTAAGTGACTTGTTATTATTATTATTAGTAGTAGTAATATCAGCTTTTGAAGGATTCAAAGATTCTTCATGGAAGGTCCTCCTGACATGTATAAACCTTGGCAAACTGTCTTAAAACTGCTCACTGTTTGCACTTGTCAACACTCTCCATTTAAAATCAATACTGAAAACTATATAAGACGAGTATGAGCAAGTAATTCTCTAAAGAAGTGCTCTTCACTCACTTGCTCACTCCTTGCCAAACAATAAAACTTTTAGGAATGGCATCTCTTGTTCTAGCCCTGTTCTTCCCTCTATTCTATGAAGAATTACTTGTGATAGAAATTCTTCTCGCTGACTTATAAGTCTCAATCATATTGTACCCTCCTCTCTTCCTCCTATCCACTATACAAATAGCATTTTCTCAATCTGACTGCATGCCAACAATTCAGAGACTCTGACACCACTTTAGTAAATTTTCTCTGCATCCTTTTCATAATATTAATTATTATCATCATTATTTGATATCTAAAATTCCATCCACTGCCCACAATAGTATTTTTTGTTAGTCTATTGCATGTATTGTGTGGCTGATTTGTTTACATGTGGGATGAAAATCACAAGAGAAAAATCCTGCTACCTTTGTGTGAGACTGGTAACTTACTTTCAAATTAAAAAATAAAACATGGTAAAGATTCCTCTCAGCATGATGAGAATCAAACCTAGGACATTTTCCGTCAAAGGGTGAAATGTCCTGTTATTTGTCCAATTACACTATGGAGGCTCAAACATGAATATCCATGGCATGATTTGAATACACAGCATATGGATTTGTTCTCAAATTTGGCCCCCAGGATTTTAAGGGGATAAATTAACTGTGGAAAGGGTACACAGGCAGATAACAAAGATGGTTTCAGGACTGTACAATGTTAGTTATAAGGATCAGCTGAGAGAATGTGGACTGCAGAGTTTGGTAGATAGAAGGAGGAGAGGTGATATGATTGAGACTTTTAAACTGTTGAGGGGTGGTTACAGGGTTGACAAGGGGGGCAGTTCTTTCATTTGGTGAAACAGCAGGAAGGAGTGATGACAAGGCCATCTCTGGAAGTTACAAAAGGAAGCTGTGAGCAAGAGGGTAAAGAGTGGTTTCTTTGCATGGAGGAGGAGTGTACACCATGGAATGTATTACCTGATAAAGTGGTGAGAGCAAGAACGATCAATGAGTAGTATGATAGTCTTTGTGTTTCTTAGGAAGGGCCTCCCATGATGAGTCTTTTGACTCCATGGAGACCTGAATAATAATAATAATAATAATAATAATAATAATATTGGTTGAAAGTGAGTATGCACAATTTCACAATTAATGTGGATGCAGTGTAGGAATGCAGTGTAATGAACAGTTCATTATATATTTCAGTTCAGTTATAAGAAAATAAATAATGCACTGATTTATTTAGTTGCTAATATTTTGATGGTTTTTCAGCCAGTATCATCAGAGCACAAAATGTTTGTCATGATACACAAATAGCAACAATTAGTCAAGAGCAGAACAGTTTAAAATTATAACAGACAACATAAAAAACTAAGTCCTAATTGGTATCACTATCTACTGTTCGTTATAGAGAGGGAGAGAGGGATAAACAAGAATTAATCTGATCTTAAAATGACTCATTCATATTTTTGGTAAATTGATACAGCCATACTTGTTTCAGGAATGTTTTCAAGTTGCAACTGATTCCAAAAAAAAAAAAAAATCTCTCTAACTTGTACTGACTTCTGTGTAGCACTTTTTGCTTTATTCTATCTAATTGTGTGAAGGAGTATCTAAGGCATGGTATGCTAGGCCTGACTTGCCATTTATGAAGGTGCTGAATGTATTTCTGCAACATGGAATTACGTTTTCCAAGGCAGATGACAACAGATATTCCTGTTCGTCATAGTAAGCCAAGTACAGAACATTCCATAAACTTCTGGATGTGATAAAGATGATCATTTGTCCTTAATTGAATGGATGAAGGTTGGTAATTTTTATTTATGGTGTATTAATAACAGGAATAGAAGTCGCTGGGTACAGCATTTTTCGGCAGGATAGGAAGGGAAAGCGTGATGGTGGAGTACTGCTTATGATAAGTGATGACCTATGTCCTTTAAGAGTGGAAACTTTGGAAGGCAGTGACACTAATGATTTTGAAAGCATATGGTGTGATGTAGAGGTGGGCAAGACAGGATATTTAGTGGGGTGTTGCTACAGACCCAGGAGTACAGAGGGTGGGGACCAGGAAATGTTTAGACAGTTGAGTTTGGCAAGTGCAAGAAGAATGATTGTTATAGGAGATTTTAACTACAGTAGTATAAATTGGGGAGAGGAAGATGAATGTAGCAATAAGGGAATGGAATTTCTAGAATTCTTGAGCGAAAAATGTCTTAGGCAACATGTAATAGAGGGAACAAGAGGTTCAAGAGTTTTGGATTTGGTTTTAGCATCAGAAGAGTTGATAATAACTGAGATGACATCTCCCCCACCAGTTGGAGAGTGTGACCATATGGTTTTGACTTGGAAAATTAATAGATATGCAGGAGTATCAAAGAGACAGGAACGTATGTAGAATTATAAGGCAGATGATTATAATAGTCTAAGACATCGACTTGGGAAGTTTCATGGAGGGAGGAATTGGAAGGCCAGGATATCATTAGTGCATAGAAAATTTTGAAAGAATATTTGTTAGCAGCAATGGTAAGTTGTATACTACGAGTGAACAAGAGGACACAATTTGGAGTAAAATGGATGACAAACAATATTAAACAGGAATTGCATGCAAAAAAAGAGGGGCTATGGAAGAGATATAAGGAGACAGGTGAAGAGAAGATGCATGAAGAGTATAAGACACAGGCCAGAAGAGTGACTAGTATGGTAAGGAAGATGAAAATGGAATATGAGAGGAGATTGGCCATAAGATCCAAAAAAAATCCTAGGGATTTTTTTAGATATGTGGCCAGTAGGAGGAGAAATGACTGTGGAAGAATGATATTGTGGGATAAAAATGGGAATAGAGTGACTGATACAGAGGACATAGTGGAATTGTTCAATGAACACATTATTGGAGTATTTCATCCTGAAGGCGTCAGTTTTAATGCTAGAGGGATAGGGCAGGTTCGAGGTTTAGAGGTACAGGAGGAGAGTGTGTTTCAAATACTGAATACTCTGGATGTCAATAAAGCTGTGGGACTGGATGGTATTTCACCATGAGTTTTGAGAAAATGTGCTAGGGAACTGACAGTGCCTTTGACCTGGCTTCTCAATGAAAGTTTGGCTGCAGGAAAGATAGTGCCATTGCATAAGGGTGGTAGCAGACTGGAAGTGTCTAATTATACACCAGTTTGTGTGTCATCAGTAGTTAGTAAGATCTTGGAGAAAGTAGTGAAGGACCTTATACAGCATTGGTCAGATGAGGGTAATGTTATCTGTAAGAGTCAACATGGATTTGTGAAACGGCGCTCTTGTTTTAGCAATATGCTAGCCTTTTATAATAAAGTTACAAGAACATTAGATGAGGGAAAGGCATATGCTGCAATTTTCTTACACTTAGCGAAGGCATTTGACAGGGTGCCACATGATAAGCTGATATTTAAGTTGCAGCACATGGGTCTGGATGTCAGATTCATCAACTGGATTCAGGATTGGCTGTCCGATAGGCATCAGAGAGTTGTGTATGGTGGGGCAGTTTCAAGGAAGCAGAGGGTTACAAGTGGGGTCCCACAGGGCTCAGTACTGGGACCTATATTGTTTAACCTTTATATCAATGACATTGTCAGTGGATTGCAGGGGGATATTGATTTGTTTGCGGATGATGTGAATCTGTGAAGGGTTATTAGTAATAGTGCAGATGTGGCAGTCCTGCAAGAAGATTTGAATAAGCTAGACAGATTGGCAAATGAATGGGGGTATCACTTTAATGCAGCAAAATGTAAGGTCTTGAGGTTTGGGAGACATCGATAGGACACTGCATACTGTATTGGAGGAGCTATACTGGAGGAAGTAGGGGGAGACAAGAGATCTGGGGGTTGATGATTGATAGAAACCTGAAATTCAAGGGACATATTACAAAAGTGGTGAAGGTAACACAGAGGATTGATGCAATAATGAGAAGGACGATGACCTGCAGAGAAAAAACAGTTATCATTCTGTTGTATAAGACCCTGATCAGACCACACTTGGACTATTGTTCTTAGATTTCGTCATAAATTTGGGGATAAATTAACTGCGGAAAGGATACAAAGACGGATGACAAAGATGGTTTCAGGACTGTAGAACGATAGTTATGAGGATCGGCTGAGGGAATGTGGACTGCAGAGTTTGGTGGATAGAAGGAGGAGAGGTGATATGATTGAGACTTTTAAACTATTGAGAGGTGGTTACAGGGTTGACACTGGGCTTTCACTTGGTTGAACAGCAGGAAGGAGTGATGACAAGAGGCCATCCCTGGAAGTTACGAAAGGAAACTGTGAGCAAGAGGGTGCAGAGTGGTTTCTTTGCATGGCAGGTGGTTGAACCATGGAATGCATTGCCTGATGGAGTGGTGAGAGCAAGAATGGTCAATGAGTTTAAGGAGTGGTATGATAGACTTTGTGTTTCTTAGGGGGGGGGACCTCCCCTTGATAAGTCTTGATAGACTTTGTGTTTCTTAGGAACGACCTCCCATGGAGTCAAAAGAAGAGTCTTTTGACTCCATGGAGGCCTAAATAATAATAATAATAATAAATGTGATGTGAAGCTGATATTTATTAAGCACTCTAGATATCTTTTCAGACATGCTCTGAAGGAATATGGCAGTAGCACTTTTGCTGTGGTCTTGTGTTTTTATGAGAGAAGGAGATTTGAGGGGAACATTTAGTATTTTATCTATTTTCTGGGGATTACAGCCATTGGCTATAAAAAGTGTGGTGAAGATATGTGAGTTTAATGATAAGAACAGTATTATTGAAACAGACAGCTTTGGCTGAATGTGTTAGGGATTTTGGTATACTATATTGTTGTGCTGGATGATTGTGCAATTATTTGTACAAATATCTTCATTATGTATAGGCTTTCTGTAAACAGAAAACGATGACGAACCATTTGGAAAGCATGTGATTAGTGTATCTAGGAATGATAGACAGATATTTGATTACTTTTCAAATGAAAAGTGGATTTTGTGATGTTGACTATTTAAATACACTAAAATGCATCTAATGTATCTTAACCTTGTGGCCAAATAGCAAACACATCATCTACATAGTGCAGCCAAATGATTCGTTTTAGCTTGGCTGTGTTGAGTGCTCGGTTCTCTAAGTATTCTATATATTAAAATGGCTGATTTTGAGGGCTCATTTGCTGTGGGACCAATTTATGAATATCAGGTTCGTATCAAAGCCAGATCTTTGGTTTTTAGAACAGTGGACCTAAGGTGTTAAGTGTTTGAATTTTAATTATTTCGAAGCACAATTGTCTTCATGTTTCTATGCTTCATTTCTTTGATAGATGGAATGTTACAAATTTTTTAAAATTCTTTTCTTTTCTTTTTTTTTTTGTAAACCTAAACATTTGCACTGAACGCATCACTGATATTAATTCTTCACTAAATAAGCATGGAAATATCCAATTCAATTTCTCCGATCAAAGGTAGTCCTTCAAGAAGGGTGCCAAGGCTGTTCAATCAAGCATATAATGACTAACTTGCACTGCATCTCCATTTTATGTCTATGAGGAAGTTAAAAATAGTCACAAACAATTTATCAACGCACCAAAAACTGATTTTGAAAAAGGCAATTGCAAAAATATTGCATTCCTTTTAATGGTACCTGTGGCATAACTATAAAAAAATGAATATAACATGATAACCACAGTATTAAACCCTAATGAAAAACCAGAGATATTTCATATTTAAAATAATGGTACATCATCAGCATGTGGAAACAATAAGCAATTCAAAGAACAAATACAACCAAGGTGGGGAAAGGGAAGAATGAACCCATGGCATTCCTATCTAATTATTTGTATATTTTTCTTTTCCATGTGAAATACATGTGAAACCATGTGGTTTCACATGTATTTGCCTGCACATTATGCATAACTGAACTTTTTAGAATATGGTTATTTAATCTACTTTTTTTTTAGGTAAACAGAACTTTTTACAATGGAAGAAAGAAATACTTGTAAGGGCTGCTAGTGATCTAGCAAGCTTGTATATAGGACTGTTTATAGTATCAAGAACTGGGTGTAGGGTGGCTTCACACATGAAAAAAGACGCAGGATCATTTATTTTGTGCTAATTGATTTATTTCTATTAATAGTTTCTTTAGGTCAAGAAGTAATTTTTGAACTAATTTACGAACTTCATTCTTTAGTGTATTAGTAAAATTTATTATTATTATTATTATTATTATTATGTGACACCTCCAGAGAGTCCAAGGACTCATCGAGGGAGGACACCTACTCTACACCTCTCTGTCTCCATCACTTAATCCACTAACTACAACGAACCACAACTACACCAACGCCATTTACCACCCACCACCACCAACAATATACTGTGCTGCTTTCACCATGCAGGAGTTCACAGCCCTTCAACAAAAAGCAGGAAAATCACCAGGAGCAGATGGTATCACAGTTGAGGCTTTAAAGCATTGCTCTATAGACATCAAAGAACAACTCCTATACATATAACTTTGTACTTTCCTCCAGGAAAGTTCCTAAATAGTGGGAAGAGGATCTAATAATACCAATTCCAGAAAAGAGTAACCTGAACAAACCTGAAAACTACACTCCTTTCTACTCCACTAAAAATCTACAATAGACTGATATTAAACAGAACTGAACAGACTACTTATTTGTTTTGATTGGTTTCCATATTTATAATTGTAAAATTATAAATAAATGACGATGATGATTCTGATTAATTCATTACCACAGTAGCATTACCTCTGTCTGCTTTCATTATAGCAATATTCTTTGTTATTGTATAGTTCTTTGAATGCTGTAATTTTCTTCAGCGAGAGACTTCTTTTGTGAGATTTAGACTTAGAATATCAGCTACATCCAAATGAGTGCTAAACCAGAGGCAAGTTGTATATTTTTTGTTCAATGAACACCATTACTTCTACTATTGGAACTTACCTAGGTGTACTGGGAAAGTTATGACCTCAACCTAATGTACTGACTGTTTCTTCCATTAGGACTACTGATGACGTAAACTTATAAATTTTTAGCCAATGGCTATAATCCTCAGAAAATAGATAAAATCCTAAATAGCCTCCTCAAATCACCACCTTCCCAAATACACAAGACCACAGCAAAACTGTTACTATCCCTTATACATTCAGGGTATGCAAGAAAAGATATCCAGAGTTCTTAATAAATGTTAGCATCACACCACATTTGAACCATATAAAAGGATGGCAACCCTCATCTATTCACCCAAAGCCACATTCTTGCTCTCCTTTACCACATCCAGGAATTTATGAAGTGCTGTGTACTTGAACTGACTTACTATGGACAGACAGGAGGGTCTGTTTGGCATCTGCTTCGGAGAACATAAGAAATACATTCAGCACTATCATTATGGCAAGTCAGGTCTAGCAAACTATGGCTTGGATATTCCTTCGCACAGAATTAGATGGAAGAAAACAAAAGTGGGTTACACAGTAGTGAATACAAATCAAAAATACTTTTTTTTTTGGAATCAGTTGCAGCTTTAAAACAAGTATGGCTGAATCAATTTACCAAAAATTTATGAGACAGTCATTTTAAAATCAAATTTCTAATTGGTTACCCCTCTCTGTAACCAACAATAGATGGCAGCAATTAAGACTTTAGTTCTTTATATTAAATATAAATGTACTGAAGGGGGTGTCGAAGTTTTTTTTTTTTTTTTTCGCCATACAAAAAAGAGTAGAAGTGGTAATAATGAAAATGTAGTAGCACTTCAGGAATATTTGAATAATCTGGATATATGAGCAAGTGAATGGAGATTTAAGTTTAATTCAACTAAATGTATATGGTGTAGAAGTATGGGATCCATCGATGGGAGTCTGTTTGTGGAGCTGCACTGGAGGAAGTGGAGGAGGAGGCAAGGAACCTTTGGGAGGCGATGATTGATAGAAACTTGGAGTTTAGGGGACATATCACAAAGGTGGTGAAGATAACCAAGAGGATTGTTGCAATATTGAGAAGGACAGATGCTGACCCACATAGAAAAGTGGTGATTATATTGTATAAAACTCTGATCAGAAGACCACATCATAATTGTTGTGCTCAGATTTGATCACTAGGATTTGAAGGAATAAATTAATTCTGGAAAGGGTGCTGAGGCTTATGACGAAAATATCAGAACTGTAAAATGTTAGTTATAACGGTAGGCTGAGGGCATGTGGACCGAAAGGTTTGGTAGGTAGAAGAAAGACAGGTGATGTGATTGAGATATTTAAACTGTTGAGAGGCAGTCAATATTGATACTGGAAAGTTCTTTCATATGGTAGAACAAAGGGAAGGTGTGAGGGCACATGGCTATGCCTGAAGGTTGAGAATGTGAGTTGTGAGCAAGAGAGCAAGGAGAAGCTTTTGTGCATGAAGTGGTTGGATTGTGGAATGAATTGCCTGATGGGGGTAGTGAAAGCACAAGCAGTGAATGAATTTAAGGAGTGTAAGATAGACTCCATATTGTTTAGGATGGACCTCCCATGACAAATTTTGCGAGTCCATAGAGGTCCTAAGTAATATTAATTCTTCTTCTTATGGTGCTATCTTCTATCGAAAATCAGTGACCATCTTGGTGAACAAACTGCGTTCTTGCGTTAATCGAAGCAGTTGTGCGCTGCTCTTTCCTGTCCACGTCTTGATGTTGTCAAACCATGATATTCTTCTTCTTCTTCTTCTAGTTCCTTTGCCATCAATTTCTTCCTACCAAAATAGTTTGTAGAAGTTGGTATTTGCTGTTTCTCATGATGCAAGGTATGATGTTTATCATTTCTTGATTATTTGTACAAGATCTTTAGCTTTTCCAATGGATTTTAAGACATCTTCATTGGTAATTTTTTCTGTCCATGATATCTTTAGCATTCTTCTGTATAGCCACATCTCAAAGACTTCAATTTTCTTGATGGTTCTTGCCTTCAATGTCCATGTTTCAACTCCATACAGCAGAATAGACCACACATAGCATTTCAGCATTTGGCATCTGACTTCCATGTTCAGGTCTTTATTGCAAAATAATGTTCTCATTTTCATGAAGGACTGCCATGCAACTCCAATTCTTGTCTTTATATCTATTTCAGGATCCCACCTTTCATTAAGCCAGCAACGGAGATATTTATATCTTGACACTTGATCGATATTTTTCCCATTGAGTGTCAGTTTCATTGACGAGGTTGGATGTTTGCTGATGACCATGTATTTTGTCTTGTTGATGTTTATATTTATTCCCATTCTTTGGCTTATGTATACTCTGTCAATGAGTTTTTAGAGATCCATAATAATGTTATCTGTAATTAGCACGGAGTCATCTGCATATCATTGGTTGTTAACAATCTTTCCATTATTGCAATTCCCTCTGGACATTCTTCCAATGCCTTTTTAAAGATTACCTCTGCGTATATGTTGAACAAGAGTGGTGAGAGCATGCAACCTTGTCTCACTCCTCTTTTGATGTTAATATCACTGGTGGTAATGTTGTCTAATTGAATGGTAGCTGACTGATTCCAATACAGATTTCTTATTAGTCTTATGTCTTGTTCGCCTAGCCCTATTTGTTGAAGGACTTCTATTAAGTTATTGTGTCTGACTTTGTCGAATGCTTTTTCAAAATCTATGAAACACATAAAGAAAGATTTCTGTTTTTCTATGCATTTTAGTATCAATATTTGGGCACAGAAAAGGGGCCTCTCTAGTACCAAAACCATTCCGATCGAATTGCGTTTCACTTAGAGTTTCTTCACTTTTTCTATAAATACAATTCTGAATTACTTTCAAAAATATTTTTAAGGTTTGGCTCATTAGACTAATAAGTAGGAAGCTGCCACAGGATTTCGCTTTGGGTTTCTTTGGGATAGTGATAAATGTAGATTTGAGCCAGTGTGATGGAAATTCATCACTTTCATATATTTTATTAAATAGTTTTTCAAGAAGCTTGATGTTATCTGGTTCTATTAATTTCAAAAATTCTGTTTGCACACCATCTGGTCCACTGGCTTTTCCTGTTTTACTTGATCCTATAGCATTCTCTATTTCACATTTCATAATTGCTGGTCCTTGAATGTTATCTTTTATATTTATAGGTCTCTGTCTAGTATCTTTGAAAAGTTCTGTTACACATTTTATCCAAATCTGTGCTTTATTCTCTTCTTCGAGAACTATTTTTCCACTTTCGTCTCTTATAGACACTGTTTGCTTTTTTCTGAGTTTTCAGGAAATTTCGTTGATTTTCTTATACAGATTGAAGTTATCATGTTTCTTCTGAATCAGTTCAATCTCAGAACATAAATTCTTCATCCAATTTTCCTTGGCTTCTTTTATTTTTTTCTTGATGATGTTATGTGTATATCTGGCAAGGTCTTTGTTTTTGTACATTCTTCTTGTATCAATAAGAGAAAGAATCTCATTTGTCATCCATTCCTGTTGTTTTACATTATTCACATAACCTACTTCTTCAATACTTGTTGTTACGATGGCATTCTTTAAGCTATTCCAAAGAGATTCCACTCTTTTATTTTCTTCTATGTTAATCTGTTGTAATTGCAGGTTAAGCTGTGTCTTGGCACTTTTATTTATCTTCAGGTCTTTTAGTTTTTCTACATCAATTTTCTATTTTCTTTTGTGATTTTTTAGCTGATTTTAATTTAAGACGTATTTCTGCAACTATGGGATTGCGGTCTGATGAGATATCTGCTCCAGGATAAGTCTTTGCACTCTTTATACTACTGTGGAATCTTTTATTTATCAGTATGTATTCAATTTGATTTCTGACAATGTTATATCAGTTATCTTGAGGCATTTTCCAAGTGTACAGTCTCCTGGGTGGAAGGAGACTGTACAATGCAAAAGTGGGCAGAGGGGGTGACGGAGAAATTGTTGGAGAACATGGCTTAGGCACCAGAAATGATAGAGGAGATCGCCTTGTCCAGTTCTGTCAGGAAGAAGATCTAACAATAGAATATACCTATTGTTAGATCTTCTTCCAGACAGAACTGGACAAGGCGATCTCCTCTATCATTTCTGGTGCCTAAGCCATGTTCTCTAACAATTTCTCCATCACCCCCTCTGCCCACTTTTGCATTGAAGTCACCCATCACTATATCATGTTTCTTTGTTAGGTTTTTAATCTCTTTTAGGTGTTCATAAAACTCTTCAACAGCTTCTTCACTTTTGTCAGCTGTGGGTGCATAAGCTTCGATGATATTTATATTAACAGGGTTTCCCTTAAGTTGTAACAGCATTATCCTTTCAGAAAACGGGATCCAATTTATTACTGATTTATTAATTTCTTCATCTACTATTACAACTACACCATGTCAATGTTTGTTCTCATCATTCCCAGAGTAATACATTGTCATATTATCTTGTTGACACTTTCCAGATCCTGGCCATCTTCTCTCACAAATTCCCAAAATCTGGACGCCCAGCCTCTTCATTTCTCTTCTGGCATTTTTTAATTTGCCAGCTTCATATAGGGTTCTGACATTCAAAGTTGCAATTTTAAAAGTGGACACCATTTTGAGCCCGGAGATTCTTTGCACCTTTGTCCCATTTAAGGGATGCCAGGAACTCTGGGCTAATTGTAAGAGTTTGCTCGCTATGGTGATTGTTCTGAAGATAAGGTAGAGCAGTAGTTTCTCCATTTTCTTTCTGCTCCATAGTATTACAGACGTACACAACATAATCATACTGCCATCTGCAAATCTCTGATCACAAGCTTTTCCGTCATCATTTGGTTTCAACCTTGTGTCAGTACTGACAATGCTGCTTCCCACTGTCAGGGGCAGTGGCCGAGGTGCTTATTTCATGGCGGCACTACTTGCCATGTCAAAGAGTTATCATTGGGCTTGTGAGGTTTAAAGTGAGACAGAGTTGCCACTTCTGCTCCCCCATGCCCTGATAGCTCAGTCGCTGTTGGTCCACGGCAGCTTATTCGCCAGATTGCTCTGCTTATATTGCAGCTAGCCTCTATATCTGATAGCTGTTCCCCTATCTGCCACCTGGGGACGCGCCCAGGAATAATATTAATAATAACTGCAATTCTTGCAGAAACAATCTAATTAAATTAAGTTGATTGATTGAGATATTTAAACTGTTGAGAGGCATTCAATATTTGGTAGAATATTATACGGTAGAACATATGGTAGAACAAAGGGAAGGTGTTCAATACCATCAAGGTGCCCTCTAAGGATAAAATCAAAGTTAATTTAGAAAAGTTAGACTAAATGTTGTTTTAGAATGACTGCCTCTAAGATATTCTTTATTTTTTCTTTCCAAATTAATATCTACAAGGTTAGTGGAATGTTTCATTGCTAATGCTGGTTATGAAAATCATCTCTTAAATAACGTGCAATGACTTTAGCATATTTGTCTTCTGCCATTTGATCCTGTGTGAAGATTTATTATAATTATTATTATTATTATTCAGGCCTCCATGGAGTCAAGAGACTCTTGTTGGAGGTCCGTCAATTGAAAGGTCCTTCCTAGAAAACACAAATCCTATCATAATACTCCTTGAAGTGTTTGACCATTCTTGCTATCAGGCAATGCATTCCACGGTTCCACTATACTCCATGCAAAGAAATCACTAATCACCCTCTTGCTCACGGCTTCCTTTCATAACATCCACCAAACGCTGCAGTCCGCATTCCCTCAGCCGATCATCATAATTAACATTGTACAGTCCTAAAACCATCTTGGTTATCTGCTTATGCATCCTTTCACAGTTAATTTATCCCCTTCAAATCCTGGGGATCAAATTTGAGAACAATAGTCTAAGTGTAGTCTGATCAGGATCTTATACAACGGAATGATAACTCTTTTATCTCTGCAGCTCAGCATTTTTCTCAGTATTGCAGCAATCTTCTGGGTTAATTTCACCACCTTTGCAATAAGCCCCATGAATTTCAGTTTTCATCAATCTCACTCCAAGATCTCGTCTCCTCTACTTCCTCCAGTACATCTCCTCCAATTGAGTATGCAACCTCCCATCGATGTATCCCAAACTTCAAGACTTTACATTATGCTGCATTAAACCAATACCCCAATTCAATTGCCCATCTTTCCAGTTTATTCAAATCCTTTGGCAGGGCTGCCACATATGCATTATTACTAATAACCCTTCAGAGCTTCACATCATCTGCAAACAGTTGAAAATCCTCTTGCAACCCACTGACAATATCATTGATATAAAGGTTAAACAGTACAGGTCTCAGTACTGAGCCCTGTGGAACCCCACTTGTAAATTTCTGCTTCCTTGATATTGCCCCACCATACACAACTCTCTGATACCTATCAGACAGCCAATCCTGTATCCAGTTGATTGACTTGACATCTAAAAACATGTGCTGTAACTTAAACATCACCTTATACTAGAGGAGTTAGTTTTAATGATAGAGGGATAGGGCCGGTTGGAGGTTTAGAGGTACAGGAGGAAAGTGTGTTTCAGATGCTGAGTACTCTGGATGTCAGTAAAGCTTTGGGACTGGATGGTATTTCACCACGAGTTTTGAGAGAATGTGCTAGGGAACTGACAGTGCCTTAAACCTGGCTTTTCAATGAAAGTCTGGCTTCGGCAAAGGTGCCCAGGGAATGGAAGGAAGGTAAGCTAGTGCCATTGCATAAGGGTGGTAACAGACTGGAAGTGTCTAATTATAGGCCAGTCTGTGTGTCATCAGTAGTTGTTAAGATCTTGGAGAAAGTAGTGAGGGACCGTATTCAGCATTGGGCAGATGAGGGTAATGTTATCTGTGAGAGTCAACATGGATTTGTGAGAGGGCGCTCTTGTTTTAGCAATATGCTAGCCTTTTATAATAAAGTTACAAGAACATTAGATGAGGGAAAGGCATATACTGCAATTTTCATAGACTTGGCTAAGGCATTTGACAGGGTGCCACATGATAAGCTGATATTTAAGTTGCAGCACATGGGTCTGGATGTCGGATTGGTCAACTGGATTCAGGATTGGCTGTCTGATAGGTATCAGAGAGTTGTGTATGGTGGAGCAGTTTCAAGGAGGCAGAGGGTTACAAGTGCGGTCCCACAGGGCTCAGTACTAGGACCTATATTGTTTAACCTTTATATCAATAACATTGCCAGTGGATTGCAAGGGAATATTCAGTTATTTGCGGATGATGCGAAGCTGGGAAGGATTATTAGTAATAATGCAGATGTGGTAGCCCTGAAAGAGGATTTAACACGTTCGCTGCCATGCTACTCAGTCATAGTTTGTTCCCGCACGGCAAGCGCTTTTCACGTCTTCAAGGTCACTACGAGTAACCTCGTAGCCGGCTTATCAGATAGAATTTTGTTTCATATGCCAACTACGAGTAATCTCGTATCACTACCATCTATATATTACATGTGCTGACGCCAGTGTTTATTGCGTCTAGTTCAGTTTTAGTTTCTAGTCTCTAAGAACCTTCAATTTTGCCATGATCAGTAAAAGAAAACTTACTGATATAGAAGTAGAAGTTTATGCTAATATGAGCGATGATGAATTTCATGAAATATTTGGTTCCGATTCCGAAGATGATCCTACAGACGACTCTAGCGGTGACTCCGATGATGAAGAAACTTTTGAAGATGAAGTTAGCAACCAGCCAAATACATCAACATCAACTTATTGGGAAATTCAGAAGAAAAGCCCCCCACAATTTGACTTTGTTGAAACTGCAGGTTTTAAAATTGACACTGGAAATTTCAGTATCAAAAGGTTATTTGAACTTTTCTGAAGATTTTCTCACAATTTTAGTAGAACAAACCAATTTATATGCTTTACAAAATATTGAGGAAAGCCGAGTTTAAAATTGATTTACAAATTACGATGTTATACTACGGATTAACTCGCGCTTGGCATACGAGGTTGGTAATCGACATACGAGTATACTCGTAGTTGGCTTGTGAAGCTCATATACGAACTACGAGCATACTCGTAGTTGGCAGCAAACGTGTTAAATAAGCTAGATATATTAGCAAATGAATGGGGATGTCCGTTTAATGCAGCAAAATGTAAGGTCTTGAGGTTTGGGAAACATCGATGGGATGCTGCATACTCTATGGGAGGAGTTATACTGGAGGAAGTAGGGGAGACAAGAGATCTGGGGTTGATGATTGATAGAAACCTGAAGTTTAGGGGACATATTGCAAAGGTGGTGAAGGTAACACAGAGGATAGCTGCAATCATGAGAAGGACACTTACCTGCAGAGATAATCGGGTTATCATTCCGTTGTATAAGTCTCTGATCAGACCACACTTGAACTATTGTTCTCAGATTTGGTCCCCAGGATTTGAAGGGGATAAATTAACTGTGGAAAGGATACAAAGATGGATGACAAAGATGGTTTCAGGACTGTACAAGGAGAGTTATGAGGATCGGCTGAGAGAATGTGGACTGCAGAGTTTAGTGGATAGAAGAAAGAGAGGTGATATGATTGAGACTTTTAAATTGTTGAGAGGTGGTTACAGGGTTGATACTGGGGAGTTCTTTCGCTTGGTTGAACAGCGGGAAGGAGTGATAACAATAGGCTATCCCTGGAAGTTACGAAAGGAAACTGTGAGCAAGAGGGTAAGGAGTGGTTTCTTTGCATGGAGGGTGGTTGAACCGTGAAATGCATTGTCTGATGGAGTGGTGGGAGCGAGAACGGTCGATGAGTTTAAAGAGTGGTATGACAGACTTTGTGTTTCTTAGGGGGGGACCTCCCCTCGATGAGTCTTTTGACTCCATGGAGGACTGAATAATAATAATAATTATTATTATTATCATGTGATGTTTAAAATCCAAAAAAAAATGGCAGTGTATGCCTTTCCCTCATCAACTGCTGTTGTCACTTTATTATAAAAGGCAATCATATTACTTAAGCAAGAGTGTCCCTTCACAAATCCATGTTGACTCTCACAGATAACATTACCTTCATCTGCACAACACTGTATATAGTTTGGCACTAATTTCTCCAAGATCTTAACAACTAGTGATGAAACACAAACTGATCTATAATTTTACACTTCCAGTCTGCTACCACCCTTATGCAATGGCATTATCTTACCTTCCTTCCATTCCCTGGGTACCTTTCCCATAGTCATACTTGCATTGAAAAGCCAGCTCAAAGGAACTGTCAGTTCTTTAGCACATTCTCTCAAAACCCGTGGTGAAATACCATCCAGTCACACAGGTTTAATGACATCAAGAGCACTCAGTATTTGGAACACACTATCCTCTAAACCTCGAACCTGCCCTATCCCTCTAGTATTAAAATTTACTTCACCAGGATGATATACTCCAATAAAGTGCTCATTGAACAACTCCACTATGTCCTCTGCATCAGTCACTCTATTCCTATTTTAACCCACAATGTCATTCTTCCACAATCATTTCTCCTCCTACTGGCCACATAGCTAAAAAATTCCCTAGGATTTTCTTTGGATTTTAGTGCCAATCTCTTCTCATATTCCAGGTTTTGCCTTCCTCACCATACTAGTCACTCTCCTGGCCTGAGTCCTATATTCTTCATGCATCTGCTCTCCACCACTCTCCTTATATCTCTTCCATAATAATTTTTTGCTTGCAGTTCCTGTTTGATATTGTTATTCATCCACTTTATACCAAATTTTGTCTAATACTTCACTCATTGAATACAGCTTACTATTAATGCTAACAAATATTCCTTCACAATTTCCCAAGCACTAATGATATCATGGCCTTCCAATTCAACCCTCCATGGAACTGTCCCAAGTTGATATCTAAGAGTATTATAATCACCTGCCTTATAATTCCACATATGCTTCCTTTTCTTTGATACTCCTGCATGGTGATTCATCTTCCAAGTCAAAACCACATGGTCACTCTCTCCAACTTGCAGGAGAGATGTCATCTCAGTTATTATCAGCTCTTCTGGTGGTATGACCAAATCCAAAACTCCTGGACCTCTTGTTCCCTCTATTACATGTTGCCTAAGACATTTGTCCCTCAAGAATTCTAGAAATTCCATTCCCTTATTACTACATGCATTTTCTTCTTCCCAGCATATACTGCTGTAGTTAAAATCTCCCATAATAATCATTTTTCTTTGACTTGCCAAGATGAACAGCCTAATCGTCTCCTGCTCCCCACCCTATCTACTCCTTGGCTTGTAGCAACACCCCACTAAATATCCTGTCTTGCCCACCTCACACCATATGCTTTCAAAAACCATTAGTGTCACTGCCTTCCAAAGACTCTTAGAGGACATGTCATCACTTATCATAAGTGGTACTCCACCACCACGTTTTCCCCTCCTATCCTGCTGAAACATGCTGTACCGTGCTACTTCTATTCCTGTTATATCATCTTCCATCAATCATGGTTCAGTGATTCCAATAATCTTTGATCAGGTTGATGCTATCAGCGCCACCAATTCATCTCCTTTATTCTGGATACTCCTGGCATTAGTATGAAGCAAAAAAATGTCACTATTTCTAATCCTATCCTTATCTTCTCCTGACTTCACTGGACTCAGCATTACCCGATGTATTCCCCCTTCTCCCAAGCACATATTCCCACAAGAAGCCACTCCTACTACCATCCACCCTAGTAATTCTAGTTTCCCTGCATTGACACACCAACTCGTTCAGAGAACAGCAAACTCTCCAGATGCCTACATACTTCCTCATTCAAATGGAAATGGTCTCTTGCATGCAGTTCCTTTCTGTCCTGAAATGCCCTCCAAGCATCCACGTATCCCAAGCCTCTCTTCTGACTCATTCTGGCTATCATGCTATTCATTATTAATGCTCTTCTAATTATGTCTTAATTATCATTCCTGGGCAACACACACACACACACACACACACACACACACACACACACACACACACACACACACACACACACACACACAATATTCCCTCTCTGAGTTTTCTTCTGTGCAATTTTAAAGAAAAAATAATTTTAAAAAAAAAATTAATTATTTTCTGCTTTCAGTGATTCTTCTTGTAATGCAGTTTGTTTATTTTGGATATCATCCAAATATAAACATATGTCTTATGAACAGGGAAAATAACCTCTGTGTCACTACTTGTTAATTTGTGTTTCAACATAAGCAACTTCAACAATACAAACTGTATCACATCATTTCTTCAATTCATTCATTCATCGTTTGCACTTTCACTACCTTCTGAGAGTATGAATTCTGCTCCTACCACTCTTCATGCAAAAAAAAAAAAAAAAATTTTACCCTGTTACCTACTACTTATTTTTGCAATTTCCAGGGATGGGTTCTTGTTGTTTCCCTCATTCTACCATATGAAAAATCTCCTCAGTGTCAACTCACATAATACTGTAGTTTGGTATCCACCAATCACTGTAGTTCGCATATCTTTGGTTGATTCTCATAAAAAATACTATACATTATTCACCTCTGCAATATACATCAAAAACTCTTCATCCTCCAAGAGTTTTTGATGTATATCCAAGATCACTTTAAGTATGACATCTTAAATCAGATCCACTGATGCTATGAATAAGTCCAAAACTGTTGATCCTTGTTTTCCTTCCACAACATGCTGCCTAATGCAGTGCTCCATGAAGAAGTTCAACAAAGGTGGTTACTGGTCTTTGCAATGTGGAGTACAAACAGATTGAGAGAATGTAAGTTGCAACGCCTCGTAAACAGGAGGAAGAGGGAGGGAGATGATATGATTGAGACACATAAACTAGTCAGGGGTTGTTATCAGTGACATGGAAGAGATTTTTCATAGAATGGGAATGGAGTAAAACATGAGCCGATTGCTGGAAACTTTATAAGGAACATGTGAGCAGATGAGTGAGGAGAAGGTTCTTTACACGGAGAGTGGTTGGTGAGTGGAATGCATTGCCTGAGTGCATTGTGAATGTAGATATATTAAATCAGTTTAAAGCATGGTTGGATGAGTATTGTATGCAATAGTGTGTACCTCCCATGATGAGTCTCTGACTCCATGGAGGTCAGATGTTAATAAAAATTCAGCTGCTTTTGCACTTTATGCTGCTTCCTCTGCAGTTCTTCCAGTTTATATTGCTATAGTTGAAATCCTCATAATGATCACATGCTTTGCACTTGCCAAACTAATTTGCGTAAGTATTTCCTACACATCACTATATACATTTCCTGGTCAGTAGCAGAATCCCATTAACTGCTACATCCTATCTGCTTCTACCTAATACCATATACAGGGCATACCCCCAATCACATGGCAAATTAGGTTCAACCACACACCCCAGCATTGTATAGTGAATCACCGACTAATTTTTATTTTGTATCTTTTTACTTATAGTTGCATGAAATGGTTTAATAACATTTTTAAGCAGTCATATGTGCATGTAAATAACAAAAACAAAGTATTTATTTATGCCAGATGCAAAAACGAAAAACTGAGAATAATTTTTGCAAACAAAAACACTATTTTGCATAGCTTGGCTTAAGGGGAATGCAACCAGTCTGGTCACTAATTAACACCATTAATAGTTTTTTCCATTTTGGCAATAAGGTTGTTAGGTTTACAGATATCTGTAGTATTAACTAGCATAATATTATTGACTTCGAACTTTATCTTTTTTTTTTTAACAACTGTAACAGCAACAGATGCAAGCTAAAGCCAGCAGCCTATCTCAGTATTCAATACACCATCATCACTAAATTTAATAATTTTAATCATAGGATGCACTTTAACAGGTGTATATATGCATCTTATTTTCACTGGAAGCAACAATACCTTTTGAATTATATCTGCCATTTTTAACAACAATCAAATAAATGTTTCAGTGTGATGTTGCAACATTGGAGAGGGTCCAGAGATGAGTAACTAAGACAATATCAGGACTTTGGAATGCTGGCTATGGAGAGCGTTTGAAGAAATGTGGATTGCAGAGTTTGGTGGATAGGAAAGGAGGTGATATGACATTTAAGTTAACGAAAGGATTTTATTGGATTAATCCAAATGGGATTATAAAAAGAGCAAAAGGAGAAAGTGAAAAAACCAAAGTAAGAGTGTGGTGAAGACGGGCATGAGGAGTAGGTATTTTACATGGAGAATTGTCAGTGAATAGACTGCATTAACAGAATGTGTTGTTAATGGAAGGAGTGTTGAGGATTTTAAGATTTGGTATGATAAATATGTTGTCAGTTGAACCTCCCATGACTAGGCTATTTGAATATAGAGGCTAACGACTTCACATCAACTGACTTAGTATTCCATAATGCAAAGCACATATCCTTACGGACATATATAATGCTATGCATTATGAGAAGAACCACTACGCAGACTGGTTTTGATCTTTATTGAGGTCTCATCAGTGGGAGCCAGACCCACAAGTGATATCCTTAAGGATATCACTTCTGCATGTACATTGCATTATGAGATACTAAGGCAACTGATGTGAAGTCACTAGCCTCTATATATATACAAATAGTCAAGTCATGAAGTAATTTCATGTGCAAACTTTGTTTACTTACACTTGGATAAAGGATGAACTCAAGAATATAATTTCTTGGCATCTTTAATTTATAATATAATCAAGTGAAAAAAACTTTCAACAACCCTGAACAAAATGTTATAGAAAACCATTATTAAATTATACATAAATACATAAGAATAAATTATGTATTGTCAACTATGTATTGTCATCCACCAATTGGTGAGAGCGATCATGAGGTGATTACCTCAGTGGTTTCCAGCAGTGTGAGGACTTCTGTGAGAAAAGGATATATGTGGAACTACAAGGGAGGTGATTATGAAGAGCTCAGGAGACAGCTAGTGGGTGTAGCATGGAATGAGGAGTTAGATGGAAAAGAGATCGATGCAGCTTGGGAGATTTTCAAAAATTATCTAGTAGATGCAATGTCTAAATGTATTCCAAGGGTGAGAAGATTAAATAAGATAGGTGTGAGATGGATGAATAAAGAGATTAAGCATGCGATACAGAGAAAAAGGACATTGTGGAGGCAGCATAAGAGAAGAGGAAATAACCAATTCCATGAGGTCTACAAAGACCAGGCAAGGAGGGTGACTTGGTTGGTGAGGGTAGCTAAAGAGAGGTATGAACAGCAGTTAGCTAATAAAGCCAAAAAGAATCCTAAGGAGTTCTTTCGATATGTAGCCAGCAAAAGAAAGAATGATTATGGAAGGATGACATTGATCGGAGAAAATGATATAAAGACAGCTGTTGTGGAATGTGTGGTGGAGATACTTAATGAGCAGTTCATAAAGGTCTTTCAATCATGTGAATGTGACTTCATAGAGAGATTGAGAGCAGTTGATGATGGGGGAGGAGAGACTGAACTGTAATTGAGCAAGAGGTGTATGGGGAGTTGAGTAAACTATATGTTAATAGGGCTGTGGGACTAGATAATATATCACCACGTAGTCTGAAGGAATGTGCCAGGGTGTTGACACCTGCCTTGACATATTTTTTTAATAGGAGTCTTGCACTCAGTCAAGTTCCTAAGGAGTGGCAGGAGGGCAAGATTTTGCCACTTCATAAAGGAGGTGATCGAACTCAAGCATCAAACTATAGGCCTATCTGTGAGTCAGGTATTGTGATTAAGTTGTTGGAGAAGCTTGTGAGAACTAGGATCCAGAATTGTGTTGACAACAATGGTATTATCTTTGATGGACAGCATGGATTTGCTAAAGGGAGGTCATGTTTTAGTAATCTACTTACTTATTACAATAAAGTGACTGCTTCCTTGAACAGAGGAGAAGGATACACAGTAATATACTTGGATTTTGCAAAGACTTTTGATAGATTACCTCATGATAAGTTGACAGTCAAACTAGAGCAGATGGGGTTGGATATTAGATTAGTGCATTGGATTGGAGACTGGCTATCTAATAGGTATCAATAAGTTGTGTATGGGGGAGTGATATCCAGGAAAAGGAAAGTCACTAGTGGAGTGCCTCAGGGATCTGTTTTAGGGCCATTACTGTTTAAGTTGTATATTAATGATATAGGTGAAGATTTGGATGGAGATATTCAGTTGTATGCAGATGATGCACAGTTGAGACGAACCATGAAGAGTAGTGAAGATGTTGTGGCCTTACGAGAAGACTTGAATAAATTGAGTGATTGGGCACTGAAATGGGGATGTGAGTTCAATGTTGCAAAATGTAAGGTTTTATAATTTTGAAAACAAAGATGGGATGCAGAATTTATGCTTGGTGAGAATATAATTGTTGGAGGTAGAGGAAATAAGAGATCTGGGGGTGATAGTGGATAAGGATCTAAAATTTAGGGGACACATCGCCGAAATTGTGAAGACAACGTAAAGGCTTCTGGGAATGATGCGGAGGACACTGATTTGTAGAAGTAGGGAGACTCTTGTTCCATTGTATAAAGCTTTGATTAGGTCACACATGGACTATTGTGCCCAGATTTGGTCACCTGGTTTTCAGAAGGATGAAAAAATGGTGGAAAGGGTTCAAAGGTGACTGACTAAGGTAGTTTCTGACCTCTGGAATGTCGAGTATGAGGAAAGATTGAGAAGATGTAATTTGCAGAGTCTGGTGGACAGGAGGAAGAGGGGATTGATAGAGACCTATAATTTGGTAAGGGATTGTTATAGGATCAATTCTGGAGAAGTTCTACAAAAAATAGTGGGAGATAGGGGAAAAACCAGAGGTCATCCCTGGAAACTGTATAAAGAGGGTGTGAGTAGGGGAGTGAGATGCAGGTTTTTTTCGTGCAGAGTTGTAAATGATTGGAATACCTTGCCTGAGAGTGTGGTGTCTGCAAGGTTTGAGTGTGTTTAAGACATGATATGATGAGCTGTGTGTGTGATAAAAGGACCTCCCAGATGGGTCTTTGACTCCTTGAGGTCTTGGGGTAATAATAATAATAACTTCAGAACCCTCAATGTCAGAAGTTTCAGATCAAGTGTGAAATGATATCATGTGTGGAAGTTTATGCTGTTACACAATATTAACTTCCTCATCATTGAAGATACAAGACATGAAGAGATGTTCCCATTTTAATTCATCTCCCAATCCTTGCCACTTTTTGCAATATACAAAGAGGTGAAGAAGGGAATACACAATAATTGTAATATACAGTAACTGACTGGAGATAGAAGAAAAAAAATAATTGTTTGACTTGCTGAGATAACCACTCACTCAATAATATCAGAGAATGAATAACCTTTCTCTCATTCATTAAGCTATATTTACAAAATGCTTCTAGCATTATCATGGCAAGGCTATTAGAAATGCATAGAATTATAGTATGACAAAATTAGAGGAAGTCCTCTGAATCAGAAACAGTGGTATTAAAGAGCTCATGATTTGCTGCACGAAAATGAGCCTAACAAACACATTATTATTCTTATTGATATGTGACACCTCCAAGATTCCAAGGACTCATCATGAGGAGGGGGGGCATACTACTCAGAACTCACTGATTCTGCAACTTCATTCTCTAACAACACATAATGCAACCTATACTATTTTTTGTCTGTTAAGTGCATGTGTTCTTTTGGCCTGTCTGTAGGCAGGTTTTGTCTGATTTGTCTATAGGCAGGATCAAAAACCCAAATCTCCAAGAGGAAATCCCTGCTATCTTCACCAATTCTCATCATGACAAGAGGATCCAAAAATTTCTCTCATCATGATGAGAAATTGAACTCAGTGCTATATTTGGAAGAAAAATCCAAATAACAGCAGGGAAATCATTTAGCTTAGTTCAGTGAAACAAATGCAATGGGCCTGATTCTATGTATCCAAAAGTCTGCAAAGTGATATTGACTACTTTTGCCACATCAACTTGCTCAGGATCCTGTAGAATGCCAGGAAATTTTCCTGAGTTTTTTAGAGAACAATTAGATAACTATGTGTAATATAGAACTCCACCAAACTGAAATTGGAGAAACTAGCTATCCTTTAAACAGAAACAATGTTTTATTCAATGGGAAGGAACAAGCCAAACAACAAAGGCAACATATGTGAGAACTTAATGAGTAAAGTTGAATACGATTTCAAGATCAGGCTGTACTTAAGATTAAGAATACTCCTTTTGCTACTTACAATAGACATGCCATATCACAATACAAGAGAAAGAGAGTAATAAGAAAAATCACCAAAAAAACATCAAGATATCAAAAATACAGACGATATACATTAACTGCTTTCCATACCCATTATAAATGGATCTTCTCCAATCTCCCACAAAAGTATAATGAGTGACATACTCAAGTTTTCTCAAGACTATTCTATCCTTTTGACAACTATAACACCTGAAGACAGATTGGAATATTCCAATGTAATTTGTTAAGAGCTTTGGTATATTATTATTATTATTATTATTATTATTATTAAACAAGACCTCATGGAGTCAAAGACTCATCTAGGAGGTCCTTTTATCTCACACACATCTCATCATACCGGGTCTTAAACACATTCAAACTCCTTGCAGACACCACACTCTCAGGCAAGGCATTCCAATCATTCACAACTCTGCACGAAAAAAAAACCTGCCTCTCACTCCCCTACTCACACCCTCTTTATACAGTTTCCAGGGATGACCTCTGGTTCTCCCCTGATCTCCCACTATTCGCTGTAGAACTTCTCCACCATTGATCCTATAGCAACCCCTTACCAACTTGTAGGTCTCTATCATATCTCCCCTCTTCCTTCTCTCCACTAGTCTCTGCAAATTACATCTTTTCAATCTTTCCTCATACTCGACATTCCAGAGGTCAGAAACTACCTTAGTCAGTCGCCTTTGGACCCTTTCCAACATCTCCTCATCCTTCTGAAAACCAGGTGACCAAATCTGGGCACAATAGTCCATGTGTGGCCTAATCAAAGCCTTATACAATGGAACAAGAATCTCCCTACTTCTACATGTCAGTGTCCTCCTCATCATTCCCAGAAGTCTTTGTGTTGTCTTCACAATTTTGGCGATGTGACCCCTAAATTTTAGATCCTTATCCACTATCACTCCCAGATCTCTTATTTCCTCTACTTCCAACAATATATTCTTACCAAGCATAAATTCTGCATCCCATCTTTGTTTTCCAAATTTTAAAACCTTACATTTTGCAACATTGAACTCACACCCCCATTTGCTTGCCCAATCACTCAATTTATTCAAGTCTTCTTGCAAGGCCACAACATCTTCACTACTCTTTATGGTTCTTCCCAACTTTGCATCATCTGCAAACAACTGAATATCTCCATCCAAATCTTCGCCAATATCATTAATATACAAGTTAAATAGTAATGGCCCTAAAACAGATCCCTGAGGCACTCCACTAGTGACTTTCCTTTTCCTGGATATTGCACCCCCATACACAACTTGTTGATACCTATCAGATAGCCAGTCTCCAATCCAATGCACTAATCTAATATCCAACCCCATCTGCTCTAGTTTGACTGTCAACTTATCATGAGGCACTCTATCAAAAGCTTTTGCGAAATCCAAGTATATTACTGTGTATCCTTCTCCTCTGTCCAAGGAAGCAGTCACTTTATTGTAATAAGTAAGTAGATTACTAAAACACGACCTCCCTTTAGCAAATCCATGCTGTCCATCAAAGATTATACCATTGTTGTCAACCCAACTCTGGATTCTAGCTCTCACAAGCTTCTCCAACAACTTAACCACAACACCCGACACACAGATAGGCCTATAGTTTGATGCTTGAGTTCGATCACCTCCTTTATGAAGTGGCACAATCTTGCCCTCCTTCCACTCTTTAGGGACTTGACCAAGTGCAAGACTCGTATTAAAAAAATATGTCAAGGCAGGTGTCAACTCTCTGGCACATTCCTTCAGAATACGCGGTGATATATTATCAAGTCCCACAGCCTTATTTACATCTAGTTTACTCAACTCCCCAAACACCTCTTGCTCACTTACAGTCAGTCTCTCCTCCCCATCATCAACTGCTCTTAATCTCTCCATGAAGTCACATTCACAAGATTGAAAGATCTTTATGAACTGCTCATTAAGTATCTCCACCACACATTCTGCAACAGCTGTCTTTATACCATTTCCTCCAACCAATGTCATCCTTCCATAATCATTCTTTCTTTTGCTGGCTACATATCGAAAGAACTCCCTAGGATTCTTTTTAGCTTCATTAGCTAACTGCTGTTCATACCTCTCTTTAGCTACTCTCACCAACCAAGTCACTCTCCTTGCCTGGTCTTTGTAGAACTCATGAAATTGGTTACTTCCACTTCTCTTATGCTGCCTCCACAATGCCCTTTTTCTCTGTATTGCATGCTTAATCTCTTTATTCATCCATCTCACACCTAACTTATTTAACCTTCTCACCCGTGGTATACATTTAGACATTGCATCCACTAAATATTTTTTGAAAATCCCCCAAGCTGCATTGATCTCTTTTCCAGCTAACTCCTCATTCCATGCTACACCTGCAAGCTGTCTCCTGAGCTCTTCATAATCACCCCCCTTGTAGTTCCACATATACCCTTTTTTCACAGGGGTCCTTGCACTGCTGGCAACCACCCAAGTAATCACCTCATGGTCACTTTCACCAATTGGTGGATGATTTGATACCTCATTGATAATTACATCCTCCGATGAGATGACCAAATCCAAGACCCTTAATCCTCTTGTGCCCTCTGTTACATACTGTCTGAGGTAGTTATCCCTCAAAAACTCAAGAAACTCATTTTCTTTACTTCCAGTTGCTATCTCTTCATTCCAGTCTATATTGCCATAATTAAAATCACCCATAATGATCACCCTTTTCTTATTTGCTTGGCTTATTTGACTATACATTTCACTATCACCACCATCCACATTACCAGGTCTATAACAACATCCCACCAAGTATTTGATTCTATTCACCTCTATCTCACACCATACTGCCTCAAAACCACTGGCCCCATTTCCCCCTTGCATCTCTACCTTGTATGGACATAACTCTTTCTCTATCATCAATAGCACTCCCCCTCCCTTTTTACCCCTTCTATCCTCACGAAACACATCATACCTTTCCATCTCTATTCCTGTCAGGATGTCATCCTTATCTAACCATGTCTCACTTATTCCGACAATCTCTGGGTGCACAGACGCAATTAGTGCAACCATTTCATCCGCCTTGTTTCTTATACTTCTAGCATTGGTATACAAACACAACAACTCATTTCTGGATCTACAGCTAGTTCCACTGATACCACTCACTCGATGTGATCTCTCCATGCTGGACTGGGGCCATTTCCCTTTCTGCTTCTTCATTTTAGAACCCTTTGCAATTCCATCTGTTTCCTTTTGATCCCTGATCATCCCATTACTTTCCTGCCTACACATTCTCTCACCTCCTCTTGGAGCATCCACCTTTCTCACGCTGTGTATCCCTGTCCACCCTGAGCCTCCCCGTTTCCCTGCTCCTCTTGCACACCCATTCTCTCATTATCTATACTCATACCACTCACTTCCACATTCATTTGCACTCCTTCAATCTCTCCTGTCTTACTCTCCTGCTCTTCCACATCACTCCCCTCTTGATCTGATTCATTCTCTCTATTCACTTCTCTACCTTCCAGCAGCAGTCTCTCCAAGCGACTCACACCATAACCACTCAAATGCAGTCCATCGCTCCCATACAGCTCACTTCGTCCCTCAAACTCATTCCACACATTAACAAACTGTACTCCCATCTCCTCACACATTTCAGCCAGAATATCATTCATAATCCTTGCTCTCCGCCTCATTTCACCACAATCATACCTAGGCAACACACTGACCACCCTTCCTGTCACACTATTCTCCTTTATCTTTCCAAGCAGTCTCCTGACATTCATTTTGACATGCTCTTTGTTCTCTCTCAAATCATTTGTTCCAATTAATACAATTAACTCTTTTGCTCGTTCCCGCCTCATGTTCAATGCCTCAATCACTCTACTCATTTTACCGCCTGGAAAACATACCTTGTGCATTTTATCCTCTAGCACACCTTTAATAATGGAGTCGCCATACAACGCCACTCGCTCATCTTTTGTTAACTCTTTCATGCCATCATGATTTATTTTAATAGTTTTGACCTGCATTCTCTTAATTTCATTCCGCATCCATTTCATTTCTTGCTTCATCCAATCCAATTCACCTTCTGAACCTCGCGACACATTCACTCTATCATTAAATCTTTCTAACTTTCTAACTCTCGACCCTCTCTTCTCACTTTCCCTCTCATTCATCCTTCTTTGTTTCCGTACTTTCGGTCCAACATACGTCCAACTTTCACTGTCATTCTTCTCACTTTCACTCTCACATATCTTTCTTTGTTTCCGTACTTTCGGACTAACATGCGTCCAACTTTCGCTATCATTCTTTTCACTTTTACTGTCATTCATCTTTCTTTGGTTTAGTACTTTCGTTCCAACATGCGTCCAACTTTCGCCATCAGTCATTCTTTTTTCGCTATCATTCATTCTTTCGATTTTTTTTACTTGCGGTTTCTGCACCACGCCATTTCTACTTTCATTCGTTCTCTCAATTTCGTTTCTTTCCGCCTCACTTTCGTCCCTTTTAACATCCGTTACGGTTGTCAAATCGCTCTTTTTCTTTTTTCCTGATTTTTTAACATTTTTTCGCCTGTCTTTCTCACCATTCTCTTTCAAACGTGCACTCACGACACAATCGGTACTAGCACTTTCTGTCATCAACTTCATATTCGCATTCATCAATTCCTCGTTCAGGTCACATTTCGCACACACCCTTCTTCCATCCGCACTAAACATCCACAAATCATTTATGTAATCGAAGGAATACATATAACAGACCTCACACTTAACGAACCTACTGAAATCCAAATTAAAATCATGGAATGACAATGCAGCCGCCATTTTTTTTTCTCTGCAGGTTACTAGGTCTAATATTAACGTTTTCGTATTTAGTTTAAGCAAGAAAAAAAAACCCACACTAATACTATCGGTAGCGTACAACGTTTACAGCCGCTCTTACTTAAACAATTACGCATATATACTTAATTATTCCTAGTAAAACTTATCTGAATCAGGAGCTCTTCAAAGCACGTTCGTCAATCAGTCGCGTATTCATCCCTAAAAGAGACAGAAGTTTAAACTCCACTTATCCTTGTAAAACACAGAGACTTAACAAGTGTATTAAGTTGGAGATCCATAGTTCTGACTTGCTCACGCTCAGATAAAAGAATGATGGAAAGGAGACTTGCTACTATGAAAGTAAACGAATTCATTTGTGAGTCACACATCTCTAGCATCAATTAAAGCCTACTGTGGCAAAAATAAATTAAAAGAAGTGTTTCATTTTTTATTTTTATGGAAAGTGGTGGAGAAATTAGCTGTATTGTTGGAGATGAGAAGGATGGATGCTCCAACATGAATGCATTAAATGCGAAGTATGACATGATGGATAATAGATATGGATAAGTAATATAAGTCAAGTGGCGTATTGGGATGATGAATGTCATGGCAGCCTGGCTGGCTGAGTGGTTAGTGTATCTGCTCTCCAGCCAAAAGGCTGCGGGTTTGAATCCCGCCGTGGGCATGGATGTTTGTGATTGTCTGTGGAAATACTAGTAGTGGTGTTGGTCGGCTGTAGATGGCGTTGGTGTAGTTGCGGTCAGTTGGCGGATTGAGTGGTGGAGACAGAGTTGTAGAGCAGGTGCCCTCCCTCGATGAGTCTTTGGACTCCCTGGAGGTGTCAAATAATAATAATAAATAAATTACAGCAGCCTTTAAAACCTGCAAAAGAGGCTAGGTTCCTGGTTTCCATGGAACATCTAGAGTTTTCCACTATGAGTCCCAGTCACATACTTCAAAAACATATTAACAGATTGGAATGTTCCAATGTAATTTGTTAAGAGCTTTGGTATTCATCCCTAAAAGAGACAGAAGTCTAAACTGCACTTATCCTTGTAAAAGACAGAGACTTAACAAGTGTGTTAAGTTGGAGATCCATAGTTCTGACTAAGACTGATTATAAAATCTTATATAATCTTACTAACACCAGAATGAAACAAAACATCATCTCAGTGATCTGAAGCACACATGTTTATGGATTTCAGGGAAAATGATTAACTTCAATCTATTACTCTGCAAAGATGTTACAAATGGTTAATCAGCAAGCGCTCCATGTGCATTGACTTAAACAAAGCCTTTGACAGTATGTGACATGAATACTTCCACTACATCTGGCCACCCTGGCTGGCCGAGTGATTAGCTTATCTGCTCTCCACCCAAAAGGCTGTGGGTTCGAATCCATGCGTGGGCATGGATGTTTGTGATTGTCTGTGGAAATATCAGTGGTGGTGGTCGGTGGTAGATGGCATTGGTGTAGTTGGGATCAGTCCGTGGATTGAGTTGTGGAGACATAGTTGTAGAGTAGATGCCCTCCCTTGATGAGTCATTGGACTCCTGGAGGTGTCAAATAATAATAATAATAATAATAATAATCTCTTGTCTTATCAAGTGTCATCTTCTTCCAAGAGATTGACTACCATGAGCTTCCACCATGTACAGTTTTGTGCTTCTTTCTTACATTCTTCATAAGACAATAAAGTCTGGTCCTTAATATTTCCCATCCAATCTGCTCTTTGTCTTCCTCTTCTTTTTCCTTGTATCATTCCTTCTAAAGGTGTTTTTTTGTAGGGATTCATGCCTTTTAGTATGTGACTAAGATTTTAGTATGCCTTTTAGTATGTGACTAAGGTTTTCTTCTTCAATCATTTCTAAAATCTCTAAATTAGTTTTTTGGGGCAGTCCATGGAACTCTAAGGATTCTTCTGAGGATCCACATTTCAAAGGCTTTTAGTTTATTTCACAATATTTTGATATTGTCCAGGTTTCTGCTGGACATATGTGTTGACCATATGCAGCATTTGGGCAGCCTAATTCTTGCTTTTGTGTGAATTTCCCTTGAGGTCAGAATGTTTTTCATGCTAATGAAGGTTGATCTAGTGATTTATATATCTTAATATTTCCTTATCACCCTTTCCATTGTCTGTAATTAGTTGACCCAAATATATGTAACTCTCTACTTGATCTAAAGTATTTCCTCTGATCTCAATATTTATATTGGGTATTTTCCCTTTTTCTCTTGTTACCAGCAACTTCCGCTACATACTAGTCTTGTAAAATAGGAACCAAAGTCACCAAAGTCATATTTAAAACCTACAGGAAACAACAATAACACAGTCAATGACTTATTGTCTGATCCCATCACAGTGTACAGAGGAGTCAAACAAGAACATCCTCTTTGCCCCCTGTTTTTTTGCCCTATCACTAGAACTTTTATGTAATATACAAAATCTTTTATATTATACAAGATATTTTGTATTACACAAAAGATCCAAGAATGTCCAGAAGAATTACTGTTCCTCTGATATTGCAAAAACCACCATCTATGCTGATGATATTAATTTAAATTTAATAGATACAGATTTTATCTCTTTTTAATCTTGCAGAAAAGTTCAGCAGTGTTAATAGATTTTTGAGTGTCAACATTGAAAAGACCAAACTCAGGGTATTTAAGACATATGATTTCATGATCTGTTCTTTGGAAAGACACCAGCAGAAGGCCCATAACAATTTCAAGGATATCCATCAGAGAAAAACCTGAGCAGCAGACACATCGTATCACTCTAAAGAGTTGGAACTTTCTTTGGCCTTGAAGAGTAAGACACATATCCTTCTACAGTAGAGCCATAGTTTTAAAAACTACAATCCTTCCTGTTATATTGTACATAGTCCATATCATTGATATTGAAGAATAATTGGAAGCAGTACCATACAAAAGACATCTGAACTATTTCTGGAACTTCCAGATAAGATACAGGAAATAGACTAAGATCTCCTATTTTTATCTGCAACTCAAGCAGCATTTTAGGTGAAATGTACTGCTTGGAAAGCAGTCAAAGGACACATCCATGGGCAAGGTGCATTGTACCATGTAATGAGTCACACGATTATAGCCAGTATAAATTGGAGGAATATGATGCTCCCAAGTCAGTACAACTGGGTCGAGGTGAAATGGCTGTGAGAAGGGAACTGACGGAGTTTGAAAGAGAAGTAGCAATAGAATGCCATATTGAAGGTATATCTATTCAGCAAATTGTTGACAAATTGGGTCATCCAAATCAACAATCAGTTATGCCATACTGAGATGGAAGCACAGGGAATCAACTGAAAGTGCAACCACAGTGCATGACCCACCACATTCATCGAACGTGACCATAGGGTGCTATAAAGGAGAGTATGCAAAAAGCCATGTTTCGTTGGCTGCCACATTGAAAGCAAAGTTCTAGACATCGACTAGAACATGAATCTGCACAAAAACATTCAGAACTGAGGCTCACAACATAGGTTTCATGGTAGGACTGCAATACGCAAGCCCCCACATTATCTGAACTAACATGCAGCATCGTCTTCAGTGGGGCAAAGAGCGTGTACAGTGGAATGTGGAAGCTTAGAAAGCTGTGTAATGGAGGGACAAATCACACTACACCCTTTACCGAGAAGATGAATGGGTACAGCAGATACCCAGTGAAACGTCTCTTACCAGAATACATAACCCCAACTGTGAAATTCAGAGGTAGCAGTAGGATGGTATGGTCCTGTTTTTCCTGGTTTGGCCTTGGACCTCTGTTTGTGGTGCCACAAACATTGAATTCATAAGGCTGCTGATGCAACTGCATGGTTTGTGGACATGAATGCCATCACACTCGACTGGTCTCCACAAAGACCTGATCTCAACCCTAATGAACATCTGTGGGATGAACTGATGCATCAGATGAAGACAAGGGATGTCTGCTCCACAACAGTCCAGGACCTCATCGCATGCCTACATGATATACTTTCTTTTTCTCTCCCATACTATGGGACAGCAAAAGGAGAACCTACATCTCATTAAGGAGGTGTCTGTTGACTTCTTTCCAAGCAGTGCACCTTGTCAACATAAATCCAAGTCACTCACAAAGCACTGGAGTCTACTCACATCTTTGGCATACTAATCAAATATTTCTTATTCTTAATTTCTTATTCATTCCTTTATAGTTACATGGCAATCAGCATTCATTATTAAAAAAATTATGGAGACAACTACCATGTTATAGTATACTATGGCATTATGATGACTGATTGGTCTATAATTTTCTACCTCTGTTTGGAGCCTCCTTTATGAGACAGAATTATTTTGCCCTCCTTCTATTCCTTTGGGAACTGACTAGAGATGAGGCTTAAGTTAAACAGCCTAGTTAGAGGCAATGTCATTTCTTTTGCACATTCTTGTAATATGCTGGATGATCTCCTAGCTAATCCCATGGCCATTTTTTTTTTTTTTTTTAGTGGAGTGTTGTGTTGGTAGCTTGCTCCACCTTTGCAAGGAATGCCCTCGTGTTGTACCACCTTACCCCAGTCCTGAAGATACTTTCAGGCGCAAACTTTGTTTGCTCACACTTGGATAAAGGATTAAACTAAATTTATTATACTCTAACCAAGTGAAAAATAAACTTTCAACATCTTTCTCTAAATCCAGAGTAATTTATTAAAAAAGGGTGGCACACCATTTGGCAACTCCTATAGGTACAGATGACCTGCTAATGCTTCTGGCTGGTATCTCCACTTGGGCCTGGCTCCCACTGAAGAGACCTCAATAAAGGTCGAAACTAGTCTGGGTTATGGCCCTTCCCTTAATGCATAACATTAGACATATCTGCAAGGAGATGTGTTTTGCATTATGGGAGATACTGAGATAGGAGTGTTGGTAGCTTGCTCCACCTTTGCAAGGAGTGCCCTGGTGTTGTACCACCTTACCCCAGTCCTGAAGATACTTTCAGGTGCAAACTTTGTTTGCTCACACTTGGATAAAGGATTAAACTAAATTTATTATACCCATGGCCATTATTTGCATTAAGATTCTGAAATATTCTAAATACTTCCATTTGATCAACCATTATTCCCAAATCAGATTCTGTTACATCCATTACTGCAATATTTTCATCTGGATGTTAGACCCTTGCAAAGCGGTCATTCAATAACCCTATTATTTCATCTGCTTCTGTCATTCTACCATCAGCAAGGGTTATCCTTCTATAGGCATTCATTCTACTTATCCACATAGCAAAATAACTCTTTGGGGATTTCCTCTGGCCTACTTAGCTAATTTCTCCGTATAATACGATTTGGCTTTCCTTATCATGCTGGTCAATGTCACTGCCAGTACCCTGTTCTTCTTTGGAGATGGCTGGTCATCCTTCTCCACACTCATCCTCTCCAACATTTTCTTTTTTTTGCAATTTCTCCTTAACGATAGTACTCGATCATCTAACTGATCTATCTGATTAATTCTACTGACCTTGGTTGTATAATCTGATATTGTTTCCTTCAGACACCCATTAACCATCTCCCATGTTATATTAATATCCTTCCTTTGCAGATTCTTATGCTATGGCACTGTTTTTAGCAACCACCTAAGCTTCACATAATCACATGCACTGTTTCACACCACCCCTTCTGAACTGAAAGTTCTACATTTGGCAACACCCTGACAATCAAGACTGCATGATCACTCTCTCCAGTTAGAGGCAATGGACTGATTCTCTGCTTCTTCGTCAGATCCAGTACTCTTAAATCTGAAGTCGTCTGAATTAGACATTGATTATGCTGCATATGTGGGTTGCCGAGCAGAGATCGATCTAGTCTCCCATGTATCTAGAAGAGGGTTCAGACACAAGTAAATAAAACTGTTTGAGGATGTGGAATGGTGAGTATGAGGGAGTGCGGTTTGTAGAGCTTGGTATATAGGAGATGTATAATATGACTTTTTTAAATGATCTTTCAAAGAATATTGAGGAGTACTACTGACACAGGATAGCAGGTAATGGGAGAAATGAGATCATCTCCAAAAGTTATATGAATGTTTTGAGCATGGAAGTGGAACGTTTTTTTAGTAAATACACCGTAGTAAGCACAGTGACAATGAGATGCATTTCAGTGAAAGAGATACATCTTCATGCTTTAATTCAAGATTAGTATTATCACAGTGTTTAATTCTGGTAGAAATGTTTATACGTTCACTATTCATAACTATCATTTTTCAAGAAATTACAACATATACCAAATATTAATTATAATAACTTTAATTAATACTTCTGATATTCCATGCATCAGGGATCAAAAAGCAATTATATGTGCATGCAGGCACTAACACTGAGTAAATGAGGCTGAACAAAGACAACAAAAGTTGGTCCTATAGTCTTAAATGGCATCCCCCTATTAAGCTAAAATGGGTGGTCTTGGCCATTGGGCTGAAGACCTGAGGATGAGTGCTTCATAAATTTGAGGAAGTTTCATGCACCGAAATTTGTTGAGGTTTGGAAAGTTTCTCAGAGCTGAGGCAGATTTCAGGAATAGTCTCTCGTATTTGTATTTACTGTGGTGGAGTAGAGTGGCCTTCTTTCACCATATCCTGTTGTGGGTGTCTCCAAAGCATTGTCAGCAAGTCCAGAGTGGCCATAATAGTGGAACCAGATGTGGTCCATGCATTCAGAAATTCTGATATTGGCTATCCTTCCTGTTTGGCGATAGCAGGTCAGTTTGTAACTGCGAGAAACCTGGTAAACAATGGTAGGTTTAGAGAATGTGGCTGGTCTTGGGTAGAGTGGATAAGGGATGTAGGATTTAGTATTTTTGTTAATTTTTCAGATGGGATGTCTGAGAAACTTTCCAAACCTCAACAATTTGGGTGCATGAAAATACCCCAAATTTGGGAAGCAGTCATCCTCATATCTTCAGTCCAACAGTCAAGACCACCCATTTGATCTCACTAGGGGATACCATTTAGGGGTCTAGGCCTGACTTTAAAAGGGTAAATTAGGCTGGAAAGTTTGATTGCCTTTCTTCAGCCTCATCTATATAGTGATAGTGCCTGCATGGCAATTTGACTACTGAAATGTCAGAAGTAATTAAAATTATTATAATTAGTATTCAGTATACATTGTAATTTCTTTAAAAATAATAATTATCACAATGAGTTTAATGATACTTCTAAAGTAAATTTATAATAATAATCCAGAGTTTGGTTTCTACAGTTATGATGTTGATCCAAAGAGAAATTTGTTCATGTGTATACTCACATGCATGATATGAGTGATCTGAGGACTTTATCAGTGTTGTCAATCACTTCTGTGAACTGCAATTTTGCTGTTGAATAGTAAAAGAATATCTTTGCAAACTAGAATCAAATAGAGTTGTCTACTTGCAAGAGGACAAAAATCATGTGTACTTCATTATTCTACTATAATCAGTGGTATAAAAAAATGGATATACATCATTTATCAGTAAATTCCAGCTTGGGAAAGTGTGTAGCAATAGTTGAACAACTTATGCTTTCAACGCATTTAATTTTTCAGGAAATAACAATGTATACTAGAATATTAACCTTCCTACCAGCTGAGGTGGATGAAATATCCAGATCATCATAGCATTTTGCATGGATCAAAACTTCATCAGCATTCTACCTTTTGTCATGCCATTACCTTTCTCTGCCGTTAATCGCTTTATGGCTATTTTAGAGCCATTGGTGGATCAACTGTTAGTGAGTGACCTTTGTGTCACCTGACTTTAAGCACACTGTTTTACTTGGAATTTCCTTTACTGTCCTAAGATATTTGACCTTTTTTTGCCTTACAATTGATTGTGAGGCAAAAAAAGGCCAAAAACGAATTTCACATGTGTGAAAATAAACAATCCTGAAATTACCACCAATCAGCCTTTGCAATGAATCTATTTAGTAATAGTAAATTTGCTGTATTTTATTCTTGAAATCAGTGCATAATAATAAATTTAGTTTAATCCTTTATCCAAGTGTGAGCAAACAAAGTTTGCAACTGAAAGTATCTTCAGGACTGGGGAAAGGTGGTACAACACCAGGCAACTCGTTGCAAAGGTGGAGCAAGCTAACATCACTCCTATCTCAGTATCTCCCATAATGCAAAACACATCTCCTTGCGGATATGTATAATGTTATGCATTAAGGAAAGGGCCACTACCCAGCCTAGTTTTGACCTTTATTGCGGTCTCTTCAGTGGGAGCCAGGCCCAAGTGGAGATACCAGGCAGAAGCATTAGCAAGGTCATCTCTACCTATAGGAGTTGCCATGAAATCAGTGCAACGGAACAGTTGCAGTGGTTGTTCTTTCACTTTACTCACAATATAGAAACAATTTTATTCACAAATTTTCAAATGTTTGCATTGAAAATATTATGTCACATATTTATATTTTTATATAATATTTATTGAAATAAATATGACCTTTTGCTTTCTTTTCTAGCAAAATACCATTATATGGATCATCACATTTCAGTTTTAGAAATGAATTTTTTTTGTTTTGTTTTTATGAACAACAAATGATGTTAAATTGCATTACTCGGTTTCCGATGGTGAGTCTTTATAGTATCAAAAATTTATATCTAGTGATGCTTTAGTAGGGATACTTCGACTTCGACTTCGTCTTTTTTTTTTTTTTTCTTGTAGGATGCACATTACGATAATATCCAGTGCATAACCACAGTAGATATGTTGAAAATATAATATGAAGGATATCATATACGGAATGATTCAAAATTTATGCTCATTTTGAAGATTTTCTAATGCTTACCCCCCCCCCCCTCCATATCCTCTCCTGGAATTCAATTACATAACTACTCTAAATTTCTACAGATTTGAAAACATTTCTAGATAGTATTCAAAATCTATTACTTCATTTTACCGTTTTGACAAAAGAAATAAGGTAATAATATTGTTGTACCGTGACGCTTCTAATTCTGTACTATTTCTCTGCAATCTAAAATCAGCTGTTCTACTGTCTCCCAAAATTATTTGAAATTTTAGAAACACTATGCTATATTTTCACTATGTAAAACTGTTTAATGCATACTAGGAAAAAGAAAGTTCTGTAATATTATTTTTGCTTCTTTTTCTTAAAATAATCCAAATATTTTTACTTCTACTGCTGGTTGCTATTTCTGAAGTAATCTATGTCTTAGAAATACTTGATAGTAATCCTCTTAGCTGGGGGAAAAGGTAAAGGCTTAGATTACTCTCAGTGCTATTGAGAAAGAAAAGAGAGAACACTTAGCCAGAAGTCACACTAAAGTGCCTCAAGCTGTAGTGCGAGATACATCAAGGTAAGGCATCAAGAATGTTGTTGTTTCATTTTCAATTATTGATTAGTAGCCATCCTAACATAGAAAGAAATACAGATGTTTCTTTTACAGGCTGATATAATATTTATGCTAAAATAAGTTCATAATTTATAATGATCAGTTTCATTTTTATTATCGAAAAATTATAAATTATTTGATACAATTATCTTTTTTATTATTATTTGACACCTCCAGGGAGTTCAAAGACTCATCGCGGGAGAGTGTGCCAACAGCATCGGATGAAACACCCCTTCCAACTACTAATCGCACTCAAACTTGCTTAACATTTTGTGTGAGCCATTAGTAGCAGAGGCTCTACCCAATCGACCAACCTTTGCTGGCAAAGGTTGGTCGATTGGCAGAGACATCTTGAAAAAGAGGATTTGAATTATTTTGAAAGAAAAGGAGCATATACTTTACATAATCTTATTTTTTTTTGCAGGGGTAGGGAGAGAGTTATAGACCTATTCAACCTGCAGATATTTCAGAGAATTTATTTTATAAACTGTTCACAAGACAACTGTTACAAACGTAAATCACTTGGAGAACATGCCCATTTATTTTAGTGTAAATAGTAGCAAAGTTTAGCTACTTCAACAATGCCATGTATCTAAATTAGAAGAAAATATCATTATATCTGCTGATGTTAGAACTCTTACATAAATAATTTTTTCTGAAATGATTTCTCTATTAGTTATAATGTAATCAATTTACAGATTTTTGACTTCTTGCTTTCTCCCACGTTATATGCAGTGATTTCTTCTTTGTACTACAAGAAAAAAAATCAGATAACACAAGAAAAATATGTAGTATTTTCTTTTTCATTGGGTAAATTTACAATGTTCTTTCTTTGTGTTTTGAAAAGAAAGTGCAAATGATTTTTTTCTTACTATTTTTGCAATTATAACATCTGATTCAATTATAAGAGTGACATTTTACCGTTTTTCTCCCACACAAGAAAAAGAAATATGACAGTAATATTATTATTATTATTCCTGATACCTCCAAGGAGTCTGAAGACTCATCGCGGGAGGACACCTACAACTGTCTCTACACCTAACCTCTACTACGAATCATCTCCATCAACGCCATCTACCGCCCACCTCCAACACCACCACAACTAGTAATTTTTGTCTGTAAATTGCGTGTGTTCTGAAGGGTCGATTTGTATGTATGCGGGATGAAAAACCCGAGATATTGTTGATTCTGTCGAACTTCATTGTAGCGGAAATGTTTATTACAAAACTTTGTAATATATATATATATATATACATTTTCTAAATATATATATATATATATATATATATATATATATATATTTAGAAAAATATTTAATGACTAAAAAACCATGAATTAATTAAAAGCTTTAATGATAAAAAACACAACTAGTTTCGGCTTTTTACAGCCTTCATCAGGAATTAAATTGCAGTACATAATTGAAATAAAAAACATTGTATTAACATTCAAGTTGTTCTATTTTACATGCCATTGTTTGTTGTATGCGTGGTAGCAGACTCTCGAGAACGCCAGTACTGAATAACAGCAGTATGGCTATCAGGGATGTTATAGCTTAAATTGTTGTTTAAATGTTCAGGATTAAGGACGATCTCCCTGGATTCCACTATCTTTCTTTCAAATTCATCATGGCAGCGGAAAATGTTTTCAGATCTATCCCCAGGAAATTGAGTGACCTTGAAAATCATCATGAGGATTGTTAGAGAAGAGAATATGGCTGGATAAGGCACTGGCATGTGATCTTTTATAGGAGATGTCTCTTTTATGTCTTCCATATGAAGTTCAATAGACTTATTAGTTTGACCATAATATATATGTTTGTGTGTGTATATATATATATTTTTTTTTTTTTTTTTCAAAATTCATTTTTACTCGGTTGGAATATTATAAAAAAAGGTTTAATGACTATTACCGAAAGAAAAGATGACAAGATATATTTAACAAGATACTACTAGTTTACTAGTTTCATTACATGAACATCCTCAGGTATCATAATCAAAGAAGTATATAAAAAATTTCTTTCCCCCAGGCACTCAACTACTTCTGAAGATCCCTCTTCCCCAAGAGCCTTCATCTCCTTGCCTTACATCAGCTCTCTTTCACCAAAACTGGCAAAGATTCTCAAGAAATTCAACTTCAAAATGTGCTTCACTACGCTTCCAAAACTTCGTTCATTACTTTGCAAACATAAACAGAAACATCTTCCTACTCAGTTTCCAGGAGTATACAAGATTTTGTGTGATTGCGGAAAGCCATACTATGGACAGACTGCTAAATCCATCCTTCTATGTTTGGATGAACACCGTAGAGATATCTCCTATAACAGGACTAGAGCTAGCGCTCTCTCTAGCCACGTTCTCTTTTCAGCTAACTCAGACGAAGGCCGCCAGCACATTGTAAACTGGACTCAAACTGCTAACATCCATGTGTGCTACGATGAACTCGAAAGAAAGATTGTTGAATCTAGGGAAATTTCTCTAGATTCCTCTCATATCAACAACAGCCTGAGTTACAATCTCTCTGACGCACATGTTGCTTCTGTTCAGTACTGGCGCACTCACAACAGCACGTAGTATTCATTTGTTTGGAACTCATACTTGCATTTTTTTCAAGCACGCTACTGTTTTTTATACTTGTTCTGTTAGTACAATTTTAAGTCTCTGTAATTTTTTATATACTTCTTTGATTATGATACCTGAGGATGTTCATGTAACGAAACTAGTAAACTAGTAGTATCTTGTTAAATATATCTTGTCATCTTTTCTCTCGGTAATAGTCATTAAACCTTTTATATATATATATATATATATATATATATATAAGCAAAAGTATCGTTTACCATAAAATTGGAGCATAATATCCGAACTAGCAGAAAATAAATACATATCAATTTAAATCATAACCATTAATTTCATTTTGTAATGACCAATTATACAGGGAAACCAAGAAGGTGAAAGTGCAAAGAAAACAGTAGATTACAATATAAAGAAAAAAATTTAGTGATATGATTAAAGAATTTCATGTTATTCTCTATAAAGCAAAGTCACTCAAGCACATCCTTCAGGAAATCTGTGAAGTATTCTTCGAAATATGATTTTGAACAAAAATATAACATAATCTTGAACATCAGAAGTTTTTAAATAATATTTCAAATAATTATTGTGAATTAATTTCTTCGAGAACAAAGAAAATATTTTGTGGAGTAAGTGATTAGAAAAAATTAGCGCAAAAAAAATTTTAAATGAAATGGGTTCTCCAAGGTAAGGCAATATTTAAGTGAAGAAACTATGCAAGGATCTTTATTTTGTCCAGGCATTAAAATTGTATTGCACATTAAAAAGAGAAAATAAAAATAATTTCTGTATTTTTAGTCTATCCAATATAACTAAGATTCAGTTACCCAGCATAGAACGAGGAACTGCGTTTCTTGTTATAGGCAACTGAGATGCAGCTATGAGCATGAGATAATTTGATTAAGTGTTCTCTTCAGCATGAAGGATTATCACACCTTCTAAATGACATGAAATTTCACTTCTTATCCATGTTGTTTCAACAGGTTATCTGAATTGTATCTAGATTTTGCTGGACGTCTATAGATGTCCTGGCCAGTTGGGGGGTTAATTAAAAACTTTAATCAATACCTTCCTATATTTTGATAGGAAGGTATTGATATCGAGGATAACAAAAGAATGATATGTGCATGCAGGCACTCACACTAAGCAAATGAGGTTGAAAGGCAACTAAAGTCAGTTCTAGAGTTTAAAGGTGCCCCATAGTGGGCTAAATTGGATTGTCTTGGCCATTGGGCTGATGATCTTAAAATGTAAGTTTCCAAAATTTGGGGCACACTCATGCACCCAAATTTGTTGGGGTTTGAGGAGCCTCAAGGAACAATCATTCATACTTGTACTTGCTCTGGTGTAATAGTGGCCTTTTTCCAGTTTATTCTGTGGTGGATGTCTAATGCATGATCAGCAAGTGCATGAATGGCTGTATTGGTGAAACCGAATGTAGTAGTTGTGTTTGGACATCCTGATATCAGCTGCAATAAACCAGTCATCTTTTACTCAGAATTCTGAAGCAATCAGCACACTCGTGCATGGCCACAACTTCACCATAGCACCTAAAAAGATCCCCACAGAAGAAATAATGATACAGGTAGATCATATGAGGTATCTGCAGCTTCCCAACCATATTGCCAACAATATCAGACTAGATGTAGCTAGTGTTCTTATCCATGGCAAACCACCAAAAAGCAACCTATCAAAAGAAGAATTCAAAGCACTGCAAGAAATAAAAAACAACAGAAAAATAATAATTACTTAAGCGGATAAGGGAAATATCCAGGGCTGGCTCAGACGTTGATTTTTAGGCCATCAGACTAAGGCCCCGTGCTCAGAGGGGGGGGGAACCCTGCACTTTCAAATTTCTAAGAAAATTTGATAATAGAACTTTTGATGTTCCAGAGATGTATTGATATGAGAAATATTTTAATTAAATTTATACTGATTCTTTCTCCTTTTATCATTGCCAGTACCTGGTATCGGCAATGATAAAAGGCACTGGCAAATATGAGGGGGGGCCCTCACCAGCAAATACAACGGGCCCCACTAATAACTTTTTCCAGAGCCCCACAAAACCTCCAGCTGGCCCTGGAAATACCACTGCAGTTCTAAACCAAACAGACTACACAGGTAAGGTTGCCTCTTTACTTTTAAATTGGTCTACCTATCTTCTTATAGAATATGATACCACCAGCTCCCAAAAAAGAACACTCCATAGGCTCATTGAGAAGGTTACCTCTTGGCCTGTGGAAGTGACTAACAGATTAAAACCTTTTAACTCTAGACCCCCCCCCTCATATATATGGACTACCAAAAATCCATAAGTAAAATATACCATTATGTCCCATTGTGGATAACATCGATTCCACCACATACAAATTAACTAAACTGCTCACACAATATACTGGCAACACACCTTCACACATAAAAAACTCAGCCCACTTCAAAGCCAGTATAGAAAACCTCTCACTCCAACCACTGACATAATGGTCCATTTTGTTGTCTCCTTCTTATTCATCAATGTCTCACTCAAAGACACCTTAAACCTCATCCAAGCTAAATTTCCTCCAGATATCTCATCCCTATTTCAGTTCACCATGAACTCAGGCTATTTCGTTTGACTTGACATGGAAAATTCTACAGACAAATAGAGGGGACAGTCATGGGTTCTCCAATCTCTCCACCTCTGGCCAACTTCTTCATGGAGACCTTTATTAAAGATACCAAGAAACCCTTAAACTCTTCCCCACATAAACTCGCTGTTGGGCTATGCTATGTGGATAATCTGTTTGCTATTTGGCTGCATAGCCTGTATACACTCCACAATTTCACAACACACTCAAATAATCACCACCCCAGGATCTAGAAAGTTTTTTAACTTGGGTATACTATGTTAAAGATACCAGCAATTTTATAAGCTAGGTTTTAATCATTTTTCCCAAGTAAGCAAACAGACCAGTAAGTCAAGTTTGCACCTGAACATAGTTCAAGTCTGAGGCAACTCGTGGTAAAGGTGGAGTAAGCTCAGATCACTTTCCTTAGTATTTCCCCCTAATGCAAAGCACATCCCCTTACGGAGATGTATGATGCTATGCATTAAAGGCAAGGGCCACTATCCAGACCAGTTTCGACCTTTATTGAAGTCTTGTCAGTGGGAGCAGCCAGACCAAAAAAAAAAAAAATGCCAAGGTTGAAGTAATGCAAAGCTTATAAATTTTACCTAAACAAATTGCCACAAGGGCACAAACTTGACTTACCTGTCTGTTTGCTTACTTGGGAAAAAGGATTAAAACCTAGCTTATAAAAATTGCTTGGTATCTTTAACATAGTATACCGAAGTTAAAAAACTTTCTACATCTTACTCTCATCCTGAGATTTTTATTTAATAAGGTCAAAGCAGGGTAAAATTTATAAGCTCTGCATTACTTCAACCTTGGCATTTTTTTTTGGTCTGGCTCCCACTGACGAGACTTCAATAAAGGTCGAAACCGGTCTGGATAGTGGCCCTTGCCTTTAATGCATAGCACCATACATCTCCATAAGGGGATGTGCTTTGCATTAGGGGGAAATACTAAGGAAAGTGATCTGAGCTTACTCCACCTTTACCACGAGTTGCCTCAGACTTGAACTATGTTCAGGCGCAAACTTGACTTACTTGTCTGTTTGCTTACTTGGGAAAAAGGAATAAAACCTAGTTTATAAAATTGCTTGGTATCTATAACACCCCAGGATCTAGTTTACCTTGTAAAAGGAACACAACAACAGTCGCCTTTTCCTAGACACTCTGATTACATGCCAGCCTGATGGGTTACTGGCTTTCTCTGTTTACAGAAAACAACACATACAGGCAGATACATTCACCAGTAGTCATCCCACATCCTCACAACAATATGAGATTATAAAACCCTATATAATGGGGCAAAATTAATCAGTTCAGATAACAATGCTATAACTACTGAACTTAACCATATCCTTAACACCTTCTTAGCCAACATCTACAATCCCAAAAAATACAAAAAATATTAATATCAGTAAACCACAACTGTTCCCCCTTCATAACAAAGATAATATAACTCTAAATCTATCACCACTCCATATAGAGCCTCCATAGCTCAGTCAGTATTGACAAAGCCCTTTGGTATGGAACTGAACCCAGGAAAGATCTGGGTTTGATTCCCATCCATAATGTTAGGAACCTTTATCTGGTCTCTGTCAACTAAAGCTGAGTTAGCCAGTCTCATATGGAGGTAGAGGGTTTTTTTCTCCCAGAAACTCAGGTGTTTCATCCCTCAGAACAGACAAACTGCCCTGTGAACATACACAGATATACTCATGAAATACATACTTAATCCCTCACTAGGAGGGCTCAAGCAGTCCTAAGGAATGGTGGAGGAACCGAATGCAAATAAAAAAATTAAAAAAAAAACATTCCATATATCCAGGGTACATCGGAAAAACTAACAAACATCCTAAGAAAATATGACCTCACAACTAGTTACAAACCACATAAGAAATTGGCATCTCTTTTCTGCTCCACCAAAGACTAGCCACTTTTCCTAGATCAACCTGGAGTATATCAGGTCCCTTGCACTTGAAAACTGTCCTACTACAGCAAAACAGGCAAGACATCCAATATCAGGATATCAGAACACAAGGACTGCATTTGGTTCCACCAATACAGCCACTCAGGACTTGCTGACCATGCATTGGATACTCACCACAAAATACGCTGGAAGAAGGCAGCTTTATTACACCACAGTTAATTAGAGATTAGTGATTACTAATAGTGATTATGTTAGTAATTAAACTTTTTTAGAAATATGATAAAAGAAGATGCAAGTTAAACAATGCTTTCATGGTCTGCATGACCTAACATCCAAAATTTTTAAAAAGCATCACTAAAGAATATAAATGAAAACTTACCCACCAAAAGAACATGCCCATTATCTTGTTTTAGAACACGACTAATACGAGATATGTGTTCAATTGCAAATTTGAACATAACTAGTGACATAGGTGCTTTACTCATCATGTTATATTCACTCAAATAACTGAAAGAATGATAAACAAAAGAAATGTATATAAAAAACTGACTAAAATTTAAAAAACATTATTATAAAAGTAACAACTTTTGTTATTATAACAAAAATTCAAACATAATCTTACATATGTATTTCATAAAATACCAATTTTTATTAGTGTTAAAAATTATATCCAATGTCTAATGTGATAGTAATATCCTATCCTGATTTACGCTCAGGCATAGAACTACACTTTTTACCAGGTTGTAGGCATTTGGAACTGAAATCCTATGGAATACGTTGGTTACTCCTTATTCCTGGAGGTATCCTATGTCTGTAGAAGCATGTATTCACAGGGCCAGTTTGCCTGCTTGCAGGAGGAAAAACACCAGATAAACTGGAGGAAAAACCCTGCTGTCCAAGCCCAAGACTGGCTAACTTAGCTATGTCCAAGAAAGATCCTAAGCTCATCACATCAGCAACGGGAATCAAACGCAGGACACTCCTTTCCCAGGCATGTGGGAAAGGAGTGTCCTGCGTTTGATTCCCGTTGTGAAGTGCATAACCACTCGGCTAACCGCACTGACTAGTAATAAGAGTATGAAATTAAAATAATATAAAATCTTCAAATATAAAACAAAACAGGAAAGAGTGTGTTTTAAGGGAATATGCCATGCATGAAATACCTAGATTGTTTAATGAAAGTCTTACAAGGAGACAACATCCTTGAGAGTGGAAAGATGTTAAAATGGAGGTATCAAACTATACACCTGTTGTATTTCTTCAGTAATTAATTGTTAAGATTTTGGAAAAAATGGTGAGAACTGATATACAGAACTGGCAAGATGAGAGCAATATTATTTATGCAGGCCAGCATGAAGTTGTTAAGGGACACTCGTATGGCAGAAAGGAAATAGAATTTCTATACCTGCTGAGAGATATCAACATTATTATTATTATTATCAACATTTGACCTCCATAGAGTCAGAGACTTATCGTGGGAGGTACTCATTATTGCACACAATGCTCATCCAATCGCATCATAAACTGATTCAATGTGTCCAACACACTCAGGCAATGCATTCCACTCACCAACCACCCTCCATGCAAAGAACCTGCTTCTCACTCCTTTGCTCATACCTTCCTTATACAGTTTCCAGCAATGGCCTCTTGTTCTACTCCCCTCTCGCATTCTATGAAAAATCTCTTCCATGTCTACCTGATAACAACCCCTGACCAGCTTATATGTCTCAGCCATATCACCCCTTCTTCCTCCTATTCATGAGGCTCTGCAACTTACATTCTCTTAATCTGTCCTCGTACTCCACATTCCAATGTACCCTTTCCAACATATCCTCGTCACCATGAAAACCTGGTAACCAAATCTGTGCACAATAATCCATATGAGGCCTGATCAAGACCTTATACAATGGAATCATAACCTCTCTATTTCTGCATGTCAGGGTTCTCTGCATCATTGCCATTATTAAATGTGAAGTCTTCACAACTTGTGCAATGTGGCCCCTGAATTTCACATCCTTGTCCACCATCAGTAGATGAGGGAAAGGCATATACTGCCATTTTCTTGGATTTAGTGAAGGTATTTGACAGGGTGCCACAAGATAAGCTGATATTTAAGTTGCAGCACATGGGTTTGGATGCCAGGTCGTTCAACTGGATTCAGGATTTGCTGTCTGAGAGATATCAGAGAATTGTGAATGGTGGGGCAGTTTCAAGGAGGCAGAAGGTTACAAGTGGGTTCCCACAGGGCTCAGTACTGGGACCTATATTGTTTAACCTTTATATCAATGACATCGTCAGTGGATTGCAGGGGGATATTGAGTTGTTTGCGATGATGTGAAGCTGGGAAGGGTTATTAGTAATAGTGCAGATGTGGCAGTCCTGCAAGAAGATTTGAATAAGCTAGACAGATAGGCAAATGAATGGGGGTGTCACTTTAATGCAGCAAAATGTAAGGTCTTGAGATTTGGGAGACATCGATAGGACACTGCATACTCTATTGGAGGAGCTATACTGGAGGAACTAGGGGAGACAAGAGATCTGGGTTTGATGAATGATAGAAACCTGAAATTCAGGGGACATATTACAAAGGTGGTGAAGGTAACACAGAGGATTGATGCAATATTGAGAAGGACGCTGACCTGCAGAGATAAAAGAGTTATCATTCTGTTGAATAATACCCTGATCAGACCAGACTCTTGTTCTTAGATTTGGTCTCCAGGATTTGAAGGGAATAAATTAACTGTGGAAAGGGTACAAAGGCAGATAACAAAGACTGTTTCAGGACTGTGCAATGTTAGTAATGAGGATCGGCTAAGGGGATGTGGAATGCAGAGTTTGGTGGATAGTAGAAGGAGAGGTGATATGATTGAGACTTTTAAACTGTTGAGAGGTGGTTACAGGATTGACACTGGGGGGTTATTTCGCTTGGTTGAACTGTAGGAAGGAGTGATGACAAGGATCCCTGGAAGTTACGAAAGGAAGCTGTGAGCAAGAGGGTGAGGAGTAGTTTCTTTGCATGGAGGGTGGTTGAACCGTGGAATGCATTGCCTGATAGAGTGGTGAGAGCAGAACGGTCAATGAGTTTAAGGAGTGGTATGATAGACTGTGTTTCCTAGGAGGGACCTCCGGCAATGAGTCTTGAGAGACTTTGTGTTTCCTAATAAGGACCTCCCGTGATGAGTCTTTTGACTCCATAGAGGCCTGAATAATAATAATAATAATATTGTATGCTATGCATATACATATATGCTCAATGATGTTGATGACCTTGGTATAGAGATCAAAATGTTGTAGATAATTTTCAAATAAAGTAATTTTTCCCAAGAAAATCAGTTTATTGGGAAGTCACTTTGTTATGTAAAGATAATACACACCATAATGAGGAATACATCACTGATTAAATTTAAATAATCATTAATTAAATGAATGAATCATTTTAAGTTTAATGAATCATTTTATCAATCATAGTAAATAACTAAAACAGGACTTACTGTTCCATTATAGTGGTGAGCTGATCCATATCTGTTACTTCATCATATATTTTAGACTCTTCCTCAGGAAGCATATAGTCTCCAAAAAATAAATTTCTGTAAAGACAGTCAACGAATAATTTTAGCAACTATTTTAAAATTCAAATTTCAATTTCAATAAAATTTAGACTCTAGGAATAACTTTCACACACACACACACACACACACACACATATATATATATAATCTAGTCAAAATATTATGACTACTCCTATTATTCCAAAATAGGACATTTCACCCTACCAGTTGGCACTCATATCATGGTGGAAACCAGTATATATGATATTAAATATATGTGTGACATATTTCTCATTTACAGTTGCTGATTAAATCAACATATGTAAAGACCATGATCTGACAAACTTCGAAAGAGGAGCCAAGTAACTCAAGTATTGTAGGCTGTAAACAGGCTGCTGTAGTTAAGGTGTAAGAGAAGGATATCAGGCAGAACAGTTACCAGGCTACTTGAGGCTGCTCGTGCCTCATCGACATCCATAATGAATGCAGGTTGTTCCACCTTATGCAAGTCCATAATCCATTCAGCCATTAGGAAAAAGAAAACCAGGACGTCCTCTTAAACGATGCAAAGATGACTTCTAAGGCCGGAACAGGCCATACTAGGCCTAAATCCTTGATACGTATGATGATGATGATGATAATCCATTCTACAGTTTTTCATGCAAACCCATGAAAACCTATGGAATGTCACAATGAAATGTAACTAGGGGATATTTATATATTTTTATATTATTACTATTATTATTATTATCATTGTGACACCTCCAGGGAGTCCAAAGATTCATCGAGGGGGAGTTTGCCAACAGCATCGAATGATTAATTCCCTTCCAACTACTAACCGCACTCAAACTTGCTTAACTTTTTGTTGAGCCATTAGTACCAGAGGCTCTACCAATCGACCCACCTTTGCTGGCATCTAGGGGGATTTTCTATATATGTATATAGAAATGTTTCTCAAAGTTTGAGAGACCAAACTATTCACACAATTTATCATACCTCTCCTTGAACCAATTAACAGACAAAGTACTAATAACTGACTCAGGCAATCCATTCCATTCATTTACAACTCTCAAAGTTAAAAATCTCATTCTCATGCCCTTTTGTTCTGTCCCAACTAGCCAAATGTTGAAACATTTCCACTTGATCAATCCTATAAAAATCCTTTAAGTAACTTAGACGTTACTCCCATATCCCCTCCTTTTTGCTTATTAACCAACTTTTGCAATGGTTCACGGACAATTGATCACAGGGAAAATTCATCATGAGTAACGGTCATAATAAGGAATATGCATTGTGGGGAAAATTCACTGAGTGAACTATTCATGACAGAAAAAATTCACTGAAAATGTTATTTGCCAGAAAACTGAAATGATATTGCATTGATAGTGATATATGAAAAGTAAATGCAGTGCAAGATAAATTTCACAACATATAGTTTTTTATGTACCGTATTTTCCGGTGTATAAGACGCTCCTATGTATAAGACGCACCCAAGAAATTTAATACAATTTTCTGGAAAAAACCTAAACTTTAAAGTATGATTTTAAAAAAAAATGGATAAAATAATAGGTAATTTTTAATAGTAAACTGACCTTTCAGAAACCTGCAAAACCCACGGCACTGTCATCTGACTCTTCTCTATCATCATTAATTTCTTATAATATAGAAATAATTTTGTCTTCATATTCTTTTGGCATTTTTTTGACTGATTTTTGTTTTTGAACGCATACAAAGTCCACTGCGTTTCATGAAACAGTAATACCATGATGCACCACCTTTAAAATCTTCGATGTTATGCTCACAGGCTACTTTGACTGCATGTGTATGAATCATTTTTGTTGAAATGGCAATGCCATTTTGCCGATTTTCTTGCACCCATTTCAAAACTTCGGTCTCTAGTTCTGGCCACTTTGCAATTTTTCCACGTTCCGCGCGCTTTTCTTTACGCAAATTGTACAAAATCTCCTTCTAACCACGGCAAGTTCTAATAATTTTTTCTGTAGGTGGAGGTCCAAAATGTCTTTCAGCTTCCTATTCACGTGTTCTTCCGCATATTTTACAACCTGCAATTTGTAACTTAAAGTATATGAATGTCACCTGTTTTTTTACATCACTAAAACGTACGGGGAAATATTAAACTGAACACAAAATATCTCAACACGTCAACTCAATACTGATAAACATCGGTAACTGATTACTCGGATAAGATATTATGAAACTTGAATAGGGGCACCCCCATTCTTAGCCAATGATGCGTTAGAAGTCACGTGAAGGTCACGCATCAATTTTATTGCACCATTAACAGCCTACAAAGATCTTGGAACATAAAAGGGAGTGCGTATGACTGTGAAAAGAGGAAACATTCTTTAACTTCATTATTATTATTATTATTCAGGCCCCCAAGGAGTCAAAAGACTCATCGAGGGAGGTCCTTCCTAAGACATAAAGTCTGTCAAGACTCATCGAGGGGAGGTCACCCCCTGAGAAACACAAAGTCTATCATACCACTCTTTAAACTCACTGACCGTTCTCGCTCCCACCACTCCATCAGGCAATGCATTCCACGGCTCAACCACCCTCCACACAAAGAAACCACTCCTTACCCTCTTGCTCACAGTTTCCTTTCGTAACTTCCAGGGATGGCCTCTTGTCATCACTCCTTCCCGCTGATCAAGCAAGCGAAAGAACTCCCCAGTGTCAACCCTGTAACCACCTCTCAACAGTTTAAAAGTCTCAATCATATCACCTCTCCTTCTTCTATCCACCAAACTCTGCAGTCCACATTCTCTCAGCCGATCCTCATAACTATCCTTGTACAGTCCTGAAACCATCATTGTCATCCGTCTTTGTATCCTTTCCACAGTTAATTTATCCCATTCAAATCCTGGGGACCAAATCTGAGAACAATAGTCCAAGTGTGGTCTGATCAGAGACTTATACAACGGAATGATAACCCTCTTATCTCTGCAGGTCAGTGTCCTTCTCATAATAGCAGCAATCCTCTGTGTTACCTTCACCACCTTTGCAATATGTCCCCTAAACTTCAGGTTTCTATCAATCATCAACCCCAGATCTCTTGTCTCCCCTACTTCCTCCAGTATAACTCCTCCCATAGAGTATGCAGCATCCCATCGATGTTTCCCAAACCTCAAGACCTTACATTTTGCTGCATTAAACTGACACCCCCATTCATTTGCCCATCTATCTAGCTTATTTAAATCCTCTTGCAGGGCTACCACATCTGCACTATTACTAATAATCCTTCCCAGCTTCGCATCATCTGCAAACAACTGAATATCCCCCTGCAATCCACTGGCTATGTCATTGATATAAAGGTTAAACAATATAGGTCCAAGTACTGAGCCCTGTGGGACCCCACTTGTAACCCTCTGCCTCTTGGAAACTGCTCCACCATACACAACTCTCTGATTCCTATCAGACAGCTAATCCTGAATCCAGTTGACCAATCTGACATCCAGACCCATGTGCTGCAACTTAAATATCAGCTTATCATGTGGCACCCTGTCAAATGTCTTCGCCAAGTCTAAGAAAATTGCAGTATATGCCTTTCCCTCATCTAATGTTCTTGTAACTTTATTATAAAAGGCTAGCATATCGCTAAAACAAGAGCGTCCTTTCACAAATCCATGTTGATTCTCAGAGATAACATTACCCTCATCTGCCCAATGCTGTATACGGTCCCTCACTACTTTCTCCAAAATCTTAACAACTACTGATGACACTCAGACTGGCCTATAATTAGACACTTCCAGTCTGTTACCACCCTTATGCAATGGAACTATCTTACCTTCCTTCCATTCCCTGGGCACCTTTGCCAAAGCCAGACTTTCATTGAAAAGCCACGTTACAGGTACTGTCAATTCCCTAGCACATTCTCTCAAAACTCGTGGTGAAATACCATCCAGTCCCACAGCTTTACTGACATCCAGAGTACTCAGTATCTGAAACACACTCTCCTCCTGTACCTCCAGACCTCGAACCATTCCTATCCCTCTAGCATTAAAACTGACTCCTCTAGGATGAAATACTCCAATAAAGTATTCATTGAACAATTCCACTATGTCCTCTGCATCAGTCACTCCATTCCCATTTTTATCCCACAATATCATTCTTCCATAGTCATTTCTCCTCCTACTGGCCACATAGCTAAAAAATTCCCTAGGATTTTCTTTGGATCTTAGGGCCAATCTCCTCTCATATTCCAGTTTCACTTTCCTTACCACACTAGTCACTCTTCTGGCCTGTGTCTTATATTCCTCATGCATCTCTTCATCTGTCTCCTTATATCTCTTCCATAGCCTCTTTTTCGCATGCAATTCCTGTTTAATATTGTTTGTCATCCACTTTACTCCAAATTGCGTCATCTTCTTCACTCGTGGTATACAACTTACCATTGCTGATAACAAATATTCTTTCACAATTTCCCACGCACTGGTGATATCCCGGCCTTCCAATTCCTCCATCCATGAAACTTCCCGAAGTTGACGTCTAAGACTATAAAAATCACCTGCCTTATAATTCCACATAAGTTCCCGTCTCTTTGATACTCCTGCATGTCTATTCATTTTCCAAGTCAACACTATATGGTCACTCTCTCCAACTGGTGGGAGAGACGTCAACTCAGTTATTATCAACTCTTCTGATGCTATAACCAAATCCAAAACTTTTGAACCTCTTGTTCCCTCTGTTACATGTTGCCTAAGACATTTGTCCCTCAAGAATTCTAGAAATTCCATTCGCATATTGCTACATGCATCTTCCTCTCTCCAGTTTATACTACTGAAGTTAAAATCTCCCATAACAATCATTCTTCTTGCACTTGTAAAACTTAGCTGTCTAAACATCTTCTGGTCCCCATCCTCTGTGCTCCTGGGTCTGTAGCAACAGCCCACTAAATATCCTGTCTTGCCTACCTCTTCCTCACACCATACACTCTCAAAACATTTGTCTCACTTCCTTCCAAATTCTCCACTCTTAGAGGACATAGGTCATCACTTATCATAAGCAGCACCCCACCACCACCCTTTCCCCTCATATCGTGACGAAAAATGCTATACCCAGCGACTTCTATCCTGTTGTTATATCCCCTTCTGTCAACCACGTCTCAGTGATCGCAATAATTTTTGGCCAGGCTGATGCTATCTGCGCCACCAATTCCTCTCCCTTATTCCGGATACTCCTGGCATTAGTATAAAGCATACAAATGCCATTGTTCCTATACCCAGCATTATCCCTTCTAGACTCCACTGTGCTCAGTGTTACCTGACATTGTCTCCCTTTTCCCAAGTATCCATTCCCACAAGGCCACCCCTGCTATCATCCTCCCTGGGACACACTGAATCGTTCAGAACAGCAATCTCTCCAGATGCCTACGTCCTTCCTCATTCAAATGTAAACGGTCTCTCGCATACAACTCTCTCTTTCCTCAAACACACTCCAAGCATCCACATATACCAGTCCTCTCTTGTCACACATTCTCGCTATTATGCCATTCAATATCACCACTCTTCTGCTCAGCTCATCATTATCATACCTAGGCAACACGCACACTATTTTTCCTCTCTCTGTCTTCTTCCGTACAGTCTCAAGCAAAAATCTCATATCTCTCGCTGCCCGACTTACATTACCACTCAAGTCATTCGTTCCTACCATCACAATCATCTCATCCACCCTTTCACCTCTCTTAATTGCCATAGCCACTCTTTCTATTGTTCCTCCTGGCAAACACTCCTCACGCATCCTATCTTGAACACCACGGATCATTGAGTCGCCATACATTATACCTCTTACCATTCCCTCGCTCCTATTGTTTCCATTCTCTCCTCTTCTTTCATTCCCATACCTCTCTCTTCTACTGTTTCCATCCGCTCGTCTTCTAGCATTCCCATACCTATCTCTCATTCCATCTCTCCTACCGTTTCCATTCTCTCCTCTTCTAGCACTTCCATATCTCTCTCTCTCATTCCGTCTCTCCTACTGTTTCCATCCTCTCGTCTGCTAGCATTCCCATACCTCTCTCTCATTCCATCTCTCCTACCGTTTCCATTCTCTCCTCTTCTAGCACTTCCATATCTCTCTCTCTCTCATTCCGTCTCTCCTACTGTTTCCATCCTCTTGTCTGCTAGCATTCCCATACCTTTCTCTCATTCCCTCTCTTCTACTGTTTCCATTCTCTCCTCTTCTAGCACCCCCATACCTCTCACTCATACTCCCTAAATTCTCTCTCTCTCCTACTCTGATTCACCTTGCATTTATCTCTTCCATTCTCCTAATCTTATCTTTTATACTTCTGCTCTCATTCACAAGACATTCCACCTCCTCTTTCAACTCATCTATCTCCCTCTGCAGGTCAGTCACTCTTAATCTAAATTCACTCTCCCAAACAAAACCATCTCCTAAACTTCCACAGTCACTCACACCTTCCCCACTATCAACTATTATTTTCTCATTCTCTCCTATCATACTACTTGTCTTCCTACATTCATTCCCCATTCCTGGAGCAACAAAGTCGGATATCGATATATCTAATGTACTTATTTCCTTCAACTGCCTGCATTTTGAGCACATACGCTCTCCACTCTCTTTAACAAGCCACATATGTAATTCCCGAGACGCATACATGCCGCAAGTACTGCATGCCACAAAGTCCCTTATGATATTGCTAATAATTGAGTTCTTAAATGGCGGAGGACTTGGCGTTACGTCACTTGCGACTGCTGCTGAATCCACCATCATTCCTTACTGCCGAGTAGCGTAATCTTTAATAATTATTCAATTAATAAATAAGAGGAAAAAAAAAAAGTACAAACATCAGAACATTTAAGTACTAAATATAATTAAATAAAATGAAATATAACTAAATACAGTAACTCAGCTTCGTTTTGTATTCCACCGTTACACGTTCAATTCCGACGGTACCAAAATATATTATATCGCGACAGCAACTAACTTCCAAAAAACAACCACTGAAGTACACTCGTATTCAGAGAAACAATTTAGCACTCAAAAACGTAGAAAAATGGGGAAAAAAGCGGACTATTCACCGATTAAAAATCACTTTCTTCTGCACAGCTCAAATTCACCGCCACGTGCTACGGCGACGCTAGCGCCACTCCAATAATTCCGTCGAGCCGGAGTCGAACCAGCGACCTATGGATAACCATAATAAACCTCTACAGTCCACCGCTCTGCCAACTGAGCTATAAGACGCACCCCATTTTTAAGATGAATTTTTAAGGTAAAAAAGTGCGTCTTATACACCGGAAAAAATACAGTACTTATGTATTATTTATTTAGATTTTAATTAGATTTGCATAATAACTTTATTCTTATACAGTAAAAGTTATATTTTACTGATCAGTGAGTTTCCTAATTTCTGTTTCATCTTAAAAAGTTGTAAATATTGTTTCTTAATTAGATAACTACAGGTTCTGCTGATGGAATATTAATATTTATAAAACTGGAATATAGTGGTTTAGGGAGAAAGGGCATGATATTTAAGAATATTCATTCTGTGAACCATTCGCTGTTTTTCTGCATGCACATACACACGCACATACACACATACATTTTATCTGAACTAATTCAGAAGATGAGGTGTTTCAGTTATTGAATACATGTGTATTTTGAAAATGACTCCACTTTTCCTACATAGGAAAGATATGTTGTACGTTGTTATCATTTACAGAGATAGCATTATACATGTCTGCAAGGAGATGTGCTTTGCATTATGGGATACTAAGGCAATTGATGTGAAGTCATTAGCTTCTTTATATGAGTTGCTCCAGTTCTAAAAATAGTTCAGGCACAAACTTGTTTGCTTACACTTGGATAAAGGATTAAATCAAGTATATAATTTCTTGGTATCTTTAGTTTACAGAGTGAGTATAAGACCATAGGTGCACTTTTGAGTAATTATATTAAAGAAAATGATAATAAAATTACCTAAATGCTATCATAATGATGTAAATCAGCATAACCTAAATTGTCATCTCTGGCTGCAGTACGTCTTTACCTTTTCTTCCAATTCCAGTATTTTCAGATGAAGAAATTCATCTTTCACCTAATAACAATTACAGACATCCATGCCTATTGCGAGTTTCAAATCCACAGATTATGGAGAAGGAGGATGTCTCAACTGAGACATCCTCCAAGCCAATCAAGTTGATGTCTGCATTGGGTTTCAATTAAGGGTTTTTGGTTGCCTCTTCTAAAGCAGTGGAATTGCAAATATAATCCTTCCAAGAGTAACTTAAGTAACAGTCTTAAGCAGGTTGTATTAAAGCTTTTAATGGTTTTTACTGCTTTTTTTTTGGGTGGAAATTCCATTTTTCTTCATGATATAAGAAGATGGTCTGAGAGGTTGTTTCGTAGAGCTTAATTTGTGTTTCCAAGGTAACGAGGGGCGATTTCGATAAATTTCTTACATTACTGTATTGATTGAGAGCTTTATATTTTCTTAATATTATGTCATTTACAGTATTATTTATAACTGAGTGTACGTATTGGAAGTCTTCTACTTTTTCTAAAGGTTGGTTGTGTTCTATAATGATGCAATCTTGCACTATATTTGTGAATATTTTAGTTTTATTTCAGTTAACTGCCAATACAAATATTTTTGTAGCTTGGCATAGTTTGTCCAAGTGTTGTTGTGCTTTGGCAAAAGATGAGTCTATTAATACTATATCGTCTGCATAGCTGTGGTTGTTAGCCAGTTGAGTCGGTTGTGAACGGCATGATATTTCTGATTACAGTTTACTTTTCAATTAATTACTTTTACAAGAAGTAATTGATTACATATTTCACTTTGGGGGCATCCATCTGTATATATATTTTGTTTTTCAGTAAAAAATACTAATTATCATCATCATCATAAAATTCCTGCCATGTACCCTCAAGGGGTGTACAGGATATGACAGTACTACATGAAAAAATTACATCATTACTAACTTCCTATCTACAATTTTACTCCAAATCAGTCTGTTACTTGTCAAGACTCCAACATTATCAGATCTTATATTTCTATCGTCTAAGGCACTTTGTACCATATCAATCCACCTATATCTTGGTCTTCCACTGAGTCGTTTTCCTGCCAATCTGGTAGAGAACACTTGTTTTGCTAATCTTTCCTCGCCCATTCTGTTAAGTGACTATACCACCCGAGATTAGCTCTGCTAACGCATTCTTGGATGCTGACAATGTCAAGTTCTTTCCTAATATCCTCATTTTTAATATGATATTGCCATTGATGCCATCTGTTCACGCCTCTAATCTTTCTCAGGACTCTCATATCTGCGGTCTCTAGTCTTTGGTCAAGTGATTTACTTCTGACCCAGCTCTCAGATCCATAAGTTAAAACTGGTTTGAACACTGTCTTGTATACAGCTAATTTAGTGGTCCGACTAATTTCTCTCTTATTCCATATGAATTTATTCAATTGACTTCCCACCATACCAGCTTTGCTGATTCTGTTGTCTATTTCTATATTTAATTTACCATCTTCAGTAAAAATCATGCCTAAGTAGCTGAAATGTTTTGCTTTACTAATTAGTGTCATAAAATACTAGTACTGGAAGAAAAGGTAAAGACTAGTATTGAAGCTGCAGAGGACAATTTACTTATGCTGCTTTACACCATTATGATAGCATTTCAGTAATTTTATTAGCATTTTCTTTAATACAATTACTCAAATTGCACCTATGATCATAAACTAGCTCTCCAACTGATAGCAGCATGCAAGATGTCTTTACTATGCAAGAAAAGAGCAGTGACTTTCAAAATACATGTCTATTCAATAACTGAAACACGTCACCTTCTGAATTAGTTCAGATAAAAATATATCACACCTGGATGGATGTCTAAATGCGCAGAACAGAAAAATAATGAACGGTTAGAAGAATAAATATTCTTAAATATTGTGCCCTTTCTCCCTAACTATTCTTAAATATTTAGTTCTCCCTAATAACTTCTAAATATTATTAGAATAGTTAATAGGAATCTGTAAATAATTAACTATAATTTGTTGGATATAACTATTATCCTTAAATATGGTACTCTTTCTCCCTAACCACCCTATAACCAGTTTGGTAACAATTAATATTCCATCTACAGAGCCTGTAGTAAGAAATAATATTAATAACTTTATATGGAATAAAAAATATCACAACACTAAATATAATTGAAATAAATAATACATAAAATATTTCATTCTTTTTTTTTTTTTTTTTTGTATATTGGTGTTGGATCCTACTTCTTCTCAATCTATACTTTGGATGCGACATGATTACTATTACGATGTTCCTAACTAATTGATAAGTTGCAAGTTGATTTCTAATTCAAATATAGAGAAAATTTATATTTAATGACTGCGCCACTTTATATCTGAATTAGTTCAAGAATTGAAGATAAACCAACTCTCAACTACCCTTCCTTTATATTCTTGTTGAGAGGCTTATACGCTGGTTATACATGATAACTAATAATTAAGGAATTGACAGCGTACACTAGAAATATAAATTAAATAAACGTTAATATATACTTTCTGATATTTCGGCAAAAGTCACGTTGCCATCTTCTTGGGAACTTATTACAAAGACACATGCACACAAGTACTACATAACAGCAAATGAGAACAGAAGCTAGGAAGTTAACATTTTCCTAAAGTCCTGATGGTGACCCCTGGCAGGCTATATTGGTAGTTCTTGGCCTTTGGGCTGAAGTTCTTCTGATAAATGTTTCCCAAATTTGGGGAAGTCTCATGCATCCAAATTTGTTGAGGTTTGGCATGTTCCTAAGGGCTGAAGCTGATTCCATGAATAGTCTTTCATATTTGAACTTGCTGCAGTGTATTACTGTGGCTTTCTTCCATCTTATTCTGTGGAGAGTATCCAGAGCGTGGTCTGCAAGCCCAGAGTGGCTGTACGAAATCGGATGTAATCCTTGTGTTCTGAAATTCTGATATTTGCTGTACTGCCTGTTTGGCCAAAGTAGGAGAGTTTACAGCTGCAAGGGACCTGGTATACACCAGGTTAGTCTAGGGGAAGTGGTTGGTCTTTAGTGGAGCGGATAAGGGATGCCAATTTTCTATGTGGTCTGTAACAGGTGGTCAAGTCATGTTTTTTTAAGATTTTGTTGATTTTTTTCTGAGGTGCCTCGGATGTAGGGAATGGTGATGGATCTAGAATAATCTTTTTTGTGAAGGGGAGGGGTGGTGGGTAACTGGGTTAAGTATTTTTTGGATTCTTTTTTTTGGGGGAGGGGGTAGCCATTGGCTGAGAAAGTGTCACGGATGTGATTTAGTTCAGTAGTTAGGGCTTGATCATTAGAACAGATTATTTTTGCCCTGTTGAATAGTGTCTTGATAACTCCATATTGTTGTGTGTGTGTGTGGGGGGGGGGGGTGATGGGATTGTTGGTGAATGTATCTACCTGTATGGGTGGGTTTTCTATAAACTGAGAAAACCAAGGTTCCATCAAGTTGGCGGGTGACTAGTGTGTCTAGGAAGGAGAGGTTATTGTTTGCCTCTTTTTCTAGGGTGAACTTGATTCTAGGGTGTTGGTTGTTTAAGTGTGTTAGGAAGGAGAGCAGTGAATCTGGGCCATGTGGCCAAGTCTCCATAAAGAAGTTAGCCAAGGGTGGGGAAAGTGGTGAACCCATGGCTGTCCCCTCTATTTGTTTGTAGAATTTTTCCTGCCAAACGAAATAGCCTGAGTTCATTGTAAACTGAAATAGGGCTGAGATATCGGGAGGAAATTTAGCTTGGATTACCTCTAAGGTTTCTTTGAGGGGGACATTCGTGAATAAGGAGGAGACATCAAAACTGACCATTATGTCATTATGTTGGAGTGTGAGGTTTTCTATACTGGCTTTGAAGTGGGCTGAGTTTTTTATGTGTGATGGTGTGTTGCCAGTATAGTGTGAGAGCGCTTTGGCTAAATGCTTGGCTAGTTTGTAAGTGGGGGAATCAATGCCATCCACTATGGGACGTAATGGCACATTATCTTTATGTATTTTTGGGAGCCCACATATGCGAGGGAGTCTAGAGTAATAGGGTTTCAGTCTGTTGGTAATCTCCACAGGCCAAGAAGTGACCTTCTTAAGGAGTCTATGGAGTTTTCTAATTTGAGAGTTGGTATTAATATTGGTATTAATAATAATATCCACCACAGCAAATTCAAGAAAGAGAGACTTTTCTTAGAAGCAGCAGCAGCTCTCAGAAACCAACCAAATCTTAATAAATACGGTTGCATTAAGCTTCCGAAGATTTGGGAAACACTCATCACCAGCGGTTCCACCTTACATTCCAGGCCACCTACTACCACCCTTAGAGGGTGCTCCACCTAGATAGGACTTTAGTGTCACCCATGTGGTTGGGCTTAGTATTGTAAGTTTTTGTGTGCATGTTACATTAACTGTTTTGTAATCCTCGTAGATGTCCTAGTGACTAGGACGAAATATAGGAAGTATTAAATTCTATTTTAATTCTTTTTGAGTGTGGTGTGAAATTAGTATACAGATTATATTTCTTTCAAATTCTGGATATTTTTCCTGGGCTTCCCTGGATAAATGGAATAGTAATAGTATTACTGTAGTCTGTTGAAAATGATATGAGGAATAACCAATTTGTTAATCTTTTTAGCATTGGAGAGTGAACCACACTCTCGGGCAATGCATTCCAATCACAGACCGCTCTCCATTCTACATGAAAAAAAAATTATTCCTCACCTCCCTTGCTCACACCCACCTTATACAGCTTCTAGGAATGAACTCTTGTTCTCCCCACCCCCTGCCTCCAGACATTCTACGAAAAATTTCATTCATGTTAATATGGTAATTACCACTTACTAACTTCTATGTCTCAATCATGCCCCCCCCACTTTCTTCCTTCTATCCACTAGGCTCTGTAATTTGTATTCTCTCAATCTGTCCTTATACTCCACATTCCAGAGACCAGAAATCGACTTAGTCAGTTGTCTCTGAACCCTCTCCAACAACTCATCATTCTTTTTAAAACCAGGTGAACAAATCTATACTCCATATGAGGCCTGGTTGAAAACCTTGTACAATGGAACCATTACATCCATACTTCTACATGTCAATTTTCTCCACATCATTCTCATAATCTTCTGTGTTATCCTCATATTTTAGCAAAATGTCCACAAAATTTCTAGTCCCTATCCACTATCACTCCCCAGATTTTTCACCTCCTCCACCTTCTCTAAGATATCCCCACCAATCCAATACTCTGCATCCCATCTTTGCTTCCCAAATTTTAAAACCTTACACTTTGCTTCATTAATCCAACATCCTCACACACTTGCCCATTCAGACAGTCTATTCAAGTCCTCTTGCAAGGCTACATCTGCTCCAATTCTAATAACTCTTCCTAACCTTGTCATCATCTGCATAACAACTGTATATCACTATTTAAGCCCTTTCCAATGTCATACAAATTAAACAATAATGGGCCCAAAACAGACCCCTGGGGGCCACCACTAGTGACTCCTCCATACACAACCTATTGATACCTATCACGTAGCCAATGTAATGCACTAATCTAATATCCAAATCCATCTATTCCAATTTAACTACTAGCTTATCATGTGGCAATTTATCCAAAGACTTTTCAAAATCTAAATATATTACTGTACATGCATTCAGTGGTGGATTAAGGATAGTTGGGGGGGGGGGGGGGGGCAAATTCTCTGAGGGGGCCCCCCTCAAAAAAAAAATAATAATAATAAATAATAAAAAAATAATAAAAGTTAGGTGGCAAATAAATTAAATTTTGTACTTTTGAATTTTTTGAACTTCTGGATTTTTCTGCCTGCTAAAGGCTCTACATGGAAACATTTGAGCAAAGGGCTCTTGATTCCACCACGCTAAGACCGACAGTCTGGCTTAGACACGTTGACGACGTGTTCACGATCTGGCCACATGGGCTACAAACGCTAAACACATTCCTTAGCCACCTGAACAAATAACATGAATGCATACAATTTACCATCAAAATTGAAAATCAAAATTTGCTCCCATTCCTAGACACACTAGTCACACGTCTTCCTTCAGGCAGTCTATACTTCACAGTCTACCGAAAACTGACACAGACTGGCCAATACATACATGCTAATTCATACCACCACCCAGCACAAAAATATGGAGTCATTAACATCCTTAAAAACAGATCTACAACAATTTGCTCTAACCAACAAGCCCTGAAACAAGAACTAAAAATCATCAGCAACACATTCATAAATAATGGCTATAACAAAAATACTATTAATAAAATACTCCATAAAACAACAACAAAAACGAATCTAGATTACAGTAAAACCATAGCCATCCCATACATTAAAGGGTTATCAGAAAAAAATCAACAGAGTCCTACAACATTATAACCTCAATGCCACCTTTAAACCACCCAATAAACTTAAAACCATATTCAACTTCTCTAAGGCACCTGTAACTTACTGTACATTGGTGAAACAGGACAGACAATCCCTATACGCAAGAAAGAACACATTAGACACATTAAATATAACCATTATGGTGAAGCAGGCCTCTCAGACTACGTGCTCAACACCTTACACCAAATCAACTGGAAACGCACCCGCTCTTTACACCACACAAAAACCTGGTATGAAAGGAAATTTAAGGAAGCCTGTGAAATCCTGATAAACCACCCATATATATCACCCACCACAATAATAGGACTCTAGAGTTAATGTATAATTTTTTTTTTTTCACCAGAGGTTAGACCAACAATTGTTGTAGCAGTTGGTCAGTATCTTTAACAAACCAGTTTGATTGTAGTGTAGCTTGTTTTCTGTGTACAGTTGTATGCTCCAGATGATGACCTTGACATAAAGGTCGAATATAGATTTTAGTTATATTAAACTAAAGTTTTTATTCAAACACGGTAGTTGTCTCCATAATTTTCAAAAAATGCAATAAAACTTTTTATTTTTTTAAATTTAAAAAAAAAAATTTTTATCAGTTTTTTTTACAATTTTACAGTTTTTTTTACTTGCACTACACTCAAATAATGAAAACACGAAAAGACACACTAAAAAGTTATTTTTGAAACAAACACCTCACTCTTACATGATTCAATAACAAATGAAGTTAAGGAGCAACCAGGCGAAACTTCCTATCTCGGCAATGCAATCAGTTTTCGTGACCTTGAAGCTGTCAACAGTGCCGTGTGCCGACATTGGTAATGCGTGTGTAGAGGCTTAAGTGCTGTGAGGACATCATGTTGGAGGCTTAATGGATTTTTTACAACACTCAAAAAGAATTAAAATAGAATTTAATACTTCCTATATTTCGTCCTAGTCACTAGGACATCTACGGGGATTACAAAAACAATTAATGTAACATGCACACAAATATCAAACACTACTAAGCCCAACCACGTGGGTGACACTAAAGTCCTATCTAGGTGGAGCGCCCTCTAAGGGCGGTAGTAGGTGGCCTGGAGTGTAAGGTGGGACCTCTGGTGATGAGTGTTTCCCAAATCTTCGGAAGCTTAATGCAACTGTATTTATTAACATTTGGTTGGTTTTTGAGAGCTGCTGCTGCTTCAAAGAAAAGTCTCTCTTTCTTGAATTTGCTGTGGTGGAGCATGGTGGTTTTCTTCCATGATACCACAAACTATGTTCATAAACACAACTATGGCCATTCAGGCTTGGCTGACCATGTTTTGGACACCACCCACAGGGCATCATAGAAGAAAACCACCATGCTCCACCACAGCAAATTCAAGAAAGAGAGACTTTTCTTAGAAGCAGCAGCAGTTCTAAAACACCAACCAAATCTTAATAAATACGGTTGCATTAAGCTTCCGAAGATTTGGGAAACACATCACCAGAGGTCCCACCTTACACCGCAGGCCACCTACTACTGCTCTTAGAGGGCGCTCCACCTAGAAAGGACTTTAGTGTCACCCACATGGTTGGGCTTAGTATTGTTTGATAATTTGTGTGCATGTTACATTAATTGTATTTGTAATCCCCGTAGATGTCCCAGTGACTAGGACGAAATATAGGAAGTATTAAATTCTATTTTAATTCTTTTTGAGTGTTGTAAAAAATCCATTATGCCTCCAACATCATTGGTAATGCAGTTTAATTTAAAGCGTGGATAGCACGCACTGTTCAAATTACAAAATACGAAGCTTGTCAACAAGTGCCGACATTAGTGTGGAATTTGTGGACATGTGGAGTGAGTTCGATGGGCAAAAGGATCTATATAAGATGGATGGCTTGCATTTGAATGGTTATGGTGTAAGGAGACTTGAGAAAGTGTTGCTGAATGTAGTGGATGTGCAAATTCAGGGTAACTAGATTTATTAAGGGGGGGGGGTAGATATACAGTCCTTAGGGAGGCAGTTGAATGTATGAATGAATACAATATGCCCGAGTGAATAAGGACAACAAATCAGAGTGGGATAGTTAATATAAGGCATCAAGGTAGGGTTGGGGCTAATGTGGGGTCTTAAATTCATGTACACTAATGCTAGGAGTATTAGGAACAAGAAGGAAGAGTTTTTGGCCATGGTTGGCACTTCCAGACCACAGGTTATTGGTATTAGTGAATCATGGCTGACTGTAGATGATATAGCTAGTTGGACTGAATGTGATGGGTATAGTGTGTTCATGAATGACAGGGAGAATAAAATGGGGGGAGGAGTATTGTTGATGATAGCTGATGAGCTACAACCAAGGAGAATAGAAGTTGAATTGCAGGATAGAGAAAAGAGCACATTTGAGGTCATTTGGTGTGAGACTGTGGCTAGCAGAACTAAATATACAATTGGGTGCTGCTATAGACCAGGTGATGGAAAAGATGGTGGTGACAGTATGCACAAGCAAATAGAAGAAATGAGTGGAAGGAGGGTAATTATTATGGGAGATTTCAACTATGGTCGCATTGATTGGAGTGAAAAGAGGACAATGGGAGGAAGGAATTGGATTTTATGTGGTTATTAAGGGATAACTATCTGCAACAGCATGTAATGGAAAATACTAGGGGTCAGAGAGTGCTTGACCTAGTAATTACGTCTGAGGATTTGGCTGTAACAAATATGACCACATTGCCACCAATTGGTGAGAGTGATCATAGGGTCTTGACTTGGGAGGTGGCTAAAGGTGTGGAATTTTCAATTAAGACAGGGAACATGTGGAATTATCTGGCTGGAAAGTACGACAAGCTTAGGAGTTTGATTGGTTCAGTGCCATGGCATGTACAACTGCAAGGACTAGAAGCTGACAGTGCATGGGAGGCAGTTAAGAAGTGTTTGCATGAAGCAATGGCTGACTGTATACCTAGAGTCCGAATAATAAATCAAGTAGGGGTTAAATGGATGAATAACACCATTAAGCTTGAGCTGCAAAAAAAGAAACAACTATGGAGGGAATTTAAGGAGAAAGGTGACCAGCAGGCACATGAATGGTATAAAGCACAAGCCAGAAGGGTAACCAGTGTGGTAAGAAAAGCAAAAAAGGATTACGAAAGAACATTGGCCATGCAGGCTAAAGAGAATCCTAAACAGTTTTTTAGATATGTAGCAAGTAAAAGGAAAAATGTACATGGCAGAATGATTTTAAAGAATGCCGATGGTAGGGAGGTAACTGAATCAGTTGATATAGTTGAGTTACTGAGTGAGCACTTTGCAAGTATATCATCCAGGTGGTGACATTGCAGAAACGAATAAACCAGTAGATTATACGGGAATTGTGGTGAATGAAGTGGAGGTGAGTAGTCTATTGCATAACCTCAATGTCAATACATCCGTGGGATTGGATGGTATACCAGCTCGTGTCGTACGAGAAGCAGCTAAAGAATTGTCAGTACCTCCTTGTCCAGTGTATTCGCCACCTTATTATAATTAGGAAACAGACTGCTAAAACACAATCTTCCTTTAGCAAAATCATGATGTCTATTAAAGAGAATTCTGTTGCTGTCAACCCATGTCTGAATCATTGTCCTGCCTAGTTTCTCCAACACCTTGACCAACTATTGGACAGGAAGGTCTGGTGAATAAAGAAGAGTTCAGTTGAATGGGAAGCCTGGGTGATACCAAGATGGCTCTGTTGACAAGAGTTTTGATAATATGTTATTGCTGGGGTGGGATGAGAATGATGGAAAAGGTTATGTATGTATCTTTCTGTGTGGGTCAGTTTTGTGTAAATTGATAAAGAAAGGTTGCCATTAGGAAGACCAATGAATAGAATGTCTAGAAAAAAGTAGGCTATTATTATTTTATTTTTCTATGGCAAACTTGAAAGTTTATTTTTCACTTAGTTAGACTATAATAATAATAAATTTAGTTTAATCCTTTATCCAAGTGTGAGCAAACAAAGTTTGCGCCTGAAAGTATCTTCAGGACTGGGATAAGGTGGTACAACACCAGGGCACTCCTTGCAAAGGTGGAGCAAGCTACCAACACTCCTATCTCAGTATCTCCCATAATGCAAAACACATCTCCTTGCAGATATGTCTAATGTTATGCATTAAGGGAAGGGCCATAACCCAGACTAGTTTCGACCTTTATTGAGGTCTCTTCAGTGGGAGCCAGGCCCAAGTGGAGATACCAGCCAGAAGCATTAGCAGGTCATCTGTACCTATAGGAGTTGCCAAATGGTGTGCCACCCTTTTTTAATAAATTACTCTGGATTTAGAGAAAGATGTTGAAAGTTTATTTTTCACTTGGTTAGAGTATAATAAATTTAGTTTAATCCTTTATCCAAGTGTGAGCAAACAAAGTTTGCGCCTGAAAGTATCTTCAGAACTGGAGTAAGGTGGTACAACACCGGGCAACTTGTTGCAAAGGTGGAGCAAGTTAACATCACTCCTATCTCAGTATCTCCCATAATGCAAAACACATCTCCTTGTGGATATGTATAATGTTATGCATTAAGGGAAGGGCCATAACCCAGACTAGTTTTGACCTTTATTGAGGTCTCTTCAGTGGGAGCCAGGCCCGAGTGGAGATACCAGGCAGAAGCATTAACAAGGTCATCTCTACCTATAGGAGTTGCCAAATGGTGTGCCACCTTTTTATTAAATTACTCTGGATTTAGAGAAAGATGTTGAAAGTTTATTTTTCACTTGGTTAGACTATAATAAATTTAGTTTAATCATTTATCCAAGTGTGAGCAAACAAAGTTTGCGCCTGAAAGTATCTTCAGAACTGGAGTAAGGTGGTACAACACCGGGCAACTTGTTGCAAAGGTGGAGCAAGTTAACATCACTCCTATCTCAGTATCTCCCATAATGCAAAAAACATCTCCTTGAGGATATGTATAATGTTATGCATTAAGGGAAGGGCCACTACCCAGACTAGTTTCAACCTTTATTGAGGTCTCTTCAGTGAGAGCCAGGCCCAAGTGGAGATACCAGGCAGAAGCATTAGCAAGGTCATCTCTACCTACAGGAGTTGCCAAACGGTGTGCCACCTTTTTATTAAATTACTCTGGATTTAGAGAAAGATGTTGAAAGTTTGTTTGTTACTTCTTAAGGATGCTCCAGATACATCTTGGAGCATCCTTAAGCAGTCTCAGAATGAAATGCCAAGTCTCAGAAGTGTCATTCCTAAACCAAGCAATATAACAGACGTACTTCCATAAGAAATAGAACATTCCCTTAAGAAAATTAATAAAGGTAAAGCCTCAGGACTTGATTATGTTAAAGCTGAAGAAATCCAACAAAGTGGACCAACTATATTCAAAGCCTTGTCTACTAGATTCACATAGTACTTCAAAGAAGGAAAGATTCCAGAGGAATGGAAGTCCTCAAAAACCATACTTCTATTTAAAAAAATGAACAATAAGACAAAAAATTATCGTCCGATCTGTCTACTCTCTTACATATATAAAATCATAAACAGAATCAAAAACACTCTTAAAGACAACTCCAGTAGAGAGCAGGTAGGATTCAGAAGAAGCTTCTCCACATTAGATCATATCCAGGTCATTTTGCAATTAACAGAAAAATGCAGAGAATACTGAATCCCTCTATGTTTCCTCTTTATTAATTTTAAAAAAGCATTTGATACCATAGAACACAGTGCAGGCATCAGTGCCTTACTGGAAATAAATGTGGATCCTACTTACATTTGCATGATAAAAGAAATTAACAAAAATCAGACCACACAAATAACCCTATTTGATCAACCTATAAATATAGATATAAAGAGAGGGGTGTGGCAAGGCACTGTGATCTCTCCAAGTGTATTTACCAGCACTTTAAAATATATTCTGGAAAAAAAAATATACCTAAACGGAGGAATAAGCATAGATGGTGAAAAACTACAAATGCTTATGTTTGCTGATGATCTAATACTAATATCTCAAAACACAAAAGATCTAGAAGAAACGAGTGAAAAAATATACACAAACAGCAGTGAGATAGGCTTAGAAATGAATCTAGAAAAAACAAAATGGATCAAAAACATCTACACGAGTGACAGCCACCTATGTATTAATAACATCCCTATAGAACAAGTTGACTATTACAGTTACTTAGAACAAACAATAAAAATGAATAACAATTTATCTGAAGAACTAGGAAAAAAGAAAGTAAGCTGCATGGCTATCATTCATTAGACTAAAAGACACACTTACTGATCTAAATCTTGACATCTCTGCAAAGGCAACTCTACTTAATAGTGACATTCTTCCACCACTCACATATGATCAGAAACATGGAACACAACAAGAAAATGAATGTCAGGAGACTGCTTGGAAAGATAAAGGAGAATAGTGTGACAGGAAGGGTGGTCAGTGTGTTGCCTTAGGTATGATCGTGGTGAAATGAGGCGTAGAGCAAGGATTATGAATGATATTCTGGCTGAAATGTGTGAGGAGATGGGAGTACAGTTTGTTAATGTGTGGAATGAGTTTGAGGGACGAAGTGAGCTGTATGGGAGCGATGGACTGCATTTGAGTGGTTATGGTGTGAGTCGCTTGGAGAGACTGCTGCTGGAAGGTAGAGAAGTGAATAGAGAGAATGAATCAGATCGAGAGGGGAGTGATGTGGAAGAGCAGGAGAGTAAGACAGGAGAGATTGAAGGAGTGGAAATGAATGTGGAAGTGAGTGGTATGAGTATAGAAAATGAGAGAATGGGTGTGCAAGAGGAGCAGGGAAACGGCGAGTCTCAGGGTGGACAGGGATACACAGCGTGAGAAAGGTGGATGCTCCAAGAGGAGGTGAGAGAATGTGTAGGCAGGAAAGTAATGGGATGATCAGGGATCAAAAGGAAACAGATGGAATTGCAAAGGGTTCTAAAATGAAGAAGCAGAAAGGGAAATGGCCCCAGTCCAGCATGGAGAGATCACATCGAGTGAGTGGTATCAGTGGAACTAGCTGCAGATCCAGAAATGAGTTGTTGTGTTTGTATACCAATGCTAGAAGTATAAGAAACAAGGCGGATGAAATGGTTGCACTAATTGCGTCTGTGCACCCAGAGATTGTCGGAATAAGTGAGACATGATTAGATGAGGACGACATCCTGACAGGAATAGAGATGGAAAGGTATGATGTGTTTCGTGAGGATAGAAGGGGTAAAAAGGGAGGGGGAGTGCTATTGATGATAGAGAAAGAGTTATGTCCATACAAGGTAGAGATGCAAGAGGGAAATGGGGCCAGTGGTTTTGAGGCAGTATGGTGTGAGATAGAGGTGAATAGAATCAAATACTTGGTGGGATGTTGTTATAGACCTGGTAATGTGGATGGTGGTGATAGTGAAATGTATAGTCAAATAAGCCAAGCAAATAAGAAAAGGGTGATCATTATGGGTGATTTTAATTATGGCAATATAGACTGGAATGAAGAGATAGCAACTGGAAGTAAAGAAAATGAGTTTCTTGAGTTTTTGAGGGATAACTACCTCAGACAGTATGTAACAGAGGGCACAAGAGGATTAAGGGTCTTGGATTTGGTCATCTCATCGGAGGATGTAATTATCAATGAGGTATCAAATCATCCACCAATTGGTGAAAGTGACCATGAGGTGATTACTTGGGTGGTTGCCAGCAGTGCAAGGACCCCTGTGAAAAAAGGGTATATGTGGAACTACAAGGGGGGTGATTATGAAGAGCTCAGGAGACAGCTTGCAGGTGTAGCATGGAATGAGGAGTTAGCTGGAAAAGAGATCAATGCAGCTTGGGGGATTTTCAAAAAATATTTAGTGGATGCAATGTCTAAATGTATACCACGGGTGAGAAGGTTAAATAAGTTAGGTGTGAGATGGATGAATAAAGTGATTAAGCATGCAATACAGAGAAAAAGGGCATTGTGGAGGCAGCATAAGAGAAGTGGAAGTAACCAATTTCATGAGTTCTACAAAGACCAGGCAAGGAGAATGACTTGGTTGGTGAGAGTAGCTAAAGAGAGGTATGAACAGCAGTTAGCTAATGAAGCTAAAAAGAATCCTAGGGAGTTCTTTCGATATGTAGCCAGCAAAAGAAAGAATGATTATGGAAGGATGACATTGATTGGAGGAAATGGTATAAAGACAGCTGTTGCAGAATGTGTGGTGGAGATACTTAATGAGCAGTTCATAAAGATCTTTCAATCTTGTGAATGTGACTTCATGGAGAGATTAAGAGCAGTTGATGATGGGGAGGAGAGACTGACTGTAAGTGAGCAAGAGGTGTTTGGGGAGTTGAGTAAACTAGATGTAAATAAGGCTGTGGGACTTGATAATATATCACTGCGTATTCTGAAGGAATGTGCCAGAGAGTTGACACCTGCCTTGACATATTTTTTTAATACGAGTCTTGCACTTGGTCAAGTCCCTAAAGAGTGGAAGGAGGGCAAGATTGTGCCACTTCATAAAGGAGGTGATCGAACTCAAGCATCAAACTATAGGCCTATCTGTGTGTCAGGTGTTGTGGTTAAGTTGTTGGAGAAGCTTGTGAGAACTAGGATCCAGAGTTGGGTTGACAACAATGGTATAATCTTTGATGGACAGCATGGATTTGCTAAAGGGAGGTCGTGTTTTAGTAATCTACTTACTTATTACAATAAAGTGACTGCTTCCTTGGACAGAGGAGAAGGATACACAGTAATATACTTGGATTTTGCAAAAGCTTTTGATAGAGTACCTCATGATAAGTTGACAGTCAAACTAGAGCAGATGGGGTTGGATATTAGATTAGTGCATTGGATTGGAGACTGGCTATCTGATAGGTATCAACAAGTTGTGTATGGTGGTGCAATATCCAGGAAAAGGAAAGTCACTAGGGCCATTACTATTTAACTTGTATATTAATGATATTGGCGAAGATTTGGATGGAGATATTCAGTTGTTTGCAGATGATGCAAAGTTGGGACGAACCATAAAGAGTAGTGAAGATGTTGTGGCCTTGCAAGAAGACTTGAATAAATTGAGTGATTGGGCAAGCAAATGGGGATGCGAGTTCAATGTTGCAAAATGTAAGGTTTTAAAATTTGGAAAACAAAGATGGGATGCAGAATTTATGCTTGGTGAGAATATATTGTTGGAAGTAGAGGAAATAAGAGATCTGGGAGTGATAGTGGATAAGGATCTAAAATTTAGGGAACACATCGCCAAAATTGTGAAGACAACACAAAGACTTCTGGGAATGATGAGGAAGACACTGACGTGTAGAAGTAGGGAGATTCTTGTTCCATTGTATAAGGCTTTGATTAGGCCCCACATGGACTATTGTGCCCAGATTTGGTCACCTGGTTTTCAGAAGGATGAAGAGATGTTGGAAAGGGTGCAAAGGCGACTGACTAAGGTAGTTTCTGACCTCTGGAATGTCGAGTATGAGGAAAGATTGAAAAGATGTAATTTGCACAGCCTAGTGGAGAGAAGGAAGAGGGGAGATATGATAGAGACCTACAAGTTGGTGAGGGGTTGTTATAGGATCAATGGTGGAGAAGTTCTACATAGAATAGTGGGAGATCAGGGGAGAACCAGAGGTCATACCTGGAAACTATATAAAGAGGGTGTGAGTAGGGGAGTGAGAGGCAGGTTTTTTTCGTGCAGAGTTGTGAATGATTGGAATGCCTTGCCTGAGAGTGTAGTGTCTGCAAGGAGTTTGAATGTGTTTAAGACCCGGTATGATGAGATGTGTGTGAGATAAAAGGACCTCCTAGATGAGTCTTTGACTCCATGAGGTCTTGTTTTAATAATAATAATAATAATAATAAAAGAAGAGACTCTCAGAATGACTTGGTATGCAATAGAACATAAGATTTGTAACATCAGCAAAATGGAACATGTTAGAAATATGGAACTAAGAGAGAGAGAGAGATCAGGCATAAAAGATGTGGTAACTGTAGTATGCAAAAGCAAGATGAGATGGGCATGCCACATAGCCAGACTCAGGAATAACAGATGGACATATAGAATACTTAACTGACAACCAAGAATGAAAGAGAAAACCAGGAAGACCACCTACGAGATGGGAAGACCCACTAGTGAAATCTATGGGTATAACATGGAAGAGAAAGGCTCAAGATCAAGATTGTTGGAGGCATCTTTGTGACCTGCACTCATGGAGAAATCCTGAATGAAACACAGGTCCATCAAGGTAATGATAAACTGGATTCTGGAGAGCTGGCTGGTGAGATGGAGAAGAAAAGAATCTAATGTGTCCGAGTCATGTGGCAAGAAAATGTCATCAATATATCTTAGCCAGAAAGAAGGTTTAAGAATTGCTGAATTAAGGGCATGTTTTTTCAAAATTTTCAAATGAATTATGCATGGACATAATTCATCTAATATCATCAAGATCACTCCCTTTACTTCCTGCATTTTCTACCTTCACAAAAAACATAACCTTCAATCTCTATTCTCCTCATTTTGTCCTCATCCAACCACATCTCGCTTATTCCAACAATATTCTGGCAATGAACTCCATCGAAGAAATTTTGTTCGTGTTATTTCTGATACATCTGGCATTCATACATAAACATAGTAGTTCATTTCTTACACTGCCTTTTGCAGATAAATAGTACAAGGAGTCACTTTACTGACTTTCTTTGGCCATTCTTCTCTTTCCACCACCTCTGTCATAATTTTTTCTGGATTCAAATTCTCTTCTTGCATCCCATTCCTTTGCTGTCTTCCTCTTCCAGTATGAACCCTTTTCATGCAGCTTCCCCATCTTCACTTTGAGTTTATTAATTTAAATTTCAATCTTGTTTTCCAGTTCTCTTACTCACCTTTGTGTTAATAAGCATGCCTACAACTCATGTACTCTATTCTCATTCTCTTCCACATCACCTCTTATTTCATATCTCCTACTGACTGCATTTATTATTTTCTCTTCGAGCAACAGCCCAATAGTTTTACTCATACCAAAACCATTTATATGTACTGTATATTATCGCGTATAATGCGATCCACGTATAATGCAAACTAGAACTTTTGTTTGAAAACTAGCCATAAAATGCCATGTCCACATATAATGCGATCTGTTAATCTTCTTCCATAACATTATAAATAATACAATACGAATTAACAAAAGAATATTTATTTTAAAACAAAATGTCAAAATTCTTTAAATCCTTCATCTTTTGAGTCATCAAACATTTCATTTATAAATTCATCTGTAGGCATTGCATCATCAGTGTAGCAGTTGTCGTCATTGTCATCATGCTCTCCATTTAGTTGTGCATCATCCTCGCCTTCGTATATGACGTCATCTTTGGATCCATCCATTGAATTACTTATTCCACATTTAAGAAATAAGCATTGAATCATTTCAGATGGTATTGAATCCCAAGCTTCTTTAACCCAGCTGGTGACTAGGGTGATCTCAGGCTTCTGACAATTCCCACCCTTTGTCATCTTCACCAAACCAGATGACATCCATTCTCTCCATTTTTCACGTAAGTGATCTTTAAACGGCTTAATCGAGCTGACATCAAGCGGCTGCAAAACGGAAGATAGACCACCCAGAATGACTGCTAGGTCTGTACATAACTCACGTGCTTTCTCTTTGCTTGCCTCCGTACTAGCATGCTTCATTGACGTAACAAGCTGCCTGGACATATGTTCCATACTTGATCCAGCCACAATTGTACACCTTCATCCATCCAACCTTTCTGATTGACACGAACAACGACACCTGGTGGAAATTTCATATACTTCGGAATTTTCTTCCTTTTAAATATCACTGTCAGCTTTAATTTGGTTACGTCTGCCATGCATGCTAGAACAACGGTAATATGCATTTTTTCATGTCCCGTTGTTTTTATGAGGATACTCTTTTCACCAACTGAGTTTACTTTTCGATTCCCAGGCATATCAAAGTACATGGGTGTCTCATCCATATTGCCTATTTGGGAAAGTTCATATCTGTGACACTTCCGTAATTTTATGATAAATTTATGGAGGGACTCCACTTTTTCTTCAAGCTGCTTTGTGTGCAATAATTGTTTGGTGTCATAATGTTAATGCTTTGCATTCCATTAATCAGTTGCACCACCCAGGCGAAGCAAGAAAAGATGAAATATCTGGTGTGTCCTTGAATTTACCATTCTTGAGCTGTAGAGCTCGAAAACGAATTGCATTTCTTGTTACTATAATGCCATCTTGTCATTGCGTCAAAATCCATTCATTTAGCTCTTCCTTGGGTTCTTGGAAAAGATGATACATCTCCACGACGGGCACATTTGGTTTTGGATATTTTTTCAGGACTGTCTTTTTGCTTACGCCAAAGTCTAATATTACTCTCTGCTACACCAAATTCTCTCAAACAACACTGTTATTATGCTCTTCTGCAAACTGCACAACACGCAATTTAAATCCTGCTTCAAAAGATGAACGTTTACGTTTCTGTTGGCTCATTTTTAGGCTAGGTTTGTTTAACAAATAATATTTAAAATGAACTGTGGTTAAACCGATATAACTGCTAATATCCCGCGAAGGGGGTGGGATATCAGCACTACTTACATTACTGGCTTTATGCACAGATACGATGCACGCTCCGTCGCTGAATGCGAGTGGGTCAAGTAGATTTGGTTCCATAGGCATTAGGTAGTATATATTGTGTGTGCAAGTCTAATAAGATGTTATATTTTTTAAGATCCACATATAATGCAAACCCCTAACTTTAAGTAGTATTTTTTACCATAAATTTTTCGCATTATATGTGGTAATATATGGTAGTCCATCACTCTGATATAGCTGCATCTTTTTTTTTTCTTTTTCTTTTTTTTTTTTTATCGATCCCATATACAAGAGTTCGAGAGATCTATATGCACACGAGTGCTAAGTGTGGGGTGCAGATGAGGACTGTAATAGAAGTTTTCTTGATGTTTTTTTTTTTTTTTTTTTTTTTTTTTGAAAAGAGCTGCAAGATGTAATTGTTTGGGAATAGTTCACAAGGAAGGCTTTTCTAGATGACAGAGGTGGACAGAATAAAAGAAGAAGAGCAGAGAAGAAAGTTCAGTGTATCTGCCATTTCACAGTAAAGGGATGCTGGCCAAATACTATTAACAGGTGCAACTGAAAGTTAAGAAATGACAGTTGCAATTCACCGAAGCAGTGAACATGGAAGTACCTGTGTCTGTGAGATGGTGGTTGAAGTGAACCCATAAGAGAGGGATCATCAATGAGCCTATGTGCTTGCCTCTGGACAACATCAAGGATATTAAAGAAAGTTTTCATTTACCACTCCAAACATGCGAGCAGTATTCTAAGCATGGGCAGATTTGGGATTTGTACATAGTTAGGAGTTAGTTCGGTGTAAAATATCCTTTTGAATGAAAAAAATGCCTAGTTTCTTGGATGCTGAAGAAGCTATTGATGTAATGATGTGTTTATGTCAGGAGAGATTGGAGGTGAACATAGTTCATGCAGAGAGATCTGATCTTGTCTGGTGATTTGTATCCGTTGCTCATTCATCCCATATATCCACATCTTGCAGTGTTAATATATTATTCATGATCTCCACTAGCTGTCTCAACTCATCACTGTTATGCATGGGTAACACAATGACTACTCTTCCTACCAACTGTTATCTTTAACTCTTCTCAATAATCTTCTGACATTCTTACATTTTCCTTATTCCTAAATAATGAATTTTTCCTAATACAACTATCTTGCTCAATCACTGCCCATATCTATTGCCTCACTCATTCTGCTTATTCTATTTCCAGGAGAATAAATCTTGTACACTTTCTCATTTACCATGCTTCTAATAATCAGATCTTCATATAGCACCACTCTCAAATCATTCATTACCTTTCATATGGCTTTCTTTCATTCCACCGTTTCTCACCCTTCCTTGCATATTTACAGTTCTCCTCATTTCACTTTGCATATGCTTCTCTTGCCTCATCTTCATCATCTCTACTTTCAAGTCTTGAATCGATCTCTCTCTCTCTCTCTCTCTTGCCATTAGTATTGCTGACTATCTTACCATCAGTTGCACTCTCTTTCTTGCCATCAGTTTTGCTGGCTATCATACTGCTGGTTGCAATCTCTTGCTCACCAATCACATTTACTTGCTTTATTTAAGTTTCAAGTACCATATTTACTCGAATATAACTTGCACTCATGTATATCTCACACCCCTGATTTTACTTTATGAAAAAAATTAATTAATTAAGTAGATAACGAATGTTGTTATGGCAGTTTCAGATATTTTGGAATTCAGCTGAAGAGAATCGGTGTTTCAACTCAACACTTGTTGGCTTGCCTTTGTCATTGAGTTGCACAATCTTTTGTTTTCGCACTAAACAACAGTAACAGAAAATTGAGAAAAAGTGTGATAATGTGCATAACTGGAAGTTAAAAACAGCAATGCACAATCGTTCTTGCAATGACTGCAGATAGAAGAAAGTTGTCTCCTTACATAATATTCAAAAGGAAAACAATGCTGAAAGGAAATTTTCCCCTGGAATTCATGTAAGAGTTCAAGAAAAAAAGGGTGGATGGATACTAGAATGGTTTAAGACTGGATTAGAACAGTTTGGGACAAAATGGCAATGGGCCTTATTTCAATGCCTGGCTCTCCTCGTGTGGGATAGTTTCCTCACATTTAGAATCTGAAATAGTAAAAGAACTTTCAGATGTGAAGACCGATGTGGCCATTATTCTTAGTGATCTTTCTACAGTCCTTGGATATATTGGTCAACAAATCATTCAAGGACAACGTACAAAAATTCTACAAGGAGTGGATGGCAGCCGACAGCTACAACCTGACTCTGGCAGAGAAGATTAAGAGACCATTATTAGAACTGTTGTGCAACTGGATTTTGAGAGCTTGGGACAAGATTTCTCCAGAAATAAATGCCACGAGTTTTTTTAAAAAAACAAACAAACCAGAATCTCTAATGCCCTGGATGGGAACGAAGATGATGGTATTTGGGTAGATGTCCTTGACAATGCAGACTAGGAAACCGCTCTTGAGAGCGGAAGTAGCGATAGAAAATAGGAGATTCTTCATAAGTCATATCCATTTTCATTTTTTTTAAATTATGGTGATCTCATGATTTCGAAATGATAAGAGGACAAGCAATAATGAAACTTTTTGTTTTCATTTAATTACAGAAGCAAGTGCTTCTGTAATTAAATGAAAAAACGCTAAAGATTCAAATATGAATCTTTAGCGTTTTTTCATTTTATAAATAATGTGAGCAATTATAAATTATAATGAATACTGATGATTTAATTATAAACATCAATTTAGTTTTTTTCCTGAAAAACTTTAGTTTTCAAAAATTTCCAAAAGTGTTGCATATATATCTGGCAACACGATTTTTTAACTTTAATTTTGGAGAAAAAAGTGCAAGTTATATTCAAGTAAATATGGTACATTTACTTACTCATTTTACGTTTATGTTTACGTTCATGCTTTTACAAAAAATAATTTGAATTTCATCAATAAAAATTGCAGTGTAAAATTCTGCCAGCTGAAAATAACACCGGTATGCAGTATGAAAACTGATATGTTTAGTACAAGGATGATAAACTTGTTCATGTCCTCAATTAGGATGCTTAATCAGTATTTTATGTCCTATGCAATGGGACAAGTCATATGATATCACGAAATGATTCTGAGTTAAACAGCAAAATATTGTTTTTTTTTGAAAAATTCACAACTTTTGGATACTAATTAACTCAGAACTTTTATATTTTTGGATGTTTTTCCATCAACTTATTTGGAATGCTATGAAAGTACAAAATTTCAGCTTTCTAGCTCCATAAGAAGTGGATCGATATTTTGATATATCAGTCAATCACTCACTCAGCAGCATGCCTGCTGAGTGAGTGAGTGCATGCATGAGATAATAATAACACCACCACATAAATAATTTTAAATAAAATGTGACTGAACTACCTTATGCTGAACCACCTCAATAACATATGTTGATTTTCATAACCATCCAGTATGAATGGTGCCAAGACAACACCTAACCTACAAACAGAGAAGTTCCCTCAATGTATTGTCATTAATATTATGAAACTATTATATATTAGTTTCATAATATTATAGATTTCATAACTATTATAGATATAACTATTATAGGTTTCATAACTATTATAGATTTCATCTCTGTGAAATGAAATCACCACATTTGTGAAGTGGAAATTTTATCCTCTTTCCACTCTTTTGGGATTTGTGGTGCTGCACAAGGTGTGGAGTTATCACATCAGATTATGCCAATGAAAGAATCCAGAGAAAATTGACTAGGGTAGTATTGGTCTTTGGCATGCGAGGTATGAAGACAGATAGAGAAAACACAATTTGCAAGCCATGTGAATAGGAGGAGGAGGATTGGATATGATTAAGACATAAGTTGGTGAGGCATTTTACTAGATAAGTGAAATTTTTCATAGAATGAGTAGAACAGGAGGCAATCCCTGTATACTGTATAAGGAAGGTGTGAGCAAAGAGTGAGGAGTTCTTTGCACGGAGAGTGGTCGGTAAGTGGAACGAAGTTCCCAAGTGCGATGAATGCAGACACACTGAATAATTGACGAGTTTTATGTGTGTGATGGAATATACCTCCCTCAATTTGATTCCACAGATATTTGATGTTAATAATAATAATACTTCATAGAGAGTCCAAGGTGTCCAATGTCATCCACTAGCAAGGGAGTCCAAAGACTCACTGTGGGAGGCCAAATGAATCCATATACTACTTACATTCCTTTACTTAAATTTGAACAGAGATGATGCATTGGCTACTCCTACAGGTAATCCATTTCATTCAGCAACCACCGTACACCATATTGGTGGCATATGGTGAGTATGCTGTGGTAAGGAGAGAATATTAAAAATCATTACATTTGTATAAAAAGCTCAATACTTTATTAAGAAAAAGTTCTATTTATACATAACTTTAATCTTTTGTTTCCAAGATGTAAACATTATGCAAATGTGTAAGAGGCAGATTTTTTTTTCTCCATCTTTAACAATTTTTAACTTAACCTCATATGTTTAAAAAAGGTTTATACCAAATATCTTCAACACTGTTTCAAATTTTAAGGAAATCTAAAAATATATATACAGTTATCTAGCAGGAAACCACAAGGAATAAATAACTGCAATTTCCTTCTCAGCTTCAAGTAATCTACCGAACTAAGCTAATTGTGGTATTGAGTGTCTACATGCCTTTAACTTCTTGCCAAATTTCAGTCAGTGTAAATGAGCTAGCAAGGGTCTACTTTTTCTCTGTTATTCAGCCATTAAAAATGCATACAAATAATTTTTTGGAGTCATTGCATAAGGAATCATATTACTTTCTCAACATATATAGCTAGTCAAGGTATACTTCGATGGCAATGCTCACCTTATATGATTTACAGTCACACTATGTTACAAATATCTTGATATTTATAACATTTCATGGCTTTTTATTTCACATGAATAACTGATATAAATAAAAAATTTATTTATTTAAAACAAATAACCATGCAAAAATTATTTCTTCATGAATTTTTAAACTCTTCGAATTTAAAATCTCAAGTGACATGAAACCCAGCTTCAGAAAATTTTCAAATTACCGTATTTTTCGATAGATAACGCGTGCATTATCTATACAAAAAAGTCTAAATTCATTAAAAATGAACATGCGCACTATACGTTTGAAAGGTATGAGAGGTAAATCAAATGTAATAACAAAACTAAGGAAGAAGTATTACTTAATATTTATTGAACATTACACTATTCAAATCCAAAAAATTCTTCAGACTCAATATTGAAAGAATCAATTGCGTTAAAAATTTCATTTGGTATTTCTTCAGCTTCATAATCATTGTCACCAGACACCACTGCATTCCCTTGTGCTTTAGTGAAACCATTTCTAACACAGTTTTCACTTACAGCAGCCCAACTTTCTACAATCTACGTAACTATATCTTTATATGTCATCTGCCCTGTTTTGTTATATTTATGGATGCCATTCATCATCCAGTCTTCCCACTTAGCCCACAAATTGTCTTTGAATAGTTTATTTACTGCAAGATTAAGGGGGTTGAAGTTTTTTTTGTTAAACCACCTGGAATGATGGTCAATTTGGAATACTTACTTACAATTGTTTTAACTTCTGCTGTCGTGTGTGCCCTACACGAATCTAACGCTAACAAAGATTTTGGGTTGAAAAATGCCATTTTTCTCTTTCGCCACACATTCTTCAACCAAAATTTCATAACCTTGGAATTTATCCAACCTTTATCATTAGCAGTAACAATAATATCTTTGGAATCACCATCGGTGGCAGTTTGGAACCATCTGCAGTTACGCAGAGAACCACAGTAAAGTTAGACCTTTCGTGCCCTGTTTTAATAACTGAAACCTCTTTTGTTCCCTTCAGATTCACAGTCCAAAACTAGGCATGTCAAAACTTATGGGAACCTCATCCATATTCCCAAAGTGACAAGCATCAACCTCACACAAGCTTTTCTCTCAGAAACAAACGAAATTTAGCTACTTTCGCTTCCCAGTCACATGGCAAATTTTGTGCAACACTAGTGGAGGAGTGCACATTTAAATTGTTTCTCTTCATAAATCCAAAAACCCAAGATGGGGTAGTCCTTGAAATCCTTTATATTATTCTTTTGTGAAATTCTTTTTGATTTTCCTGCAACACACGGATAGTAGATATTCTCATACCTTTAGCTCTTTCACTAACAACCTAATCAAACAGTTTTTTTTTTTTTTCCCTATGGGTGGCCACAAGCACCTTCTAAACCTCATAGCACGTTTCCTCGTATGTAAACATTTCAGGACTGTTTCAGCCTTTCACCATTCATAAACACTACTTCCAACACTGAGCAATCTACCAGCTTCACGATTCCCTTTTTCCTTTGCTACTTCTACCACTTCAAGTTTGAACTGCGCTGTGTAGGATTTTCTCCGAGAAGTACTTCTGTCTTCCATGTCGACCACTGCTGCTAGCAACGCACGTGTTTTTAAAGAATTCCTCTGTTCTCTGTCTGCACTTCCTAACTCTACTGCTAGTTGGCACATGCACGTTATCTATGCAGCAAAAGGAGTGATGAAAATGTTGGGGGTGAGCGTTATACATTAGGTGTGCATTATCTATCGAAAAATATGGTAATATATATTTATAAATTTATAGGGAAAATAAAGTATTTTGGTATTCCACACACTAGTTACCTTACATCTTCATCCACTAGTGTTTTTCTTGACAAATGTTCAAGAAGTTTGTCCATTGGTTGTTTGAAACAAACTTTCATTGCTTCAAAGACAATTGAAAAAAATGTAGACCTACATTATAAGAAATTTAATGATTATTTTGTTCAAATTAGCATATATGAAATACTTTCAATAGTATTTGCATCATAAATAATCCTTATTCTATATTATTATACAAACAAAAATTAAATATCTCTGCAAATTAAATATCAATGGTGCCATTCACATACAATTACACACACACACAATGGTTATGCTTTCCACTAATTCATCATTCCTTAAGCAAAAAATCTAATCTTCATACACTTTTGCATTGATCCTATGAAATCCATTTAGCAACTTATATGTCTGTCTAACATTTCCTCCTTTCTACCTATTAACTAATATTTGCAACCTCCAAATATATGGTCTATCCTTGTAGGGGAATACTCCATTCACCTATCATCATCATTAATATTAACATCAGACCTCCATGGAGCAGAAGACTCATTCTAATAAGTACACACTGTTACACACAAAGTCCATCAAAACCTGCTTTAATCTCATTCACTACAATGTCAGGTAGTGCATTTCAATGACTAACCATTCTCTATGCAAACAAACTTCTCCTTATATCCCTGCTCATACTCTCCTTATACAACTTCCAGGGATATCCCCTTGTTCTACCCCTTTCCCCATTCGGTTAGACTATAATAAATTTAGTTTAATCCTTTATCCAAGTGTAAGCAAACAAAGTCCCAGACTCGTTTTGACCTTTATTGAAGTCTCGTCAGTGAGAGCCAGATGTGGTGTTCACATCTGGGTCTGGCTCCCACTGACGAGACCGCAATAAAGGTCGAAACCAGTCTGGGTAGTGGCCCTTCCCTTAATGCATAGCATTATACATGTCTGCAAGGAGATCTGCCTTGCATTATGGGAGATACTAAGACAAGGAGTGATGAGAGCTTGGTCCACCTTTACCACGAGTTGCCTCAGTCCTGAAGATACTTCAGATGCAAACTTTGTTTGCTTACACTTGGATAAAGGATTGAACTAAATTTATTATACCTCCCCCCCCATTCTATGAAAATTTCTTCCACATTAACCCAGTAACAACCTTTTACCAACTTGAATAGCTCTATCATATGCCCTATCATCTTCCTATTCACGGGACATTGCAAACTGCATTCCCTCAATCGGTCTTCATATTTCACATTCCAAAGACCAGTTACCACCTTAATCAGGCATCTTCTCTAAACTTTTAATATATCCTCATCACCAAGTAAACCAGGTAACTAAATCTGTGAACACAATCCATGTGAGACCTGATTAAGGTCTTATACAATGAAACCATAAAACTTCAGGCCCTTGTCCACCACCACTAGCATATCTCTCTTCTCCTCAACCTCCTTCAACATCCTCTGACTAAATGTATACTTGTAATGACCGATCCCAACCAAATTTCAGAACCTTCAATTTACAAGATTTTACTGACAGTTCCATACACTTGCCCACTCAAACAATTTATTCAAGTCCTGTAAGGGTAATATGCTTGATTCCTCATCAGTCCCCTTAGTTTTTCATTATCTACAAACAGCTGTATATATCCAGTTAAACCCATTCCATTATCATGAATAACAAAGGCTCCAAAACAGAGTGCTGTGGAACATCACTAGTCACTTTCCTCTTCCAAGATAACTGAACCACCATACACAACTTCTGATAACCTGAGAGCCTACTTAAAATCCAACCCACTAATCTATCATCCAATCCATCTGTTCCAAGTTAGTTACCAACTTGAGGTGTGGCAATCTATCAAAATCATTTGCAAAATCTAAGTATACAGCCATATATGTATGTCCCTTGCCCAATATATTCATCATTGTTATAGTACATAATTAAGTTTGTAAAACGTTTGAACGTTTTGCACGTTTGAAAGAGAATAGCGAGAAAGACAGGCGAAAAAATGTTAAAAAATCAGGAAAAAAGAAAAAGAGCGATTTGACAACCGTAACGGATGTTAAAAGGGACGAAAGTGAGGCGGAAAGAAACGAAATTGAGAGAACGAATGAAAGTAGAAATGGCGTGGTGCAGAAACCGCAAGTAAAAAAAATCGAAAGAATGAATGATAGCGAAAAAAGAATGACTGATGGCGAAAGTTGGACGCATGTTGGAACGAAAGTACTAAACCAAAGAAAGATGAATGACAGTAAAAGTGAAAAGAATGATAGCGAAAGTTGGACGCATGTTAGTCCGAAAGTACGGAAACAAAGAAAGATATGTGAGAGTGAAAGTGAGAAGAATGACAGTGAAAGTTGGACGTATGTTGGACCGAAAGTACGGAAACAAAGAAGGATGAATGAGAGGGAAAGTGAGAAGAGAGGGTCGAGAGTTAGAAAGTCAGAAAGATTTAATGATAGAGTGAATGTGTCGCGAGGTTCAGAAGGTGAATTGGATTGGATGAAGCAAGAAATGAAATGGATGCGGAATGAAATTAAGAGAATGCAGGTCAAAACTATTAAAATAAATCATGATGGCATGAAAGAGTTAACAAAAGACGAGCGAGTGGCGTTGTATGGCGACTCCATTATTAAAGGTGTGCTAGAGGATAAAATGCACAAGGTATGTTTTCCAGGCGGTAAAATGAGTAGAGTGATTGAGGCATTGAACATGAGGCGGGAACGAGCAAAAGAGTTAATTGTATTAATTGGAACAAATGATTTGAGAGAGAACAAAGAGCATGTCAAAATGAATGTCAGGAGACTGCTTGGAAAGATAAAGGAGAATAGTGTGACAGGAAGGGTGGTCAGTGTGTTGCCTAGGTATGATTGTGGTGAAATGAGGCGGAGAGCAAGGATTATGAATGATATTCTGGCTGAAATGTGTGAGGAGATGGGAGTACAGTTTGTTAATGTGTGGAATGAGTTTGAGGGACGAAGTGAGCTGTATGGGAGCGATGGACTGCATTTGAGTGGTTATGGTGTGAGTCGCTTGGAGAGACTGCTGCTGGAAGGTAGAGAAGTGAATAGAGAGAATGAATCAGATCAAGAGGGGAGTGATGTGGAAGAGCAGGAGAGTAAGACAGGAGAGATTGAAGGAGTGCAAATGAATGTGGAAGTGAGTGGTATGAGTATAGATAATGAGAGAATGGGTGTGCAAGAGGAGCAGGGAAACGGGGAGGCTCAGGGTGGACAGGGATACACAGCGTGAGAAAGGTGGATGCTCCAAGAGGAGGTGAGAGAATGTGTAGGCAGGAAAGTAATGGGATGATCAGGGATCAAAAGGAAACAGATGGAATTGCAAAGGGTTCTAAAATGAAGAAGCAGAAAGGGAAATGGCCCCAGTCCAGCATGGAGAGATCACATCGAGTGAGTGGTATCAGTGGAACTAGCTGTAGATCCAGAAATGAGTTGTTGTGTTTGTATACCAATGCTAGAAGTATAAGAAACAAGGCGGATGAAATGGTTGCACTAATTGCGTCTGTGCACCCAGAGATTGTCGGAATAAGTGAGACATGGTTAGATGAGGATGACATCCTGACAGGAATAGAGATGGAAAGGTATGATGTGTTTCGTGAGGATAGAAGGGGTAAAAAGGGAGGGGGAGTGCTATTGATGATAGAGAAAGAGTTATGTCCATACAAGGTAGAGATGCAAGGGGGAAATGGGGCCAGTGGTTTTGAGGCAGTATGGTGTGAGATAGAGGTGAATAGAATCAAATACTTGGTGGGATGTTGTTATAGACCTGGTAATGTGGATGGTGGTGATAGTGAAATGTATAGTCAAATAAGCCAAGCAAATAAGAAAAGGGTGATCATTATGGGTGATTTTAATTATGGCAATATAGACTGGAATGAAGAGATAGCAACTGGAAGTAAAGAAAATGAGTTTCTTGAGTTTTTGAGGGATAACTACCTCAGACAGTATGTAACAGAGGGCACAAGAGGATTAAGGGTCTTGGATTTGGTCATCTCATCGGAGGATGTAATTATCAATGAGGTATCAAATCATCCACCAATTGGTGAAAGTGACCATGAGGTGATTACTTGGGTGGTTGCCAGCAGTGCAAGGACCCCTGTGAAAAAAGGGTATATGTGGAACTACAAGGGGGGTGATTATGAAGAGCTCAGGAGACAGCTTGCAGGTGTAGCATGGAATGAGGAGTTAGCTGGAAAAGAGATCAATGCAGCTTGGGGGATTTTCAAAAAATATTTAGTGGATGCAATGTCTAAATGTATACCACGGGTGAGAAGGTTAAATAAGTTAGGTGTGAGATGGATGAATAAAGAGATTAAGCATGCAATACAGAGAAAAAGGGCATTGTGGAGGCAGCATAAGAGAAGTGGAAGTAACCAATTTCATGAGTTCTACAAAGACCAGGCAAGGAGAGTGACTTGGTTGGTGAGAGTAGCTAAAGAGAGGTATGAACAGCAGTTAGCTAATGAAGCTAAAAAGAATCCTAGGGAGTTCTTTCGATATGTAGCCAGCAAAAGAAAGAATGATTATGGAAGGATGACATTGGTTGGAGGAAATGGTATAAAGACAGCTGTTGCAGAATGTGTGGTGGAGATACTTAATGAGCAGTTCATAAAGATCTTTCAATCTTGTGAATGTGACTTCATGGAGAGATTAAGAGCAGTTGATGATGGGGAGGAGAGACTGACTGTAAGTGAGCAAGAGGTGTTTGGGGAGTTGAGTAAACTAGATGTAAATAAGGCTGTGGGACTTGATAATATATCACCGCGTATTCTGAAGGAATGTGCCAGAGAGTTGACACCTGCCTTGACATATTTTTTTAATACGAGTCTTGCACTTGGTCAAGTCCCTAAAGAGTGGAAGGAGGGCAAGATTGTGCCACTTCATAAAGGAGGTGATCGAACTCAAGCATCAAACTATAGGCCTATCTGTGTGTCGGGTGTTGTGGTTAAGTTGTTGGAGAAGCTTGTGAGAGCTAGAATCCAGAGTTGGGTTGACAACAATGGTATAATCTTTGATGGACAGCATGGATTTGCTAAAGGGAGGTCGTGTTTTAGTAATCTACTTACTTATTACAATAAAGTGACTGCTTCCTTGGACAGAGGAGAAGGATACACAGTAATATACTTGGATTTCGCAAAAGCTTTTGATAGAGTGCCTCATGATAAGTTGACAGTCAAACTAGAGCAGATGGGGTTGGATATTAGATTAGTGCATTGGATTGGAGACTGGCTATCTGATAGGTATCAACAAGTTGTGTATGGGGGTGCAATATCCAGGAAAAGGAAAGTCACTAGTGGAGTGCCTCAGGGATCTGTTTTAGGGCCATTACTATTTAACTTGTATATTAATGATATTGGCGAAGATTTGGATGGAGATATTCAGTTGTTTGCAGATGATGCAAAGTTGGGAAGAACCATAAAGAGTAGTGAAGATGTTGTGGCCTTGCAAGAAGACTTGAATAAATTGAGTGATTGGGCAAGCAAATGGGGGTGTGAGTTCAATGTTGCAAAATGTAAGGTTTTAAAATTTGGAAAACAAAGATGGGATGCAGAATTTATGCTTGGTAAGAATATATTGTTGGAAGTAGAGGAAATAAGAGATCTGGGAGTGATAGTGGATAAGGATCTAAAATTTAGGGGTCACATCGCCAAAATTGTGAAGACAACACAAAGACTTCTGGGAATGATGAGGAGGACACTGACGTGTAGAAGTAGGGAGATTCTTGTTCCATTGTATAAGGCTTTGATTAGGCCACACATGGACTATTGTGCCCAGATTTGGTCACCTGGTTTTCAGAAGGATGAGGAGATGTTGGAAAGGGTCCAAAGGCGACTGACTAAGGTAGTTTCTGACCTCTGGAATGTCGAGTATGAGGAAAGATTGAAAAGATGTAATTTGCAGAGACTAGTGGAGAGAAGGAAGAGGGGAGATATGATAGAGACCTACAAGTTGGTAAGGGGTTGCTATAGGATCAATGGTGGAGAAGTTCTACAGCGAATAGTGGGAGATCAGGGGAGAACCAGAGGTCATCCCTGGAAACTGTATAAAGAGGGTGTGAGTAGGGGAGTGAGAGGCAGGTTTTTTTCGTGCAGAGTTGTGAATGATTGGAATGCCTTGCCTGAGAGTGTGGTGTCTGCAAGGAGTTTGAATGTGTTTAAGACCCGGTATGATGAGATGTGTGTGAGATAAAAGGACCTCCTAGATGAGTCTTTGACTCCATGAGGTCTTGTTTAATAATAATAATAATAATAATAATAATAATAATAAACATGACCTCCCTTTTAACAAACCCACTTATGTAGCCTATGTGTGGCTCTCAGTAACCTCTCCAATACCTTAACTACAACACTAAATATATGGATCAATACCTATAATTTGTAGCCTTATCACCACCTTCATGAAATGGAACAATCTGACCCTCCTTGAGCTATTTTGAAACTTGTACTGTTGCAAAATTCTTGTAAACATATTGTCCAAGGCTGACGTATGATGATATGTCATCAAGTACTACTGCAATATTGACATGTAGCTTACATAACTCCTCATATACCTATTTCTAACTCACCAGTAAGCCTTCTCTTATTTCATTCTTTGCACTTGAGTTTCTCCTGACTTCACACTAAGGATGAAATCCACTAATGAACTGATCACTAAATACCTCAACTGGATGAATGGTGAGTAAGAATGACTAACTTGCAGAGAGAGAGAGATTAGACGAGTTGAAAGAGGAGGTGGAATGTCTCGGGAATGAGATGAGAAGTATGTAAGAGATGAATGCAAGACGATTCAAGAGAAGGAGTGAGAAAGTTAAGGGAATGATAGAAGAGGAGAGAATAGAAACAGTAGAAGAGAGGGAATGAGAGAGAGAGGTATGGGAATGATAGAAGAGTAGAAAATTGGAGGAGTAGAAGAGAGGGAATGAGAGAGGAGTATGGGAAGAATAGAAGAGGAGAGAATGGAAACAGCCAGACAGAGAAAGTGAGAAAAATGTGAGGGAGTGCTGGAACCAGGGATACAGTGATGCCAGGACAGCAGGTAAGTAGGGGGAACACTGAAAGAAAGGGACAGAGGGAGAGAGTGAGGAATGCAGGTGAGCGATCAAGGAATAGAGTAATAAGAGGTGTAATGTATGGAGACTCAATGATCTGTGGTGTGCAAGATAGGATGCCAGAGGAGTGTTTGCCTGGAGGAATGATAGAAAGTGTGGCTATGGCAATTAAGCAGGGTGAAAGGGTGGATGAAATGATTGTGATGGTGGGCATGAATGACTTGAGAGGCAGTGTAAATCAAGTGGCAAGAAATCTGAGATTCATGCTTCAGGTTGTACAAAAGAAAATGCAGAGAGGAAAGATAGTGTGTGTGTTACCCAGGTATGATAATTAGGACCTTAGCAGAAGAGCAGTAATAATGAATAGCATAATAACTAGAATGTGTCAGAAGGGAGGATTGGAGGGCATTTGAGGACAGAAAGAAACTCTATGTGAGAGACGTCTTGTATTTGAACGAGGAAGGACATAGACATCTGGAGAGATTGCTGTTTTCTGAACGAGTCGGTGTGTCAATGCAGGGAAACTAGAGATCCCATGGTGGATGGTAGCAGGGGCACCCTCTTGTGGGAATCAGTGCTTGGTGAAAGGGAGATTACATCAGGTAACACCGACTCCAGTGGGGGTCTGGAGGGGATAATGATAAGTATAGAAGCAGTGACATTTTTATGCTTTATACTAATGGCAGGAGTATCCAGAATAAATTAGATGAATTGGTAGGACTGATCGTGTCAGCTTGGTCAAACATTATTGGGATCACTGAAATGTGGTTGACAGAAGATGATATAATAACAGGAATAGAAGTAGCAGGGTATAGCATTTTTCAGCAGGATAGGAGAGGAAAACATGGTGGTGGAGTACTGCTTATGATAAATAATGACATGTCCTCTAAGAGTGGAGTCTTTGGAAGGGAGTGACACAAATGGTTTTGAAAGCATATGGTCTAAGATAGAGGTGGGCAAGACAGGATATTTAGTGGGGTGTTGCTACAAACCAAGGAGCACAGAGGGTGGGGACAAAGAGATGTTTAGACAGTTGAGCTTGGCAAGTGCAAGAAGAATGACTGTTATGGGAGATTTTAACTACAGCAGTATAAGCTGGAAAGAGGAAAATGAATGCAGTAATAAGGGAATGGAATGTCTAGAATTCTTGAGGGACATGTAGAGTTCCCTCTATTACATGTCTTAGGCAACATTCAGCAACATCAGCCTGGTTGGCCGAGTTGTAGCGTATCTGATCGCCAGCCAAAAGGCTGCGGGCATGAATGTTTGTGATTGTCTGTGGAAATGCTAGTAGCAGGAAGTAGATGGCATTGGTGTAGTTGTTGTAGTTAGTGGAGCCAAGAGAATTGTAGAGTGGATGCCCCTCCCTCAATGAGTCTTGGACTCCCTGGAGGTGTCATGAATAATAATAATAATAATAATAAAATAAGTGAGATGACATCCCCCTCCCCAGTTGGAAAGAGTGACCATGTGGTTTTGACTTGGAAGATGAATAGACATGCAGGAGTATTAAAGAAAAGGGAAAATATGTGGAATTATAAGGCACGTGATTATAACAGTCTTAGATATCAACTTGGGACAGTTCCATGGAGAGTGGAATTGGAAGGCCATGATATCATTAGTGCTTGGGAAATTGTGAAGGAATATTTGTTAGCATTAATAGTAAGCTGTATTCAATGAGTGAAGCAGAACACACAATTTGGTGTAAAGTGGATGACAAACAATATCAAACAGGAACTGCAAGTGAAAAAAGAGATTATGAAAGAGACATAAGGAAAGGTTAGAGAGCAGATGCATGAAGAATATAAGATGCAGGCCAGGAGAGTGACTAGTATTGTGAGGAAGGCAAAACTGGAATATGAAAAGAGTTTGGCACTAAGATCCAAAGAAAATCCTACGAAATATTTTTAACTATGTGGCTAGTAGGAGGAGAAATGATTGTGGAAGAATGACATTATGGGATAAAAATGGGAACAGAGTGACTAATGCAGTGGACATAGTGCAATTGTTCAATGTTTAGACAGTTGAGATTGGCAAGTGCAAGAATAATGATTGTTATGGGAGATTTTAACTATAGCAGTATAAACTGGAAAGAGGAAAATGAATATAGTAATAAGGGAATGGAATTTATAGATGACCTCCATGATGAAGTATGTCGTCATGGAGAAGAAGGTTTTTATACTAGATGGGTAAGACAGGTTTGAGGTTTAGAGGTGCAAGAGGAGAGTGTGTTCCAAATAGTGAGTACTCTGGATGTCAGGAAAGTAGTGGGACTGGATGGGATTTCACCACAGGTTTTGAGAGAATGTGCTAAAGAACTGACAGCTCATTTGACCTGGCTTTTCAATAAAAGTCTGGCTATGGGAAAGGTAATCAAGAAATGGAAGGAAAGTAAGATAGTGACATTGCATAAGGGCGGTAGCAGATTGGAAGTGTCTAATTATAGGCCAGTTTGTGTGTCATCAGAAGTTGATAAGGTCTTGTAGAAATTAATGAGGGAATATATACAGCATTGGGCAGATAAGAGTAATGTTATCTGTGGGAATCAACATCGATTTGTTAAGGGGCACTCTTGCTTAAGTAATATGATTGCCTTTTATAATAAAGTGACAAGAGCAGTTGATAATGTGCCACGTGATAAGCTGATATTTAAGTTACAGCACATGGGTTTAGATGTCGGGTTAGTCGAATGGATTCAGGATTGGATATCTGATAGGTATCAGAAAGTTGTGTATGTATGGTGGGGCAATATCAAGGAAGCAGAAGTTACATGTGGGGTTCTCACAGGGCTCAGTACTAGGACTTGTATAGTTTAACCTTTATATCAATGACATTGCCAATGGATTACAAGGGGATATTCAGTTGTTTGCAGATGATATGAAGATAGGAAGGGATATTAGTAATAGTACAGATGCAGTGCCCTGCAAGAGGATTTGAATAAACTAGACAGATGGGGAAATGAATGGGGATTTCGGTTAAATGCAGCAAAATGCAAAGTCTTGAAGTTTGGAATACATCGATGGGAGGTTGCTTACTCAATTGGGGGAGCAGTACTGGAGGAAGTAGGAGACAAGAGATCTGGGGGGGGGGGATTGATAGAAAGTTGAAATTCAGGGGGTATATTGCAAAAGTGGTGAAGGTAATCCAGAGGATTGCTGTGATACTGAGAAGGATGCTGACCTGCAAAGATAAAACAGTTATCATTCCATTGTATAAGACCCTGATCAGACCACACTTAGAATACTGTTTTCAAATTTGGTCCCCAAGTTTTTGAAGGGGATAAATTAACTGTGGAAAGGTGCAGTGGATAACAAAGAACTGCAGGGTTTGGTGGATAGAAGGAGAGGTGATATGATTGAGACTTTTAAACTGTTGAGAGGTAGTTACAGGGTGGATACTGGGGGAGTTGTTTCACTTTGTGGAGCAGCGGGAAGGAGCAATGACAATGGGCCATCTCTGGAAATTACGAAAGGAGGCTGTGAGCAAGAGGATGAGGAGCTGTTTCTTTGCATGGAGGGTGGTGGAACTGTGGAAAGCATTGCCTGATAGAGAGGTGAGAGCAAGAATGGTCAATGAGTTCAAGGATTGGTATGATAGACTTTGTGTTTCTTAGGAAGACCTCCCACAATTAATAGTTTATCATGTGGGAGCCTATCAAAAACTTTTGCAAAATCCAAGTACACTACCGTATATGCATCTGCTCTGTGTAAGGTATTTGTCACCTTGTTACAGTACATAAATAAGTTAGTAAACCATGATCTTACCTTAACAAACCCATGCTGATAACCAGAAAGAATACTGCTGTTTCCAATCTACTTTTGTTTCCTACTTCTCACCAATTTCTATAGTACCTCACCACACCTCCAGATATACAGATTAGCTTATAATTTGAAACCACAGGCCTTATCACCACCTTTATCCATTGGAACATTTTTATCTTCTTTCACTCTCTTGGAGCCTGTGCTGTTGCAAGAGTCTTATTAAACAAGCATGCCAATGCTACTGCTGATTCCTTGGACACATTCCCTTAAGATGCATGGTGATATATCATCAAATCCATCACCTTATTGACATCAAGGTTATTTATTTCCTCAAATACCTCCTGTTCACTCACAATTAAGCCAACTTCTCTCATGTCCTCTACACATAAGTACGTCATGATTCTAACCTGATCAGGATAAAATGCCCTTATAAATTGATCACTGAATACCTCAACAATGTCTTCTGCAGCAGTTACCATTCTACAATTTTCATCCATCAACATCATCTTAACATGATCATTCTTCTTTGTATTTGCCAAATATCTAAAAAACTCTCTATGGTTTTTCTTTGCCTCATTTGTCAATTTTTGTTTTCCTTACTACCTGAGTCACTCTCCTTGTTTGCTGTTTATATTCTTCATGAAACTGATCATCTTCATTATTCATCTTGTACTGCCTCCAAAGTACCTCCTTCTTCCAGATTTCATGCCTAATCCCATCATTCTTCCAATTTACTCCTACCTTATTCAGCCTTTCACCTTCGAAATACTGTATATTTACACATTATTCTGTTATGTATTTCTTTGTCAGTTCCCAAGCAACATTTATTTCCTTACCACCCAACTTTTCGTTCCATACTACAGTTCCAAACTGTCTCTCTAAGCTCCTAAGCCTTGTCATAATTTTTTAATTTTATAGTAGCATGCCATTTTATGCTGGTAGAAGAGGACTTGAGGATGGAGAACTTGGATGTGGTGACAGCCCAAGACAGGAGGATGTGGAGGAGACTCATCATCAACAGTGACCCCACTTAAGTGGGAGAAGCTGCAGAAGAAGAAGAAAGAAGAAGATAGTAGCATGCCATTGGTATCTCTTGTCTAAAGATATTTATAAGGAATGTTAGCTTATAAGGCTTAGAAAAAGTTCTAATAAGTTATAAAGTGTGTATAGAATGTAGTTATTAGGGAATGCATACTAAGTATTACAATTCTTAGTAGGCAACATTCTACTGTTTGAATATATTCTACAGGTTCCATATTTCCTCACTGCATGCTATTTTCAAAATAAACTTTTGCATATATGCTAATGCTTTTATGTAACTTCACATGCAATAGTCTGAAGAGTTAAGGTTGGGAAATTCAGCTATTTAAGGATCTTTCACTATCACCAGTCCAGTTATGTAGTTAGTCACTTCAAATAATAGGAAACCTATCATGAAATAATGCAGTGAAGCTCTTTCATTATGAAAAAATACATGTGGTCAAGAAAGAGTCCTTCCCCAGAAGTCCCATTGGCTGATTTTTGAAAAAAAAAAAAAAAGAAGTTTCCCTATTGATTGTTGAATACATATAGTCTAATAAATTTTTCTCTCAGCAAGTCCACATTATATATTTACTGAAAATCAGCATGAAAAGCTAATTTCATATAACGTGTAAAGAGTTTGCTAGCCTGTACAAGTAATATGCATTTCCATCATGAGAAAAATATTTCATTTGCAAGCATCAGTATTTGTGACAAAAGTTCATCACTCATAACTCATAATCTGCCTTTTTTGTATTGTTATACTTCTTACAAATGGCATAAATGTAATGCTATTTACTTTTGTGTCTTTTGAACATATACATTAAGAACTCCGATGCATGTAGATATATGCAAAGTACTTGTACTGGGACTGTTGTACTGTTCCAAGCATTCTATTTTGAACTTGGTGATTAACATCATATTCAGATACAAACAGCAAATAATCCACACACCTACTAACATCAGTATCTCAATTAAAATAAAAACTTGTTGATAGAACACTGCAGTCAGGAAATCATGTTCAGTATTTCTCAACATAGCTTGCATTGCCATTACACAAACCATAAAAAACAGTGAATATCTTGAAAAAAGTCATCAGTGAATACTGATGACTTTTTTAAGACTAGTGCAGGAAGGGAGAGAACAAAGGGTGGTTAACAAGAGTGTTAGGATTATATTTTTTTGCTTGGAGGGTTGTGAATGGGTGGAATTTATTGCCAGAGTTGGTTGTAAATGCTTTGTCTGTGAATGAATTTAAGGTGAAGTATGAGAGGTATTGTGTGAATAATGGTTAGTGTACCAATGTAGGGTCTCCCGTGATGAGTCTTTTGACTATATGGAGACACTTATAATACTAATAACAATAATCAAAAACCATTATAATTCCACACATATCCTTTCCTCACAGAAGTCTGCATATGGCTAACCACAACTCAAGTGATCACTTCACAATCACTCTCACCAACTGGAGGAAAGTGTGAAACCGCACAGACAATTACATCCTCTGATGATATGATCAGATCTAAACTCTCGATCCTTGCGTGCTTTCCTTTACATGCTACCCAAGAGAGTTATCTCTCGAGAACTCCATTTTCCTTATTCCCAAATACTATTTCTTCATTACAATCTATATCACCATAACTATAATCATCCATAATAAATATCCTTCCGTTGTTCACTAATCTTTGTTTATATATTTCTTCATCGCCACCCATTTTATGTAATGGGAGTATTTTGTCTTCATTCCAGTCAATATTCACCTTCACATAAATAAGGTTTAAAGTAAACAGCCTAGTCAGAGGATATTTATTTATTATTTCATGACTCCTTCAAGGAGTCCAAAGACTCATCAAGGAAGGGCACCTACTCTACAAATCTCTGACATCATCATCAAATTCCTGTCATGTACCCTCAGGGGGTGTACAGGATATGATAGTACAACATGAAAAATTTACATCATTACTAAATTCCTATGTACAATTTTCCTACAAATCAGTCTGTTACTTGTCAAGGCTCCAAGATTATCAGAGCTTATATTTCTATCGTCTAAGGCACTTTGTAATGTATCAATCCACCTATATCTTGGTCTTCCTCTGGGTCGTTTTCCTGCCAACCTGGCAGAGAACACTTGTTTTGCTAATCTTTCCTCTCCCATTCTGTTTAAATGACCATACCACCTGAGATTAGCTCTGCTAATGCAATCCTAAATGCCAAGTTCTTTCCTAATATCCTCGTTTTTAATATGATATTGCCATTGATGCCATCTGTTCATGCCTCTAATATTTCTCAGGACTCTCACATCTGTGGTCTCTAGTCTTTGGTCAAGTGTTTTACTTTTGACTCAGCTCTCTCAGATCCATAAGTTAAAACTGGTTTGAACACTGTCTTGTATACATCTAATTTAGTGTTCCAACTAATTTCTCTTTTATTCCATATGAATTTATTCAATTGACTTCCTACCATAATCAACAGAATCAGCTTTGTTAATTCTGTTGTCTATTTCCATATTAAATTCACCATCCTCACTAAAAATCGTGCCTAAGTAGCTGAAATCTTTGTTATATTCTCATGATTTCTCAACTATTTGTCGTAAAGTGAAAATCTGATCCTGACAACCTCTATTTGGTCTGAATCCAGCTTGTCCTTGACCAAGTTTATCTTCCACAATGCTTCTCAATCGTTTCTCAGGTATACTTGCATATATCTTAACAGGAACACTCAGTAGAGAAATACCACTGTAATTCTCACATTCAGTTTTATTTCCCTTTTTATATATGGGTACTATTAGAGCTCTACTCCAATCATCAGGTATTCGCCCCTCTGTCTATGCCTTCTGAATTATACAGATACTTCAGCATTTCTGGTCGAATATCATCTACTCCTGCTGCCTTTCCACATTTCAAGCCTTTGATGGCTTTTTCTACTTCAAGTATGGATACGTATTCCTGACTGTATGCCTGTTGAGTGTTATTTACCACTGTGCTATCACTGCTTGTTTCATTTAGCAATTTTTTGAAGTAATTACTCCATATATCAAGGATATCTTTTTCTCCCGTTTTCATGTCACCTTTATCATCTCTAACTCCTTTTAGAGCACTCTTTCCTCCATTTCTAAGCTTCTTCAACAGCCTCCATAATATCTTACCACCTTCTTGATATTTATTTTCTATGTTCTTGCCAAAGTCCTCCCATGACTTTTGTTTAGCCAGTTTTACACAGTGTTTAGCTTTCTTACATTTGTCTCTGTATTCTCTAAGAGCACAAGCTGACTTATTTGCCAGGAACTTTTGATATGCTTTCTTCTTTTCCTTCACTGCCTCTTTGACTTCCTGTATCCACCATGGAGTTCTGATTTTTCTATCCTTGCAGACTACCTCACCATGCCTCTCTGGCTGAATCAATCAGGGTTTTCTTCAAGGTTTGCCACTGAATCTCCAAGGTTTGATTCCTATTCTCAAACTCTTTCATCTTTTCTTCAATAATCTTTGTGTATTTTGGACTACAGTCAGTTCACATCTGAGAGCTGGTCAATTTTCATTCGCTTTATAACTTTCTTACATGTTATTCTTTTAAATATGATATTCAATTTTATCCTGCTCAAGACTAAATAGTGATCGCTTCCAATTTCAAATCCTCTGTACACTCTGGTGTACAGAGGATTTGTAATTGCACCAGGGAGAAAATATCATTATCAACAATAACATAGTCAATGAGACTTTTCTTATTCCTTGCCTCTTCTCTCCATGTGAATTTGTGCACATTTTATGTTGGAACATAGTGTTAGTAATAACCAGTCCATGTCCTGAGCAGAAATCCAACAGGTATTTACCATTATTATTAGCTTTGCTGTTTTCTCCAAATTTTCCCAAAATATTTTAGTATGTCTGACAATCACTTACTACTGTGCTATTTAGATCCTCAACAAGGACCAACTTTTCCTTATTCATTGTGTCAGTAGCTTTCTCAAGAACCTCAAAAAATTCCTGCACTTCTACCTTAGTAGAGCCTTCTGTGGGACCATAGGCACAAATAAGTCTCATTGTCCAGTTCCCCATTCTGATATTTGCCCACATCACTCTACTTGAGACAGCCTGCCATTCAAGAAGATTAGCCTCGTATTTAGTGTTGAATACTATGGCTGCCCCTTATTTTCCTGTAAGGAAAATATGATGTTGTTAATAGAGTAATATGATGAAACAGCCATATTACTCTATTAACAACAACTTTAAAAAAAAATAGAATTCTAAAATAACTTCTATGTTTGCCTGATTCTAGTTTACAACCAATTCACTTGATTCACTTAATTTCCTTTAAATTCTCTTTACTATTACAAAATCTAATACTTAATATTACAATCTTTATTAGTGAATTCAAATCCTGTCAACTGCTGCGCCATTTTGTTGGATCCTACTTCGTCTTAATCTACACTCTGGATCCGACATGTTATTTACTACGATGTTCTTAACCTAAAATGGTTGCTAGTTGGTTTATAATTCAAATATAGAGAAAATTTATATTTAAAGACTGCACCACTCTATATCTGAATTAGTTCAAGAATTGAAGAAAAATGAACCTTCAACTATCTCTCCTTAAAATATATACTGGCCGAGTATATTTGACTTACTTAATTTACCCGCTTTGGTTCGAATATTTTATGAATGGTGCAGTAAAAGAGATTCAGGCAAAATACATCTTTTGATTAACAAAAACAAACATTTAATTTTAAAATCACAAATTATACACTTAAGATCAAAATACTAAATAAGTTATTATAAACACTTCAGCCTTTCTGATAATAAAGTCATGCAAACTCAGACAATGGTAATTCTGTTATCTGTAATACAGTCTTCTCACAGTTCTTTAAGTTCTAAATACAATAAAATCGCAGTAACACCACTTTACAAGCAAACACCTTTAAATTTACACTTCAGCTAATTTCCAAAATAGTTACTGTTAGTATAGGGAAATTCTAGGATGAAACTCACACACTTCTCTGTATAGGAATATTAATCCACGCGTATTAATGGTTGGAATAATCTTACCGATAATCTTCTATCTTCATCTACTTATACATTTACACCTTTTACAACTGTAAACACTTTAAACAGTAAACGGCACTCATTAAATAAATTCTTCTAAGCAATAACTGAATTAATCATCTGTCACAATACACATAAACAAACGTTGTTGCATAAAGTACTACCGATCACTCATGAAATAAGGCAATACACAATAATTCCTTAACTTTAGGTTTTATGTGCTCAGTTGTTCATTCCTCCGGCATTCGATTAATTCTTTAGGCACTATAATTCTAAGCACAGCTAACGGTAAACTTCAATTTTTACAGCCTCTACTATTCTAGTAACTCCGTGCTTTATTTCAAGATTCTGTGTGTCCTTGACAGGTCGGCCCTGAAATTAAATCTCAACTCAAGTAATTGCTAGTCTATCCATAATCACTTAGCTATCTTCCGTAGCTTTATTTGTTATTCCGAAACTTATAAGCTAACCGCTTCTCGACTAGTAGACTTTATTTAGCTGCTTGAGTGACTTGCCGACTCGCTATTATCGCATTGTGATTTTCGAATGCCCAGATTCCAACCTAATGCCAATCCCTCTCTAATAAATCTCTAATGCTTTCAATATATTAATAATTCCAGCGTTCGTCACTTATATATCTGTTTTTCCCTCCTAAATTTTTCTCTTGATCTAAAACTCTTTTTAATAAACCTTCTCCTCACGTTGTGTTCCAATTCTCGCGCTCGCTTACTTACATGCGTCTCCATGACAACAAAACAAAATATAATAAAATTGAGCTATTGCATAACGTTAAACTTTCACAAACAGGAATAAATAAAGAATATTTATATTTCAATTAATGTGCAGTTAAATTATCAAATACAAGTTCTTATAATATTAACATAGTAATAACTAAAATAGCTTAATAATATTTAATACAGTCTTTTCATTATTAATACATATATCTTGATTAAATAATTAAATATTAGACAAAATTAAGGTAGTTATATGAATATTAAATTATAAACAAGTGATTTACATTAAATAATATTTACAAGTCTAGCCTTTGTGATGGAAGATCATGTTGGATTCGGAACCAAATAATAATTACTCTAATCTCTATATAATCAGAATCCAACAGTGGCACACCATTTGGCAACTCCTATAGGTAGAGATGACCTGCTAATGCTTCTGCCTGGTATCTCCACTTGGGCCTGGCTCTCACTGAAAGAGACCTTAATAAAGGTTGAAACTAGTCTGGGTTGTGGCCCTTCCCTTAATGCATAACATTAGACATATCTGCAAGGAGATGTGTTTTGCATTATGGGAGATACTGAGATAGGAGTAATTGGTAATTTGCTCCACCTTTGCAAGGAGTGCCCTGGTGTTGTACTACCTTACTCCACTCCTGAAGATACTTTCAGGCGCAAACTTTGTTTGCTCACACTTGGATAAAGGATTAAACTAAATTTATTATACTCTAATCAAGTGAAAAATAAACTTTCAATTGCCTTAGTAAAGTCGTGAATATCTTCACATACAAACTTTGTTTGCTTACACTTGGGTAAAGGATTAAACCAAGAATATAATTTCTTGGCATCTTTAATTTATAGTATCAAGTGGGGAAAACTTTCAACATCTATCTCTAATCTAGAGTATTTTGGTACTGAGGTGTAACACATTTTGGCTACCTGTATACAGAAATATGACTTCTGCATTACTTCAACCTTGGTATCACTTCTGGGTCTGGCTCCCACTGGATGTGCTTTTGTGCTGAAGTGGTTGCTTTCCATGAGATATGAGCAGATCTGCTCAGTAGTGTGGTGAGCCTGCCAATGGGCAAAGCCAGCACTGAGAGTTCTTCATGATGTTGTGACGAGCCTGTCACTGAGTCAAACTACTGCTGAGTTAAATGATTCTTCGGGTCACTCATTATGGAGTAATCTGAGGGATCACACAGATTTTTAGAGAGGAATTCCCACACCTAAACAAACCTCAACAAAGGTCGAAACCAGTCTGGCAGTGACCTTTCCCATAATGCATAGCATCATACATGTCCATAAGGATATGTGCTTTGCATGATGGGATACTAAGGCAAGTAATATAAAGTCATTAGCCTTTATCTACAAGTTGCTAAGTCATGAAGTTACTTCACACGCAAACTTTGTTTGATACACTTGGACTTTTTTTTAGCTGTTTTTTAGCACAGCTGAAATCTACCACTATGTTGCTTCTGTTTTGGAGATACCTTTTATAATGGTACTCTTTTACTCTCTTTCTGATCCTTGGAACCTTGCCAGAGCTGAGACTTTATTATTATTATTATTATTATTATTATTATTCAGGCCTCCATGGAGTGAAAAGACTCATCGTGGGAGTCTTTTGACTTCCTAAGAACATAAAGTCTGTCAAGACTCATCGAGGGGAGGTTCCCCCCTAAGAAACACAAAGTCTATCATACCACTCCTTAAACTCATTGACCGTTTTTATTCTCACCACTCCATCAGGCAATGCATTCCACGGCTCAACCACCCTCCATGCAAAGAAACCACTCCTCACCCTCTTGCTCACAGTTTCCTTTCGTAACTTCCAGGGATGGCCTCTTATCATCACTCCTTCCCGCTGTTCGACCAAGTGAAAGAACTCCCCAGTGTCAACCCTGTAACTACCTCTCAACAGTTTAAAAGTCTATCATATCACCTCTCCTTCTTCTATCCGCCAAACTCTGCAGTCCACATTCCCTCAGCCGATTCTCATAACTATCCTTGTACAGTCCTGAGACCATCTTTGTTATCTGTCTTTGTATCTTTCCCACAGTTAATTTATCCCCTTCAAATCCTGGGGACCAAATCTAAGAACAATAATCCAAGTGTGGTCTGATCAGAGACTTATACAACGGAATGATAACCCTCTTATCTCTACAGGTCAGTGTCCTTCTCATAATTGCAGCAATCCTCTGTGTTACCTTCACCACCTTTGCAATATGTCCCCTAAACTTCATGTTTCTATCAATCATCAACCCCAGATCTCTTGTCTCCCCAACTTCCTCCAGTATAACTCCTCCCATAGAGTATGCAGCATCCCATCGATGTTTCCCAAACCTCAAGACCTTACATTTTGCTGTATTAAACTGACACCCCCATTCATTTGCCCATCTATCTAGCTTATTCAAATCCTCTTGCAGGGCTACCACATCTGCACTATTACTAATAATCCTTCCCAGCTTCACATCATCCGCAAACAACTGAATATCCCCCTGCAATCCACTGGCAATGTCATTGATATAAAGGTTAAAGAGACTTGATTAAACAACTTCATCAGAGGAGCTGCACATTCTCTTTGGCGTATGGGCTGACATGAAGTCCATCCCACTGCAGTATTCACATTGATGTTGTTCAATATCCTGAGCACCTACAGTTCATCTGCCTTAATTGTTGCATTAGTCTCTGTCTCATCAGTAACGACAGTCCCCACCTAGATGATACAACCTTGCAAAGTGATCATTTAGTAACTCAACTATTTCTGCTTCTGTTACTTTCTTAACATCAGCACAGATTAAAGTTATCCTTCCATAATCATTCTTTCTCTTACTTGCTACATAAAAAAAAAAAAAACTATGTATTTTCTGGCCTGCACTTCATAGATTACATAGCTCCTTTCACTTTTATTCTCAGGATATTCATTTCCACATAATCTTCTTCTTGTGGATCTCTTGCTTAATAAGGTTTACATCCATTTCACTCCCACCTTATTATTTCTTCTAACTCTAGGGATACATCCAGATACCACATCATTTAAATACCTTTTCAAAGATTCCCATGCATTCTAACATCTTTCCCATTCAGTAACTGATACCATGGGACCAAATATAGTATCCTCCTAAGTTAATCATAATTTCAAGCTTTATGGTTCAGCATGCAACCTGTTCTAATTGGAATATCAATATAATTAGATACTTCCCAAGAAAGTACAGCACAATCACACACACCAATTGATGGTAAAATAGCCATATTCTTGACAGAGATTCCTTCTTATGCTATGAGCAAATCCAACACTCTTTGATCTTGAGTTCCTTCTTTCACAGGCTGTTTGAGAAAGTTGTCTCGCAACAATTAAATAAATTCATCTTTATTCTTATCATGAGATTTCCCTTCTAGCCAGTCAATGTTTGGATAATTAAAGTTGCACATCATGATCACTCATTAGTACCCATGAGACTAAATTGGCGATGCATTTCATCATTCTCTTCAAATGAGCTGCCAGGTCTCTAGCAACACCCCACCATATATTTAATTCTTTTAGCCTCTACTTCATACCAGATAGCCTCAAACTGATTGCTACATGGGACATTATTACCATAATTGTTTTCTTGTATTTCTAATATAACTGGACTTAAGTCATCTGATATCGTTAACAGTACTCCTGTCCTTTTCTATATTTTCCGTCATTCCTAAAATTTTATAGTGTCCTTTATACTCAATCCCAGTTATCATATCTGATTCTGATAGACAGGTTTCACTAATGCTAACAATCTTAGGCCACAGTGTATTCAATAAAGCAGCAAACTCGACCCCTTTGTTTTTGATGCAGTGATGATGTTTCTGATGTTGTTAAAAAAAAAAAATGTGAAAGAATAACTCTTGTTAATGCAGATGAATTCAGGTGGCAGATGCACCAACAATTGTTCAACTAATGACTGCACATTTGGCTAAAACCCTATCAAATTGGTATGCAAAAATGAGCTCACTAGTACCTCTATAATGGAGGGAAAAAAGCAAAAGACAAAGAGGACAGTGTGCTCTTATTTTCGAAAAATCAAGATAATCTTAAATTTGAAAAATCCCTGAACTTGATTCCCATCATAATGAGAGGAATCTTTATATGAGCTTTTTCAACTGAATTTGAATTAGCTGCTCTCATACCTTTTTGAGATGCCTTTATACCAGTTTCTATTCTTGTTGTTTAATTTGTCTAATAAAAAAATATAAGGTAAATCCATTTTATGTTATTTATTAGTACACACAATATATATTGTGATTTGTAACTGTTGCCAGAAGGTATATATTAACTAATAAAAGTCATGGGCTTTACCTATCTTCATCATCTATAAGACGATCATAGAAAACTCGATAAACTTCATGAATCCACAAGCGCATTAATTTATTTCCATCTTGTAGATGAGTATTTGGAATCAATAAAAGTCCATGAATTACACGAGCAAAGTCACGCAAATTGAACACATAATGACTTTTTGATGGTGTGGGAAGGAATTTTTTAATAGCGTCTTTGTAAACATACTTTGTTGCTTCTACTGCTACCTATCAAAAAACAAACAAAACAATATCTGAAATATATATTAAACTAAATACAGGAGGAATTTAGTTTAATGTGCATTATACTAAACAGATTAAAAATATAAATGAAATCTCATAAATTTCTCCATATATAACTATTAATATGCAACTAAATGAGAAAATATTAATACACCGGAGACTTATTTGTAATTCTTGTAGAAAGGATAATACGTTGGCTGTACATGATTATTAAATTACTTAAGGAATTCATAACGTAAACTGGAATATAAATTAAAATAAACTTTAATATATACTTCCTATATTTCCATCTTCATGGGAACTTAAGATTAAGACAAGTGCACGCAGGCACTAAAACAGCAAATGAGGTCAAAGAGAGAAAACTACTGTTTTTCCTCCTAGCAGGTTATATTAGGTATTCTTGACCGCTAGGCTGATGTTCTCATTATGTACGTCTCCCATATTTGGGGAGGTCTCATGCATCCAAATTTGTTGAGGTTTGGCATGTTTTTCTAGGGCTGAGGCTGATTCTATGAATAGTCTTTCAAATTTAAACTTGCTGCAGTGTATTACTGTGGCTTTCTTCGAACGTATTCTGTGGCGAGTATCCAGAGCATGGTCTGCAAACCCAGAGTGGCTGTACTGGTGAAACCGGAAACTGGAGACTATTTGGTAACCAATTGAAATACGAATATTTTATTTTTATAATGAGCATTTATTGTGAATGATTCAAATCATAACTAAAAAAATTAAACTAATGTCATGGCAACCTCTAGGACTGGATAAAGGGAAGTTTATCCAGAAGTGTTAGGTTAGAGATAGTCTTAAAATGACTGGCTCACTTTGGTAAATTAAATATGACCATACTTATTGAAGTCAGGGAAGAGTTGAAGTCAGCGATTCTTGAAATAGTTTCTTAGACTCTGCCTTCCATGCAGATGGAAGGCACCGAGTTCTTTGCATCTTTTCATAATGATGATGATAGCAAATGTAGTTTTTATGGTCGTCAAGGTGAATGTTAACAGATCTTCTGATCTGACCATACTAGGCCAAGTTGCAGCCACATCAAGTTGCTGCCAACAGTATGGCATCTTCAAAACAACCACAGAGCCATTGCTATTTCTTCTAATGATACAGCTCTTGACACAGAACTCAGTTATAGTCAATAGACTTTTTACCAATGGCTACAATACCCTTAAAATAGATAAAATATTATTGCCGGCCTGATTGGCCACGTGGTTAGCATATCTGCTCTCCAGTCAAAAGTCTGTGGGTTCGAATCCTGCCATGGGCATGGATGTTTGTGATTGTCTGTGAAAGCACTAGTGGTGGTAGTCAGCGTTGGTGTTAGATGATGAAGGTTGGTGGAGTAGTGAGACGAACAGTTGTAGAGTTGATGCACTCCCTAGATGAGTCTTTGGATTCCCTGGAGGTGTGATATAATAATAAATAATAATAGTAATAATATTATTATATTCTCCCTATTCCTACTTTCCTCACCTGATAAATGGGATCACAACCAAACTATTCCATTCCATTATATCTGGGTAAATTTGCAAAAATAGCTAAACTTCTTCATAAATATAATATTCATGCTACTTTTGAAACACAAAACTAACCAGCAACCTTTATTTCTCCTAAACAGAAACTTCATCCACATAATGGAACATATAAAGGGGAACATTCTAGATGTTTTCCCACCAGTTCTTATACTGAGGATCTTGGTAAATGCCCTATTACTATTATACCAAACATATAATATTCAATGCCACTTTTGAATAATTTTGAGAGGTCCACGTAGCATCAGTGAGTGAACGATATGGAAGCCAATGCTCTAATCATGTGCCACTTTTGACAGCTCATGTGGTCTGATGAATTCCATTATCAGTTGTGCCAAGCTGATGGGAGGGTATGGGTTTGGTGCTGAATGCATGAGGCCATGCCCCCTGTTGTGCCAAGTCAGCTCTATTAAAGGAGGCGATGTACTCCCAAACACATCTAGGGATGTACTCCCAAACACATCCCCAGATGTGTTTGGGAGTACATCGAATAACACTGTAATAAATTTGGCATGGAAATCAGCAATAAAACAACCAAAACTATGAAAATAGGCCAAAACTGAACACATCAAGTGTATTCTGAATGGAAAGCCTACAGAACAAGTAAAATATTTCAGCTATTTAGATAGTTTTAAGTGAAGATAGCAAGTTAAATTTGGAAATAGACAACAGAATAAGCAAACCTGGTATGTTGGGTAGCCAGCAAAGTGAAAGAAATTATTATCTTGGCAGGTATTAATGATGCTAGATCATTCTACCAGGTGAAAAGTGGGGTACAAAAGAAGATATGCAAGACCTGCTAATACAAGCAAATAAGAAGAGCGAGATAGTAAAACATAAGTCTGCTGCCAAAGTATTATTGAAGCCTATTGAGATGGAGAGCAATTATTGTGAATGAATCTTATGGATATATGGAGTAAGTTTAATGAAAGGAAAGACTTATATAAGGTAGATGGTTCCTATTTAAATGGATTAGGAGTCAAGAATCTTGAGAAATTATTGTCTTAAGGGAAAGTTCAGAAGAGAAGAGTCAGAGAAACCAGATTCTTTGGTGGGGGGAGGGGGGGAATCAAGTGACTGTCACTGTAGGCAACTGAGATGATGAGAGTAAGGGAGAGTGATCACATGATGCTGAATGTAGATCCTTAGCTTCTTAACATTAATAGGATATAAGATAAAAAGGCTATGGGATAAAGGAGGTATTGAAGTTTATATTATTATTATTATTATTCTAACCTCCATGCAGTTACAAGACTCATCATGGGAGGACCATCCTAGAAAAAACAAAGTCTATCATACCACTCCTTGAATTCATTGACCATTAGTGCTCTCTCTCTCTCTCAACACTCCATCTGGCAATGTATTTCACAGTTCAACAACTCTCCACACAAAGAAACCACTCCTAAGCCTCTTCCTCACAACTTCCTTTCGTAACTTAAAGAGATGGCCACTTGTCCTCACTCCTTCCACCTGTTACACCAAATGAAAGAATTCCTTAGTGTCAACCCTGTAACTACTTCTCAACATTTTCCTATCTTCATAACTAACTTTGAGCAGTCCTGATACCATCTTTGTTATTTGCCTCTGCACTCTTTCTATGGTTAATTTATCCCCTTCAAATCTTGGGCACCAAATTTGAGCACAATGGTCCAGGTGTGGTCTGTTAAAGGCTTTATACAATGGAGTGACAACTTTTTTATCTCAGCAGTTCATTCTCCTCAGTACTGCAGCAATCCTCTAGGTTACTTTGGACCTTTGCAATATGTTCCCCCCAGATTCCTTGCATCTCCCACTTCCTCCAATAGAGTATCAAGCCTACCATAAATATATCCAAAACATCAAGACTTTAGATTTAGCTGTATTAAACTGAAACCACCATTCATTATCGCATTTGTAGTTTATTCAAATCCTCTGGCAGGCATGCCACATATGCACTATTACTAATAACTAACCCTTCCCAGATTCACATCATCTGCCAACAACTAAATACCCCTCCCCCCTTGCAATCCATTGACAATGTCATTGGCATAAAGGTTAAAAGGAAAGACTTATATAAAGTCCCAGTACTGAGCCCTGTGGAACACCAACATGCAATGTTCTGCTTCCTTGATACCACTCACTCATATACAACTCTCTGATACCTATCAGATAGCTAATCTTCAATCTAATTCCCTAACCTGACATCTAAACCCATGTGCTGCAACTTAAATATCAGCTTATTATGTGGTACCCTATCAATGTCTTTGTAAAATTCAAAAAAAAATGGCAGAAAATGCCTTTCCCTCATCAACTACTCTTGTCACTTTATTATAAAAGGCAATTATATTACTAAAACATTAAAACTATCTTAACAACTACTGATCAAATACAAACTGGTCTATAGTTTGACACTTCTGGTCTGCTATCATCCTTAAGCAATGACACTATCTTACCGTCATTCAACTCCTTGGGAAGCTTTCCCATGGCCAGACTTTCATTAAAAAGCCAGGTCAGCAGAGCTATGGGTTCTTCACACATTCTCTCAAAACCTGAGGTGAAATCCCATCCAGTTCCATTGATTCATTGACATCCACAGTACTCAGTATTTGAAGCACACTCTTTTCTTGCACTTCTAAACCTCAAACTTGAACTATCCCTCTAGTATTAAAACCTACTTCTCCAGGATGAAATACCCCCAATAAAGTGTTCATTGAAGACCTGACTATGCCCTTTGCATCAGTCACTCTATTCCCATTTTTATCTAACAATGTCAATTTTACACAATCTTTTCTCCTCCTAGTAGTCACATAGCTAAAAACTTCCTTAGGATTTTCTTTGGATCTCAGTGCCAATCTCTTCTCATGTTCCAGTTTTGCATTCCTTACCATACTAGTCCTTGTCTGAGTCTTATTTTCTTCATGCATCTGCCCTTATAAAACCCCTTTTTTTTTAATTGCAGTTCCGGTCTGGTATTTTTTGTCAACCACTTTACACCAAATTGTGTTCTCTTCTTCACTCTTTTTTTTATACAGCTTGCTACTGATGCTAATAAATATTCCTTCACAAGTTCCCAAGCACTGATGATATCTCAGCCTTCCAATTCCTCCCTCCATAGAACTCCCCCAAGGTTGATATCTAAGACTATTACAATCATCTGAATTATAATTCCACATATTCTTTTCTCTCTGATACTCCTGCATATACAGGTTTCAAGGTTATATAGCGATTGGTTGTGTAATTTGGCACTTGTCTGAAATTTGTGATTTTTATCTGTTTTGTTTGTGTTTTTTCAGCAGAAAATTACAGTATTATAGTGTATTAGTGTAGATTTTCTCATATTTTTAGAAGTAATAATATATTTATAACATTTTTAATGGATATTTATTGTGATATTGTCAGCATGGCACCAATGAGATGAACAATGGCGGCAAAGACCATGTTGTCCGGCGATTTGAATTTGAAGGATATTATTCAGTGCAGTGTACACAAAATATGTCTATTAGGTGATGAGTACACAACAAACTGGTGTTTGTTGTATGCTCTGACAATAAGATGGAAAATGATGTTAATAATGTCGAACGTGTGGCCGTGGAAATAGAGTGGACTGAAATGGATATCAATAAAGAAATAGCACGCTTAAATGTTATCCTTCATAGGACAAAGTGCGAAATTGAAAAACTACAGAAGTGGCAAAAGTTAAGCAGGGCTGAAAAAGAAAGAAGCAGGTGATCTGAAAGAACAATAAAGACCGACCAAACAAACAAAAAAAAAAAAAAAAAAAAAAGTTAAAGAGAAAATTATGCATGGAGACTCAATAATCAGAGATGTACTTAATGAAAGTATGACAAAATTGTGTTTACTGGGTGTAAAATTTCACGATATTAGCCATGCCATCTGGATGCAAAAAGGTAAGTCAAATGAAATGATTGTATTGGTTAGTACCAATGATTTGAGAGATGAGAAGTATTCTATGAGGGAGGATGTAAAGGAGTCGTTAGAAGAGGCAAAACTGAAGAACGAGAAGGTGAGGATTATAAGTCTCCTACCACGCTATGTTAGAGGCGAACTGAGGAGGAGGAGGAGGGCATTGATAGCTAATGAGCCTATACGTAGATTGTGGAAAAGGAATGATTTAGGATTTGTGGTCTCTGTTTAACATAAAGAAGGATTCGTACAATGCTGATAGAGGATTGGATTTATGGTTTTGGTGTTAGGTGTATGAAGAGAGCTTTGTTCACCGAGTATGCTGAAGTGCAAATTCAGGGAAACTTAATTAGGGTGGAAGCAAGTGAGTTTGTGTGAAGACACCCATGATGCGAGTGAGTTTGAGAATGACCAAGTGAGGAATCTAGTCTCTCAAGCAAAACTATTGAATACAGCAGTCAGTACAGAAAGTAAAGATGGGTGGGGGAATAAAGGGATGTTGCCATTTCAGGAACAAGACAGAGGAGTTTTTGGCATTGATTAGTGCAATCCCCTCCAAAAGTCATAGGCATTAGTGAGACTTGGTTAACAGTAGATGATGTAGTTATAAGGATTGAATGTAAAGGGTTTAGCATTTTCAGGGAAGATAGAGAAGATGGAATGGGAGAAGGAGTACTGCTGATGATAGCAGAGGAATTGCAACCAAAAAGAATAGGAGAGAGGTGGGAGGGTGGCTGTTCATTTGAAGCACTCTGGTGTGAGATTAAGCCAATAAGAAACAACATACAGATGTCTAACATAAGCATAGGTGTTGATGGTTATTCATGACTTATTTTTCAAGCGAAATATAAGCGTTAATAAAACATCTTTGTGATAAAAGTGTGAGAGGTGTTGTTAATATCGTGAAAAATAAGTCATTGGTTGTTGCTGTAGGCCAGAGAGTTCCACAGATGATCTGGAAGACATGCATCAACAAATTGGTACAATGAATACAGATCGAGTGATTATTATGGGGGACTTCAACAATGGAGACATATACTAGAAGGAAGAAACATCACATGGCAGAAAGGAAATAGAATTTCTACACCTGCTGAGAGATAATTACTTAAGGCAGTATGTGATGGAGGGGACTAGAGATGTGAGAGTATTGGAAATGGTCATAGGATCAGAAGGGCTATCCATAACCAAGGTGTGTCCATAATATTGCCTCCAATCGGTAAAACTGGCCATGCGGTCTTGACTTGGGAAATTGTAAAACATGAGGAATATTCCATCAAGAAAGGATATTTGTGGAACTACAAGGCAGATGATTATGACATGCTTAAGAAGAAACTTAAATTTGTACAATGGCATAAAACACTGCAGGGTAAGAATGATAGTAACACATGGGATATAGTTAATGGTCATCTACAGGAAGCGGTACTAAATTGTATACTTAAAGTAAGGAGGGTTAATCAGGTGGAATTAGATGGATGAGTAATATCATTAAGCACGAGCTGCAGAAGAAAAAAATGCTGTGGAAGATATATAAAGAGAAAAGTGATAACAAACTCATGAACAGTACAAGGCTCAGGCAAGAAAAGTGAACAGCATTGCAAGGAAGGCAAAAAATCAGATTATGAGAAGAATTTAGCCAAGCAGGCAAAGGAAATCCCAAATAGTTCTTTCATTATGTGGCAAGTAAGAGGAAGAATAACTATGGAAGATTAACTTTAATTAGTGATGATGATGGTTACGAGGAGACGGAAGCAGATAAAATAGTTGAGTTACTGAGTGACCACTTTGTAAGCATATATCTTCCTGATGAGTTTACTGCTTTCACCTATGTGACAGACACTAATGTGGGAACAGAGGTGGGTGAATTGGAAGTTTTTACGATATTAATGAATCTCAATGTAAATACTGCTGTGGGATTAGATGGGATATCAGCTATGGTTTTGTGAGAATGTGCAAAAGAACTGGCAATGCCTTGGACTAAGCTGTTTAATATGTCTCAGCTCTGGTAGAGTTCCAAGGGAGTGGAAAGAGGGGAAAATTATTCCTTCACATAAGGAAGGTTCTGAGACTACAGTAACAAATTATAGACCAATCAGTATCTCAGGCATGGTGATAAAATTACTAGAAAAATTGGTAAAAAAGAGAATTCAAGAATGGGTAGAAAAATATATGATACTGTATGAGGATCAGCATGGTTTTGTGAAGAGTCAGTCATGCCATAGTAATTTACTAACTTTTTATAATAGAGTACCAGCTGAGTTGGATAAAGGAAATGGCTACATGATGATTTGCTGGATTTTGCAAAGGCATTTGACAGAATACTGCATGAAACACTGTTACACAAATCAGAACAAATGGGGATGGATATGATGCTGGTCAAGTGGATAAGAGGGTGGCTGCTGGACAGATAATATCAAAAAGTGGTATATGGAGGGGAAGAATCAAGGCAAAAACAGTTGATTAGTGATGTGCCACAAGGTTTGGTGATGGGACCACTGCTGTTTAATCTGTACATAAGTGATATAGGAAATAACCTGAAAGGCAATATTCAGTTGTTTGCATATGATAAGAAATTAGGTAGAGTAATAGTTAATCAAGGTGATGTGGAGAGCTTGCAGGATGATTTAAATAGGCTGTCAGTATGTGAAAAATTAATGGATGTTAGTTTAATGTAAAGAAATGGAAAGTTGCACACTTTTGGATAAATAGTTTACAAGCCATTTATTACATTGATGGCACTGTACTCCAGGAAATAGATGAAGCTAGAGATTTAGGGGGCAGTGGTAGACAGAGAGTTAAAGTTTAGAGGACATATTGCTAAGGTTGCACATAAGATTACTTGGCTAGTAAAGATCACATTAACAGGTAGAGATAAGGAAGTTGCAATTCCTATTTATAAGGCTTTGATACACCCACATCAAGATTACTGTGCTCAAGTCTGGTCCCATGGGTTTCTTGGGGATGTAGAAGCATTTGAGAGAATTCAGAGGCGAGTGACCAAGATGGTGAGTGGCCTGTGGAATGTGCCCTATGAGGATAGATTGAAGGTGTGTGGATTGCAGAAGTTGGTTGATAGGAGAAAAAGAGGGGACATGATAGAAACATTTAAGTTGCTTAAAGAGTTTTATAGGATAGATGCAAGAGAAATATTTCAGCATTTGGCTAGAATGAGAGGGACCAGAACAAGGGGTTATCTGAGGAAGTTGAATAAAAATGTGGTCAATAGGGGTGTGAGGACTAGATTTTTTCCTTGGAGAGAGTGGTGAATGAGTGGAATGGGTTGCCACAGTCAGTTGTGAGTGCTTTTTCTTTTAATTGGTTCAAGGAAAGGTATGATAGATTGTATGCATAGATTCGGACTCCAGCGATGATTCTTTGGACTCCATGGAGGTGCCCATATAACGATAATAATAATAATAATAATGTCTATTCGTCTTTCATTGGGTCAAAGCCACATGGTCACTCCATCGAACTGAAGGAAGAGTTGCCATCTCGGTTATAATCAGATTTCTGATGCTATGACCAAATTTAAAACTCTTGTCCCAAAGAATTCCAGAAATTCCATTTCCCTTATTACTAAAAAAACACGACCTCCCTTTAGCAAATCGATGCTGTCCATCAAAGATTATACCATTGTTGTCAACCCAACTCTGGATCCTAGTTCTCACAAGCTTCTCCAACAACTTAACCACAACACCTGACACACAGATAGGCCTATAGTTTGATGCTTGAGTTCGATCACCTCCTTTATGAAGTGGCACAATCTTGCCCTCCTTCCACTCTTTAGGGACTTGACCAAGTGCAAGACTCGTATTAAAAAAATATGTCAAGGCAGGTGTCAACTCTCTGGCACATTCCTTCAGAATACGCAGTGATATATTATCAAGTCCCACAGCCTTATTTACATCTAGTTTACTCAACTCCCCAAACACCTATTGCTCACTTACAGTCAGTCTCTCCTCCCCATCATCAACTGCTCTTAATCTCTCCATGAAGTCACATTCACAAGATTGAAAGATCTTTATGAACTGCTCATTAAGTATCTCCACCACACATTCTGCAACAGCTGTCTTTATACCATTTTCTCCAATCAATGTCATCCTTCCATAATCATTATTTCTTTTGCTGAGTACATATAGAAAGAACTCCCTAGGATTCTTTTTGGCTTCATTAGCTAGCTGCTGTTCATACCTCTCTTTAGCTACTCTCACCAACCAAGTCACCCTCCTTGCCTTGTCTTTGTAGACCTCATGAAATTGGTTACTTCCACTTCTCTTATGCTGCCTCCACAATGCCCTTTTTCTCTGTATTGCATGCTTAATCTCTTTATTCATCCATCTCACACCTACCTTATTTAACCTTCTCACCCGTGGTATACATTTAGACATTGCATCCACTAAATATATTTTGAAAATCCCCCAAGCTGCATTGATCTCTTTTCCAGCTAACTCCTCATTCCATGCTACACCTGCAAGCTGTCTCCTGAGCTCTTCATAATCACCCCCCTTGTAGTTCCACATATACCCTTTTTTCACATGGGTCTTTGCACTGTTGGCAACCACCCAAGTAATCACCTCATGGTCACTTTCACCAATTGGTGGATGATTTGATACCTCATTGATAATTACATCCTCCGATGAGATGACCAAATCCAAGACCCTTAATCCTCTTGTGCCCTCTGTTACATACTGTCTGAGGTAGTTATCCCTCAAAAACTCAAGAAACTCATTTTCTTTACTTCCAGTTGCTATCTCTTCATTTCAGTCTATATTGCCATAATTAAAATCACCCATAATGATCACCCATTTCTTATTTGCTTGGCTTATTTGACTATACATTTCACTATCACCACCATCCACATTACCAGGTCTATAACAACATCCCACCAAGTATTTGATTCTATTCACCTCTATCTCACACCATACTGCCTCAAAACCACTTGCCTTATTTCCCTCTTACATCGCTACCTTGTATGGACATAACTCTTTCTCTATCATCAATAGCACTCCCCCTCCCTTTTTACCCCTTCTAACCTCATGAAACACATCATACCTTTCCATCTCTATTCCTGTCAGGATGTCGTCCTCATCTAATCATGTCTCACTTATTCCGACAATCTCTGGGTGCACAGACGCAATTAGTGCAACCATTTCATCTGCCTTGTTTTTTATACTTCTAGCATTGGTATACTAACACAACAACTCATTTCTGGATCTACAGCTAGTTCCACTGATACCACTCACTCGATGTGATCTTTCCATGCTGGACTGGGGCCATTTCTCTTTCTGCTTCTTCATTTTAGAACCCTTTGCAATTCCATCTGTTTCCTTTTGATCCCTGATCATCCCATTACTTTCCTGCCTACACATGCTCTCACCTCCTCTTGGAGCATCCACCTTTCTCACGCTGTGTATCCCTGTCCACCCTGAGCCTCCCCGTTTCCCTGCTCCTCTTGCACACCCATTCTCTCATTTTCTATTACTCATACCACTCACTTCCACATTCATTTCTACTCCTTCAATCTCTCCTGTCTTACTCTCCTGCTCTTCCACATCACTCCCCTCTCGATCTGATTCATTCTCTCTATTCACTTCTCCACTTTCCAGCAGCAGTCTCTCCAAGCAACTCATACCATAACCACTCAAATGCAGTCCATCGCTCCCATACAGCTCACTTCGTCCCTCAAGCTCATTCCACACATTAACAAACTGTACTCCCATCTCCTCACACATTTCAGCCAGAATATCATTCATAATCCTTGCTCTCCGCCTCATTTCACCACAATCATACCTAGGCAACACACTGACTATCCTTCCTGTCACACTATTCTCCTTTATCTTTCCAAGCAGTCTCCTGACATTCATTTTAACATGCTGTTTGTTCTCACTCAAATCATTTGTACCAATTAATTCAATTAACTCTTTTGCTCGTTCCCGCCTCATATTCAATGCCTCAATCACTCTACTCATTTTACCGCCTGGAAAACATACCTTGTGCATTTTATCCTCTAGCACACCTTTAATAATGGAGTCGCCATACAACGCCACTCGCTCATCTTTTGTTAACTCTTTCATGCCATCATGATTTATTTTAATAGTTTTGACCTGAATTCTCTTAATTTCATTCCGCATCCATTTCATTTCTTGCCTCATCCAATCCAATTCACCTTCGAATCTCGCGAGACATTCACTCTATCATTAAATCTTTCTAACTTTCTAACTCTCGACCCCCTCTTCTCACTTTCCCTCTCATTCATCCTTCTTTGTTTCCGTACTTTCGGTCCAACATACGTCCAACTTTCACTATCATTCTTCTCACTTTCACTCTCATTTATCTTTCTTTGTTTCCGTACTTTCGGAGTAACATGCATCCAACTTTCGCTATCATTCTTCTCACTTTTACTGTCATTCATCTTTCTTTGGTTCAGTACTTTCGTTCCAACAAGCGTCAACTTTCGCCATCAGTCATTCTTTTTTCGCTATCATTCATTCTTTCGATTTTTTTTACTTGCGATTTCTGCATCACGCCATTTCTACTTTCATTCCTTCTCTCAATTTCGTTTCTTTCCGCCTCACTTTCGTCCCTTTTAACATCCGTTACGGTTGTCAAATCGCTCTTTTTCTTTTTTCCTGATTTTTTAAAATTTTTTTGCCTGTCTTTCCCACCATCCTTCTCTTTCAAACGTGCACTCGCGACACAATCGGTACTAGCACTTTCTGTCATCAACTTCATATTCGCATTCATCAATTCCTCATTCAGGTCACATTTCGCACACACCCTTCTTCCATCCGCACTAAACATCCACAAATCATTTATGTAATCGAAGGAATACATAACAGACCTCACACTTAACGAACCAACTGAAATCCAAATTAAAATCATGGAATGACAATGCCGCCGCCATTTTTTTTTTTTTTTCTCTGCAGGTTACTAGGTCTAATATTAACGTTTTCGTATTTAGTTTAAGCAAGAAAAACAACCTCACACTAATAATATCGGTAGTGAACAACGTTTACAGCTGCTCTTACTTAAACAATTACGCATATATACTTAATTATTCCTAGTAAAACTTATCTGAATCAGGAGCTCTTCAAAACACGTCCGTAGCGCTTGACCCACTAGTGCCCTCCACATACAATGGAACAAGAATCTCCCTACTTCTACATGCAGTGTAGAAGTAGGGAGATTATTGTTCCATTGTATAAGGCTTTGATTAGGCCACACATGGACTATTGTGCCCAGATTTGGTCACCTGGTTTTCAGAAGGATGAAGAGATGTTGGAAAGGGTCCAAAGGCGACTGACTAAGGTAGTTTCTGACCTCTGGAATGTCGAGTATGAGGAAAGATTGAAAAGATGTAATTTGCACAGTCTAGTGGAGAGAAGGAAGAGGGGAGATATGATAGAGACCTCCAAGTTGGTAAGGGGTTGTTATAGGATCAATGGTGGAGAAGTTCTACAGAGAATAGTGGGAGATCAGGGGAGAACCAGAGGTCATCCCTGGAAACTGTATAAAGAGGGTGCGAGTAGGGGAGTGAGAGGCAGGTTTTTTTCGTGCAGAGTTGTGAATGATTGGAATGCCTTGCCTGAGAGTGTGGTGTCTGCATGGAGTTTGAATGTGTTTAAGACCCGGTATGATGAGATGTGTGTGAGATAAAAGGACCTCCTAGATGAGTCTTTGACTCCATGCGGTCTTGTTTAATAATAATAATAATAATAAATAATAATTACTACATGTTATTACTACATGATGTTTGCTCTTCCCAATTTATACTGCTCTAGTTGAAATCTCCTATAACAATCATTCTTCTTGCACTTGCCAAGCTCAACTTCATAAATATTTCCTACTCTTCACTATCTATGCTGACTGGCTTGTAGTAACACCTCTACTAAATATCCTTTCCTGCCTCCCTCTACCTCATACCATATGCTTTCAAAACCATTAGTACCATTGTCCTCCAAATGCTCCACTCTGAGAGACATAAGTTATCACTTATCATAAACAGTTCTCACACTACATTTTTCCTTCCTATCCTGTCAAAAAATGGTATACCCTGCCACTTCTATTCCCGTCATTATATCATCTTCTATTAACCATTTCTCAATGATTCCAATAATCTTTGGATAGGCTGATGCTATCAATGCCACCAATTCAGAAGGATCATTAATGATGTTTTACTCAAACCCATATATGGTACTAATATACTATAGGTTGATCAACCAACCTCTTGTGTATGGGCTTAATATAAAAATAAAAAGAAATTAACTTCCTTTATTCAGGATACCCCTGGCATTAGTATAAAGAATCAAGGCATTGTCACTGTTTCTATACCTACCATTATCCATTCCAGACTCCACTGGATTCAGCATTACCCAATGTATCCCCCCCCCACCTTCTCTCAAGAGATCACCCCTGCTACCATTCAATGAATGCTGTTCTCTAAACACTGGCTTGTTCAGAGAACAGCATTCTCTCCAGATGCCTACTTCTTCCTCATTCAAATGTAGATAATCTCTCGCATACAGTACCTTTCTGTCTTCGAATGCCTTCCAAGAATCCACATTTCCAAGCCTATTTTTCAACACATTCTGGCTATTATACAATTCATTATTGATGCTTTTCTCCATAGCTCTGCATTATCATACCTGGGAAATATACTCACTATTTTCACTGTCTCAGTCTTTTACCATACAACTTCAAGTATGAACCTCAGATTCACACTGCCTCTCAAGTCATTTGTGTCCACTATCACAATCATTTCATCTATCATTTCACCTCACTTAATTGCTATAGTCACACTATCTATCGTTCCTCCAGGCAAACACTCCTCAGGCATTCTATCTTGCAAACCACGGATCATCACGTCTCCATACATCACACCTCTTACCACTCTGTTTCTTCCTTTCTCACCTGCAATCCTCACTTTCTCTCCTCTGATACATTCCTTCTTTGTTCCCCTACTAACCTGTCATCTGTTATATCGCCATTCCTGGTTCCAGCACTCTCGCATTTTTCTCATTCCCTTTCTTTAACTAGTTCTCCTCTTCAATCATTCCCATAATTCTCTCTCACTCCCACACTGATTTCCTTTGTATTCATTGTTTCCAGTAGCCTGATCTCATCCTTCATGTTTCCCAGCTTGTTCCTGAGACACTCCACTTCTTTTTTCAGCACATCTATCTTTATCTGCAAGCTACCTACTCTTGCTTGACATTCATCCTTCCAATTAACACCATCTTCGAAAACTTCACAATGTTTTGAATTTACTATACTCCCTACGTTTATTTTTTCATTCATATTCTCACAAGAGGTCACCCCTGCTACCATCCAATGAATGCTGTACTCTAAATACTGGCTTGTTCAGAGAACAGCATTCTCTCCAGATGCCTACTCCTTCCTCATTCAAATGTAGGCAATCTCTCGCATACAGTACCTTTCTGTCTTCAAATGCCCTCCAAGCATCCACATGCTAGCCTGGTTGGCCGAGTGGTTAGTGTATCCGCTCTCCAGCCAAAAGGCTGTGGGTTCGAATCCCACCGTGGGCATGGATGTTTGTGCTTGACTGTGGAAATACTAGTGGTGGTGGTTGGTGGTAGATGGCGTTGGTGTAGTTATGGTCAGTTGGTGGATTGAGTGGTTGAGAGAGAGCTTGTAGAGCAAGTGCCCTCCCTCGATGAGTCTTCGAATTCCCTGGAGGTGGCAAATAATAATAATAATAATAATAATATTCTGCTTGTTATCCTCACCCTCAAAGGCGATTGACTACGGTGGTTTCTAGTCTCTGGAATGCAGTGTATGAAGACAGATTGACAAAATGCAATTTGCAGAAATTGGTGGATAGAAGGAGGAGGGAGGATGTGATCAAGACATATAAGCTATTAAGAGGTTATTACCAGATTAATGTCGGGGAGGTTTTACACAGAATGGGTGAAAATAGCAGGAGAACAAGAGGCCATCCCTGGAAGCTGTATAAGGAGGGTGTGAGCAAGGGAGTGAGAAGCAGGTATTTTGCATGGAGAGTAGCGAGTCATTGGAATCATTGCCCGAGAGTGTGGCAAGTGCAGAGACAGTGAAGATATTTAAGATGCGGTATGATAAACTGTGTGTATAACAGTAGACCTCCCATGATGAGTCTTTGACTCCATCGAAGTTTTTATAATAATAATAATTGTGGAGTGGGTTTAATTAAGGATCTATATAAGATGGATGGCTTGCATTTGATTGGTTACGGTGTAAGAAGACTTGAGAAAGTGTTGCTGAATGTAGTGGATGTGCAAATTCAGGGAAACTAGATTTGTTAAGGGGGGGGGGGGTAGATATACAGTCCTTATGGAGGCAGTTGAATGTAAGAATGAATATAATATGCCAGAGCAAATAAGGACAACAAATCTGAGTGGGATAGTTAATATAAGGCATCAAGGTAGGGTTGGGGCTAATGGGGGTCTTAAATTCATGTACACTAATGCTAGGAGTATTAGGAACAAGAAGGAAGAGTTTTTGGCCATGGTTGGCACTTCCAGACCACAGGTTATAGGTATTAGTGAAACATGGCTGACTGTAGATGATATAACTAGTGGGATTGAATGTGATGGGTATAGTGTGTTCAGGAATGACAGAGAGAATAAAATGGGGGGGGAGGAGTATTGTTGATGATAGCTGATGAGCTCCAGCCAAGGAGAATAGAAGTTGAATTGCAGGATAGAGAAAAGAGCACATTTGAGGCCATTTGGTGTGAGATTGTGGCTAGCAGAACTAAATATACAATTGGGTGCTGCTATAGACCAGGTGATGGAAAAGATGGTGGTGACAGTATGCACAAGCAAATAGAAGAAATGGGTGGAAGGAGGGTGATTATTATGGGAGATTTCAACTATGGTCGCATTGATTGGAGTGAGGAGAGGACACACGGAAGAAAGGAACTGGATTTTATGCGGTTATTAAGGGATAACTATCTGGGACAGCATGTAATGGAAAATACTAGGGGTCAGAGAGTGCTTTACCTAGTAATTACATCTGAGGATTTGACTGTAACAAATATGACCACATTGCCACCAATCGGTGAGAGTGATCATAGGGTCTTCACTTGGGAGGTGGCTAAAGGTGTAGAATTTTCAATTAAGACAGGGTACATGTGGAATTATCGGGCTGGAAAGTATGACAAGCTTAGGAGTTTGATTTTCAGTGCCATGGCATGTATAACTGCAAGGACTAGAAGTTGACAGTGCATGGGAGGCAGTTAAGAAGTGTTTGCATGAAGCAATGGCTGACTGTATACCTAGAGTCCGAATAATAAATCAAGTAGGGGTTAAATGGATGAATAACACCATTAAGCTTGAGCTGCAAAAAAAGAAACAACTATGGAGGGAATTTAAGGAGAAGGGTGACCGGCAGGCACATGAACGGTATAAAGCGCAGGCCAGAAGGGTGACGAGTGTGGTAAGAAAAGCAAAAAAGGATTACGAAAGAACATTGGCCATGCAGGCTAAAGAGAATCCTAAACACTTTTTTAGATATGTAGCAAATAAAAGGAAAAATGTACATGGCAGATTGATTTTAAAGAATGCCGATGGTAGGGAGGTAACTGAATCAGTTGAGATAGTTGAGTTACTGAGTGAGCACTTTGCAAGAGTATATCATCCAGGTGGTGACATTGCAGAAACGAATAAACCAGTACATTATACGGGAATTGTGGTTAATGAAGTGGAGGTGAGTAGTGTATTGCATAACCTCAATGTCAATACATCTGTGGGATTGGATGGTATACCAGCTCGTGTTGTATGAGAAGCAGCTAAAGAATTGTCAGTACCCTTGACCATTTTGTTTAATTTGAGTCTCGGGTCTGGGTTAGTCCCGAGCGGGTGGAAAGAGGGGAAAATAGTTCCACTGCATAAAGGTGGTTCCAAGACTGCAGTTGTAAATTACCGTCCGATTAGCATATCAGGAATCATTGTCAAGGTCTTAGAGAAATTAGTCAAGAAAAGAATACAGGATTGGATAGATGAAAATGGGATATTGTATGGGGGACAACATGGTTTTGTGAAGGGTAGATCATGCCTCAGTAACTTGCTCACGTTTTATAACACAGTGACGGCTGAACTGGATAGGGGTAATGGGTTTACAGTGATACTACTGGACCTTGCCAAAGCCTTTGATAGGATACCACATGGAACCCTAATCAGTAAACTGGAGCAGATGGGTATAGATATAGGGTTGGTGAGATGGATAGGAGGGTGGTTGAAGGAGAGATATCAAAGAGTGGTTTATTCAGGAGTGGAGTCTAAACGACGTCTTGTGACTAGTGGAGTGCCAGAGGGCTCTGTTCTTGGACCACTCCTTTTCAATTTGTTCATCAATGATATTGGAAAGGATCTGAGAGGAAGTGTTCACTTGTTTGCTGATGATGCAAAGTTGGGTAGAGCAATTGTGAGTGCACAGGATGTCAAAATTTTACAGGATGATTTGGATAGTTTGGAGGACTAGGCTAGGAAAAATGGATGTCAATTTAATGTGGCAAAGTGTAAGGTTATGCACTTTGGGGTGAAAAGAATAGCAGTAGTATATCGCATTGGTGGAACCATACTCCAGGAGATTGATGAGGCCAGGGATTTGGGAGTGTTGGTGGATAGGGAATTGAAGTTTAGGGGGCACATTGCAAAAGTGACTAAAACAGCTCACCAAATCACTTGGCTTCTGAAAAATACTTTAATATGCAGAGACGAACAAGTTGTTGTTCCTCTGTATTGAGCCTTGATAAGACCCCATCTGGACTTCTGTGCCCAGTTATAGGCACCAGGGTTTCTTCGTGATGGGGAGGAAGTGGAGAGGGTCCAGAGACGAGTGACCAAGATGACAGCAGGTCTGTGGAATGAACCTTATGAGAATAGGTTGAAGATTTGTGGGTTGCAGAAATTGGACGATAGGCGAAGGAGGGGTGATATGATTGAGACATTCAAATTACTGAAGGGTTTTTATAAGATTGATCCAGAAGATATTTTTGAAAATATGACTGGTGGTGGGAGGACTAGGGGCCATGCATGGAAGCTGGGCAAGAGTCTGGTTGACAGGGGTGTTAGAGCTAAGTTCTTTACTTGGAGAGTGGTAAATGAGTGGAATAAGCTTCCAGAGTCTGTTATGGGTGCTACGACCGTAAATGAGTTCAAGGCAAGGTATGATAGATACTGTGTGAATGTTGAATAGTTGTTCTTGACATGATGTTAGGGCCTCCCTCGATGAGTCTGTCGACTCCTTGGAGTTTCCCGGAACAATAATAATAATAATAATAATAATAATAATAATGATGATGATGTCTAACAGACAGGAAGATAAATCAGGAGTTAGATGGATGATCAGCATCATTAGGAAATACCTGTGCTATGAGAGGTTTCTTTTAATTTTGACCTGTATGGTAAGAAGGCCAAAGCTAATTATGAGAGGAAAGTTAGTTGATGAGGACAAAAGAAATCCTAGAGTTCCTTCACTATGTGGCAAATAGAAGGAACATGAATATGGAAGGATGACGCTAACAAAATAAGAAGCTATCAGAAGCACGTGAAATAGTTGAGTTACTGAATGAACATTTTGCAAGCATATATCATCCAGATAAAAATATTCCAGTGCTAGATGGTGACAATGACTGATGGGGGAATAGAGGTACAGGAAGTGGAGGTGGTAAGAATATTGTAGAACATATCAAGTATATCAACATGTGTATTATGAAAATGAGGATGGGAACTGGCACATCTGCTGACCAAATTGTGAGACTCATTCTGGGTAGAAGTCAAGGGAGTAAAAGAGGGCAAAATAGTTCTGCTGCATAAAGGAGGGACCAAGATAAAAGTTACAAATTATAAGTCAATCAATACTCAGAAGTGGTGGTTAAGGTATTGGAGTGGTAAAAGACAGAATTCAGAACTGAGTAGAGCAGAAAATGACAGTTTATAAGGAGAAACACAGTTTTGTGAAGGGAGGAGATCTTGCTTTAGTAATGTCTTTACTTTTTATAATAAAGTAACAATTGCATTGGAGAAAAGAAATAGCTACTCAGTCCTACTGCTGGAATTTGCAAAAGCATTTGACAGGATTCCACACGGAATGCTTTTGCATAAATTGGCACAAATCGGTATAGATGTAAAGTTGGTGATCTGGATAATGGAAGGGGGGGGATGGCTGATGGACAGATATCAGTGGCATATGGAGTAGTTGAGTCAGGTAAAAGATGGAATACTAGTGGTATATATCACTGAACTTAGTACTTGGTCCTCTGTTGTTTAATTTGAACATCAATGATACTGGAAATTATTTAAGGGGTTAATACTAAATTGTTTGCTGATGTTGTAAAGCTAGAAAAAGTGATAGTCAATGATGATGGAGAGACCCTGCAGGATGACTTAAAGAGACTGGCAATATAGGCAAAGGAAAACAGCTAACAGTCGAACATAGCCAAGTATAAGGTGATGGACATTGGGATGAAGAGAACTAATGGAAATGAACTTCAGGAAATTGATTGGGTCAAGGATATGGGGGGTTATTAGTGGACAGGGAGTTGAAGTTTAGAGGGCATATTACTAAGGTGACCAAAAGAACACATCAGATTAAGTTGTTATTAAAGAACACCAGCAAGCAGGAGAAGGAAGGTTATTATTGTCACCTATAATGCCTTAACAAGACCAAATTTAACTATGTTGTTTTTTCTACACATCCATTGCATTTAATCATATAAAGCTGAAATAGTGTATTAACTTTACTTACACTTTTTTTTCATTTATTTTTTTACATATGTTTGATGATGCATAACTGTTTTAATGAAATAATGTTATTTGCATCTTTTTATAAATTCCTCTTTCATGCTTATCATTCTTAATATAGGTTTTCTTTCTTTTCTTTAAATATAGTTCTCTCTCTCTCTCTCTCTCTCTCCACATTGTACTAGTGTTATATAGAAAGGGAAAAAGGCCCCAGTCGAGCATGGAGAGAGATCACATCGAGTGAGTGGTATTGTTGGAACTAGCTGTAGATCTAGAAATGAGTTCTTGTGTTTGTATACAAATGCTAGAAGTATACGAAACAAGGCAGATGAAATGGTTGCATTAATTGCATCTGTTGACCTAAATATTGTCGGAATAAGTGAGACATGGTTGGAAGGGGATGACATCATGACAGGAATAGAGATGGAAGGGTATGATGTGTTTCGTGAGAATAGAAGGGGTAAAAAGGGAGGGGGGAGTGCTCTTGATGGAGCACTCCCCCTCCCTTTTATCCATACAAAGTAGAGATGCAAGAGGGAAATAGTGCCAGTGGTTTTGAGGCAGTATGGTGTGAGATAGAGGTGAATGGACTCAAATATTTGGTTGTATATTGTTATAGACCAGGTAATGTGGTGGTGATAATGAAATATATATAATAAAAATTAGCCAAGCAAATAAGAAAAGGGTGATCATAATGTGCGATTTTAATTATGGCAATATAGACTGGAATAATGAGATAGCAATTGGAAGTAAAGAAAATGAGTTTATTGAGTTTTTCAGGTATAACTACCTCAGGCAGTATGTAACAGAGGGCACACAAGGATTGAGGGTCCTGGATTTGGTCATCACATCAGAGGATGTAATTATAAATGAGGTTTCAAATCATCCACCAATTGGTGAGAGTGACCATGAGGTGATTATCTGGGTGGCTGCCACCAGTGTAAGGACCTCTGTGAGAAAAAGGTACATGAGGAACTACAAGGGGGGGGGGGGTGATTATGAAGAGATCAGGACACAGCTTGCAGGTGTAGCATGGAATGAGGAGTTAGCTGGAAAACAGATCAATGTAGCTTTGAGGATTTTCAAAAACTATCTAGTAGATGCAATGTCTAAATGTATTCCAAGGGTGAGAAGGTTAAATAATGTAGGTGTGAGATGGATGAATAAAGAGATTAAGTATGCAATATAGAGAAAAAGGGCATTGTGGAGACAGCATAAGAGAAGTGGAAATAACCAATTCCATGAGGTCTACAAAGACCAGGCAAGGAGGGTGACTTGGTTGGTGAGTGTAGCTAAAGAGAGGTATAAACATCAGTTAGCAAATGATGCTAAAAAGAATCCTATAGAATCCTTTCAATATGTACCCAGCAAAAGAAAGAATGATTATGGAAGGATGACATTGATTGGAGAAAATGGTATAAAGATAGCTGTTGCAGAATGTGTTGTGGAGATACTTAATGAGCAGTTCATAAAGGTCATTCAATCTTGTGAATGTGACTTCATGGAGAGATTGAGAGCAGTTGATGATGGGAAGGAGAGACTGACTGTAAGTGAGCAAGAGGTGTATGGGGAATTGAGTAAACTAGATGTTAATAAGGCTGTGGGATTTGATAATATATCATCACGTATTCTGAAGGAATGTGCCAGGGAGTTCACACCTGCCTTGACATATTTTTTTAATACGAGTCTTGCACACAGTCAAGTTCCTAGGGATTGGAAGGAGGGCAAGATTGTGCCACTTCATAAAAGAGGTGATCGAACTCAAGCATCAAACTATAGGCCTATCTGTGTGTCAGGTGTTGTGGTTAAGTTGTTGGAGAAGCTTGTGAAAACTAGGATCCAGAGTTGTGTTGACAACAATGGCATTATCTTTAATGGACAGCATGAATTTGCTAAAAGGAGGTCATGTTTTAGTAATCTACTTACTTATTACAATAAAGTGACTGCATCACTTTATTGTAATAAGTGAACAGAGGAGAAGGATATACACAGTAATATACTTGGATTTTGCAAAGGCTTTTGATAGAGTACCTCATGATAAGTTGATGACAGTCAAACTAGAGCAGATGGGGTTGGATATTAGACTAGTGCATTGAATTTGAGAGTGGCTATCTGATAGGTATCAACAAGTTGTGTATTACTGTTTAACTTGTATATTAATGATATTGGTGAAGATTTGGATGCAGATATTCAGCTGTTTGCAGATGATGCAAAGTTGGGACAAACCATGAAGATTAGTGAAGATGTTGTGGCCTTACAAGAAGACTTGAATAAATTGAGTGATTGGGTATGGAAATGGGGATGCGAGTTCAATGTTGCAAAATGTAAGGTTTTAAAATTGGGAAACAAAGATGGGATGCAGAATTTATACTTGGTGAGGATATATTGTTGGAGGTGGAAGAAATAATAGATCTGGGAGTGATAGTGGATAAGGATCTGAAATTCAGGGGACACATAGCCAAAATTGTGAAGACAACACAAAGGCTTCTGGGAATGATGCGTAGGACACTGACGTGTAGAAGTAGGGAGATTCTTCTTCCGTTGTATAAGGCTTTGATTAGCCCACAAATGGGCTACTGTTCCCAGATTTGGTCACCTGGTTTTCAGAAGGATGAAGAGATGTTGGAAAGGGTCCAAAAGCGACTAACCAAGGTAGTTTCTGGAATGTCGAGTATGAGGAAAGATTGAGAAGATGTAATTTGCAGAGTCTGTTGGACAGGAGGAAGTGGGGAGATATGATAGAGAACTACAAGTTGATAAGGGGTTGTTATAGGATTAATGCTGGCGAAGTTCTACATAAAATAGTAGGAGATAGGGGAGGGGAAGAACCAGGGATCATCCCTGGACACTGTATAAAGAGAGTGTATGTAGGGGAGTGGGAGGCAGGATTTTTCGTGCAGAGTTGTGAATGACTGGAATGCCTTGCCTGAGAATGTGGTATCTGCAAGGAGTTTGAGTGTGATTAAGACATGGTATCATGAGCTGTGTGTGTGTGATAGTAGGATCTCCCAGAGGAGTCTTTGACTCCATGAGGTCTTGGGGTAATAATAATAATAATATCAAGTTTTCACCATTCAGATCAAAAAGCTAATAATCTAATCAATAATAAATATGTACATTCATATTAATTTTGTCATATAAACTCATGGTCTAATGAAATTACAATGATAATTCACTACAATATTACAAATTCAATAAAACAGCTCGAGTGAATATTATTATTATTATGAACAGAGATCTCCAGGGAGTCAGGGACTCATCGGGGGAAGCCACATATTACATGCACCAGCTATCATACTTATTCTTGAATTCATTAACACTGATTGCACTCACAACATCCAATGGAAATCCATTCCAATCACACAGCACCCTATGATAGAAAAATCTAGTACTCACTTGACTGGAGTGGGGTCAAGGATATGAGGGTTATTGGTGGACAGGGAGTTGAAGTTCAGAGGGCATATTACTAAGGTGATCAAAAGAGCACATCAGATTAAATGCCGCTAAAATGGGCAACCATCTTAGCAGCATTCACTCTCAGCTTCCAAGGATGCCCTCTTGTCCTTTCCCTACCCTCCATAAATTGAAATCATGTATGACTCTTTCAAAAGTTTGTAAGTCTAAATCATATTACCCCTCTTTCTCCTTTTTTGCTAGTGTCTGCAGTCTACAAATTCTCAATCTGTCTTCAAAATCAGAATTCCATTATCCTGATATCATTTTTAACACTCTCCTTTGCACTCTCTCCAATATATCAGAATCACAACATAAACCAGGAGACCAGACCTGCGACAATAGTCCAAGTGAGGTCTTATCAAGGCCTTGTAAAGAGGCAAAATGACATCCTTAACTTTACATATGAATGTTCGTTTCAGCATTGCAATTATCTTTTGAGTTGTATTTGCAATCTTTGCTACATGCCCCCTGAACTTCAACTTCCTATCTATTAACACTCCAAGATCCTTAAGGATCTTAACCTCATCAGTTTCTTCTGGCCTAATCCCACCAATATAATACGACATTGGATATCTAATCAAGCTGAAGTAAATGACATTACATTTACTGATATCTATTTTCCCATGACCCCAATTCCAGCCTATACAAAAATTCCAAGTACTGCATATCAGCAGCATTCCTAATTACCCTACCTATCTTTGCATCATCTGCAAATAGCTGTATGTCGCTTGTCAAATCCTTCCTAATATCATTAATGTACAGATTGAATAACAGTGAACCAAGCACTGATTCTTGTGGTACACCACTGGTTACCTTAAATCTTTCAGAGTCACATCCCCATATACCACATTTTGATATCTGTCAGTCAGCCATCCTCTTATCCACACTAATATTCTATAACCCAAACCCATATTCTCTAATTATGCAACAATTTACCATGCCGTATTCTGTCAAAAAACTTAGCAAAATCCAAAATCATCATGGTGCCCATTTCCCATGTCTAGTTCAATGGTAACATTGTTATGGAATGTGAGCAAGTTGCTAAAACAAGACGCTTCCTTAGTAAACCCATGTTGCTCATTGCAAAGTAGAGATTCACCGTAAACCCACTTCTAAATGTAAGTCCTAAGCAATTTTTCCAAAATCTTCACCAGCACCAATCCTGAGATACTAATTGGTCGATAATTGAACCCATCAATCTTTGCACCACCTTTATGCAATGGAATTATCATACATTCTTTCCATTCCTGTGGAATCTTCCCTGTTCTGAGACTCATATTAAACAGCCTGGTCAAAGGAATAGCCAGTTCAGTTGAACACTCTTTTAGCACATGTGCTGATATCCCATCAATCTCTATTGCTGAATTCTTATTCAGTTTGTGCAACAGCTCTAATATCTCATCCTCATACACCAGAGTTTCCTCATCCAGTGAAGAGGTAGCAGTGAGCTCAATGTCGTGTACACCTGGTTGATAGCTTTTAACAAAATGGGCACTCATTAGTTGAACAACCTCTTCTACATCTGTCATCCTCATGCCATCTAAATTCTAAATAATGCAACCATCATTTAGAAGAGGTATTCTTTCATATTCATTCTTTCTTTTACTTGCAGCATATCCAGAGAATTCTTGTGGGTTGTCTTTAGCACACATAGCCAGTTTCTTTTCATACTCAGACTTTACTTTTCATACAACAGTTTTAACTATTCTAGCCTGCTGCTTATAATTTTCATAATGGACATCACCATTATGCACACGGTATTCCTTCCACATCATCCTTTTCTTACAAATCTCTTGATTAATACGATTACACATCCATTTGACTCCTACCCTAATTATTCTTCAAACTCTCCAGACAAATTCTGATATTGCATCATTTAAGTATTGTTTAAATGCTTCCCATACACTTCCAATATTCTCCCCATCCAGCAACTATTCCATTCCACTGAACTCAGTATACTCCTCATTGGTCATAATTTTCTGCTTTGTAGTTCAGCATATAACCTTTTCTGAATGGAAAATTCATTAACTTAGTCACTTCCCAAGTGAGTCCCGCATGATCATTGTCACCAACTGGAGGCAGAATAGTTATATCTTTAACTGAAACGCCCTCTGACACTATAATCAAATCTAACAATTTTTGACCTCGAGTTCTTTCTGTCACATTCTGCTTGAGGAAGTTGTCCCACAACAGCTCAATAAATGCATTTTCATTCTTCTTGTGAGATTCTACTGATACCCAATCAATATTTGGATAATTAAAGTCTCCCATTATGATTACTCTTTTTGCGCTCATCTTTTCTGTTTGGTGATGCATTTCTTGATCACTAGCAACTGATCCACCAGGTCTGTAACAACACCCACTATATAAGTGATCTTGTTTGACTCCACCTCACATGAGAAGGCTTCAAACTCACTGCCACATGAAATACTGTTAGTAGTAGTAGTAGTACAATCACAGGGCTCAAATCTAACTGGATTAAGTCATACGATATCATTAGCAGCACACCCCTCCTCTCCTATCCTCTCTTTCCTTCCTAAAAATACTGTACTCTTTACACTCAATACCAGTTAATATGCCTGATTCTAATAGCCAGTTCTCACTAATGGCTACAATTTGGGTTACCAACATATTGACGAAGGCAACAAACTACTCTACCTCTTTGTTTCTGACACTCCTAGCATCATTATTATTATTATTATTATTCAGGCCTCCAAGGAGTCAAAAGACTCATCGAGGGAGGTCCTTCCTAAGACATAAAGTCTGTCAAGACTCATCGAGGGGAGGTTCCCCCCCCTGAGAAACACAAAGTCTATCATACCACTCATTAAACTCACTGACCGTTCTCGCTCCCACCACTCCATCAGGCAATGCATTCCACGGCTCAACCACCCTCCACACAAAGAAACCACTCCTTACCCTCTTGCTCACAGTTTCCTTTCGTAACTTCCAGGGATGGCCTCTTGTCATCACTCCTTCCCGCTGTTCAACCAAGCGAAAGAACTCTCAAGTGTCAACCCTGTAACCACCTCTCAACAGTTTAAAAGTCGCAATCATATCACCACTCCTTCTTCTATCTACCAGACTCTGCAGTCCACATTCTCTCAGCCGATACTCATAACTATCCTTATACAGTCCTGAAACCATCTTTGTATCCTTTCCACAGTTAATTTATCCCCTTCAAATCCTGGGGACCAAATCTGAGAACAATAGTCCAAGTGTGGTCTGATCAGAGACTTATACAACGGAATGATAACCCTCTTATCTCTGCAGGTCAGTGTCCACCTCATAATAGCAGCAATCCTCTGTGTTACCTTCACCACCTTTGCAATATGTCCCCTAAACTTCAGGTTTCTATCAATCATCAACCCCATATCTCTTGTCTCCCCTAATTCCTCCAGTATAACTCCACCCATAGAGTATGCAGCATCCCATCGATGTATCCCAAACCTCAAGACTTTACATTTTGCTGCATTAAACTGACAACCCCATTCATTTGCCCATCTATCTAGCTTATTTAAATCCTCTTGCAGGGATACCACATCTGCACAATTACTAATAATCCTTCCCAGCTTCGCATCATCCGCAAACAACTGAATATCCCCCTGCAATCCACTGGCTATGTCATTGATATAAAGGTTAAATAATATAGGTCCTAGTACTGAGCCCTGTGGGACCCCACTTGTAACCCTCTGCCTCCTGGAAACTGCTCCACCATACACAACTCTCTGATACCTATCAGACAGCCAATCCTGAATCCAGTTGACCAATTTGACATCCAGACCCATGTGCTGCAACTTAAATATCAGCTTATCATGTGGCACCCTGTCAAATGCCTTCGCCAAGTCTAAGAAAATTGCAGTATATGCCTTTCCCTCATCTAATGTTCTTGTAACTTTATTATAAAAGGCTAGCATATTGCTAAAACAAGAGCGTCCATTCACAAATCCATGTTGATTCTCAGAGATAACATTACCCTCATCTGCCCAATGCTGTATACGGTCCCTCACTACTTTCTCCAAGATCTTAACAACTACTGATGACATACAGACTGGCCTATAATTAGACACTTCCAGTCTGTTACCACTCTTATGCAATGGCACTATCTTACCTTCCTTCCATTCCCTGGGCACCTTTGCCAAAGCCAGACTTTCATTGAAAAGCCACGTTAAAGGCACTGTCAATTCCCTAGCACATTCTCTCAAAACTCGTGGTGAAATACCATCCAGTCCCATAGCTTTACTGACATCCAGAGTACTCAGTATCTGAAACACACTCTCCTCCTGTACCTCCAGACCTCGAACCATTCCTATCCCTCCAGCATTAAAACTGACTCCTCTAGGATGAAATACTCCAATAAAGTATTCATTGAACAATTCCACTATGTCCTCTACATCAGTCACTCCATTCCCATTTTTATCCCACAATATCATTCTTCCATAGTCATTTCTCCTCCTACTGGCCACATAGCTAAAAAATTCCCTAGGATTTTCTTTGGATCTTAGGGCCAATCTCCTCTCATATTCCAGTTTCACTTTCCTTACCACACTAGTCACTCTTCTGGCCTGTGTCTTATATTCCTAATGCATCTCTTCATCTGTCTCCTTATATCTCTTCCATAGCCTCTTTTTCGCATGCAATTCCTGTTTAATATTGTTTGTCATCCACTTTACTCCAAATTGCGTCATCTTCTTCACTCGTGGTATACAACTTACCATTGCTGATAACAAATATTCTTTCATAATTTCCCACGCACTAGTGATATCCCGGCCTTCCAATTCCTCCCTCCATGAAACTTCCCGAAGTTGACGTCTAAGACTATTATAATCACCTGCCTTATAATTCCACATAAGTTAACGTCTCTTTGATACTCCTGCATGTCTATTCATTTTCCAAGTCAACACCATATGGTCACTCTCTCCAACTGGTGGGAGAGACGTCAACACAGTTATTATCAACTCTTCTGATGCTATAACCAAATCCAAAACTTTTGAACCTCTTGTTCCCTCTGTTACATGTTGCCTAAGACATTTGTCCCTCAAGAATTCTAGAAATTCCATTCCCCTATTGCTACATGCATCTTCCTCTCTCCAGTTTATACTACTGAAGTTAAAATCTCCCATAACAATCATTCTTCTTGCACTTGCCAAACTTAGCTGTCTAAACATCTCCTGGTCCCATCCTCTGTGCTCCTGGGTCTGTAGCAACACCCCACTAAATATCCTGTCTTGCCTACCTCTACCTCACACCATACGCTCTCAAAAACATTTGTCTCACTTCCTTCCCAATTCTCCACTCTTAGAGGACATAGGTCATCACTTATCATAAGCAGTACCCCACCACCACGCTTTCCCCTCCTATCCTGATGAAAAATGCTATACCCAGTGACTTCTATTCCTGTTGTTATATCCCCTTCAGTCAACCACGTCTCAGTGATCGTAATAATGTTTGGCCAAGTTGATGCTATCTGCACCACCAATTCCTCTCCCTTATTCCGGATACTCCTGGAATTAGTATAAAGCATATAAATGCCATTGTTTCTATACCCAGCATTATCCCTTCTAGACTCCACTGGGCTCAGTGTTACCTGACATTGTCTCCCTTCTCCCAAGTATCCAATCCCACAAGAAACCACCCCTGCTATCATCCTCCCTAGGACACACTGACTCATTCAGAACAGCAATCTCTCCAGATGCCTACGTCCTTCCTCATTCAAATGTAAACAGTCTATCTCATATAATTCCTCTCTTTCCTCAAACGCACTCCATGCATCCACATATACCAGTCCTCTCTTGTCACACATTCTCGCTATTATGCCATTTATTTTCACCGCTCTTCTGCTCAGCTCATCATTATCATACCTAGGCAACACGCACACTATTTTTCCTCTCTCTGTCTTCTTCCGTACAGTCTCAAGCAAAAATCTCATATCTCTCACTGCCCGACTTACATTACCACTCGAGTTATTTGTTCCTACCATCACAATCATCTCATCCACCCTTTCACCTCTCTTAATTGCCATAGCCACTCTTTCTATTGTTCCTCCTGACAAACACTCCTCACGCATCCTATCTTGAACACCACGGATCATTGAGTCGCCATACATTATACCTCATACCATTCCCTCGCTCCTATTGTTTCCATTCTCTCCTCTTCTTTCATTCCCATACCTCTCTCTTCTACTGTTTCCATTCTCTCCTCTTCTAGCACTCCCATACATCTCTCTCATTCCCTCTCTCCTACTGTTTCCATTTTCTCCACTTCTAGCACTTCAATATCCCTCTCTCATTCTCTTTCTCCTCTCGTCTTCTAGCATTCCCATACCTCTCTCTCATCCTATCTCCCAAGTATCCAATCCCACAAGAAACCACCCCTGCTATCATCCTCCCTAGGACACACTGACTCATTCAGAACAGCAATCTCTCCAGATGCCTACGTCCTTCCTCATTCAAATGTAAACAGTCTATCTCATATAATTCCTCTCTTTCCTCAAACGCACTCCATGCATCCACATATACCAGTCCTCTCTTGTCACACATTCTCGCTATTATGCCATTTATTTTCACCGCTCTTCTGCTCAGCTCATCATTATCATACCTAGGCAACACGCACACTATTTTTCCTCTCTCTGTCTTCTTCCGTACAGTCTCAAGCAAAAATCTCATATCTCTCACTGCCCGACTTACATTACCACTCGAGTTATTTGTTCCTACCATCACAATCATCTCATCCACCCTTTCACCTCTCTTAATTGCCATAGCCACTCTTTCTATTGTTCCTCCTGACAAACACTCCTCACGCATCCTATCTTGAACACCACGGATCATTGAGTCGCCATACATTATACCTCATACCATTCCCTCGCTCCTATTGTTTCCATTCTCTCCTCTTCTTTCATTCCCATACCTCTCTCTTCTACTGTTTCCATTCTCTCCTCTTCTAGCACTCCCATACATCTCTCTCATTCCCTCTCTCCTACTGTTTCCATTTTCTCCACTTCTAGCACTTCAATATCCCTCTCTCATTCTCTTTCTCCTCTCGTCTTCTAGCATTCCCATACCTCTCTCTCATCCTATCTCCCAAGTATCCAATCCCACAAGAAACCACCCCTGCTATCATCCTCCCTAGGACACACTGACTCATTCAGAACAGCAATCTCTCCAGATGCCTACGTCCTTCCTCATTCAAATGTAAACAGTCTATCTCATATAATTCCTCTCTTTCCTCAAACGCACTCCATGCATCCACATATACCAGTCCTCTCTTGTCACACATTCTCGCTATTATGCCATTTATTTTCACCGCTCTTCTGCTCAGCTCATCATTATCATACCTAGGCAACACGCACACTATCTTTCCTCTCTCTGTCTTCTTCCGTACAGTCTCAAGCAAAAATCTCATATCTCTCACTGCCCGACTTACATTACCACTCGAGTTATTTGTTCCTACCATCACAATCATCTCATCCACCCTTTCACCTCTCTTAATTGCCATAGCCACTCTTTCTATTGTTCCTCCTGACAAACACTCCTCACGCATCCTATCTTGAACACCACGGATCATTGAGTCGCCATACATTATACCTCATACCATTCCCTCGCTCCTATTGTTTCCATTCTCTCCTCTTCTTTCATTCCCATACCTCTCTCTTCTACTGTTTCCATTCTCTCCTCTTCTAGCACTCCCATACATCTCTCTCATTCCCTCTCTCCTACTGTTTCCATTTTCTCCACTTCTAGCACTTCAATATCCCTCTCTCATTCTGTTTCTCCTCTCGTCTTCTAGCATTCCCATACCTCTCTCTCATTCCGTCTCTCCTACTGTTTCCATCCTCTCGTCTGCTAGCATTCCCATACCTCTCTCTCATTCCCTCTCTTCTACTGTTTCCATTCTCTCCTCTTCTAGCACCCCCCCATACCTCTCACTCATACTCCTTAAATTCTCTCTCTCCTACTCTGATTCGCCTTGCATTTATCTCTTCCATTCTCCCAATCTTATCTTTCATACTTCTGCTCTCATTCACAAGACATTCCACCTCCTCTTTCAACTCATCTATCTACCTCTGCAGGTCAGTCACTCTTAATCTAAATTCACTCTCCCAAACAAAACCATCTCCTAAATTTTCACAGTCACTCACACCTTCCACACTATCAACTATTATTTTCTCATTCTCTCCTATCACACTACTTGTCTTCCTACATTCATTCCCCCTTCCTGGAGCAACAAATTCGGATATCGATATATCTAATGTACTTATTTCCTCCAACTGCCTGCATTTTGCGCACATACGCTCTCCACTCTCTTTACAAGCCACATATGTAATTCCCGAGACGCATACATGCTGCAAGTACTGCATGCCACAAAGTCCCTTATGATATTGCTAATAATTGAGTTCTTAAATGGCGGAGGACTTGGCGTTACGCCATTTGCGACTGCTGCTGAATCCACCATCATTCCTTACTGCCGAGTAGCGTAATCTTTAATAATTATTCAATTAAAAAATAAGAGGAAAAAAAAGTACAAACAACAGAACATTTAAGTACTAAATATAATTAAATAAAATGAAATATAACTAAATACAGTAACTTAGCTTCGTTTTGTCTTCCACCATTACACGTTAGATTCTGACTGTACCAAAGTATATTATATCGCGACAGCAACTAACTTCCAAAAAACAACCACTGAAGTACACTCGTATTCAGAGAAACAATTTAGCACTCAAAAACGTAGAAAAACACAAAAAAAAGTGGACTATTCACTGATTCATTGGTGTACAGACATAATAATCTACTTGCATCTTTTGTATATTCTTGTCTGCATCACACAATTGGATAACCTGCAGATCTGTATTCATCTCTAGTGCCTTATACATGTATATATCTTTGCACATTTTTGATGGACCAGATGAACACAGTCAAAATTGTTCTCTCCTTGTCAACATTTCTATGACAAAGCCCATTCCTGCCATTAACACAGTTATATTATTATTATTATTATTATTAAACAAGACCTCATGGAGTCAAAGACTCATCTAGGAGGTCGTTTAATATAATATTGTTGCTCTTACACTCACATTCTCCCCATTCCTCCCTTTATAATTTAGTTTCCCTGACTTTCTGTGTTAGGTCTCATTCTAGTTATTAGTTTTTCTAGACTCCTGATGCAAATTGATTTAAGGTGTAGGCCATCCCTCTTATACAAATCCAATCTTCCCTCAAACTTACTCCACACATCCAAAAACCTGCATCCATTCCTTCTACACATTCTACGCATCGAATTGATTATAAAATACTGACAATTTTCACTTTCTCACTCTTCGCTCTTGCCTCTTCTAACAACCCCTTCAATGTCCTCTCTCATACTGAACTCATCACTAGATAAGTCATTAGTATCTACTACAATCATGATCTCGTTTACTTTTCTTTTCTGTTTTTGAATTGTTTCCTTTGTATTTTTAATTTTTGCTCCAGGAACTCGAAGTTATAACTGGCTCATCAATAGTATGTTTTATTATTATAGAGTCTCCATACCAAATAACATCTTTCCTTTTACAAACAATGTCACTTACCTGAAAAACAATGTTACTTCCCGACTTAACTGTTTCCATGCTTTGTTGTTTATTATTTTGCTGCTTAATTTTCTTTTTCTCCCTATACTCATTTCAATGCCTCTTGACTTTTTGTAATTCTCGCATCATCTCCCTGATGATCTGCTTTAATTTTGCTATTTTGGAGGTTAATTCATATTCAATAACCTTCCTTATATATCCAATAACCTTGTTAACAGGGTTAGCCTTCTTGTTCTCACCTGCAGTAGTCTTCTTAGCATTACTTTTCTTGTGCATTTTTGGCACCATTTTAAACTTATTGGTATAATTGACATATCTTAATAAAAATATGTTATAAAATATTAAGTACACTAAAAACCCTAATATACTATAAAACATTAATTTTCTAAGGGAAAAACACATTAAAACAGACAAAAATCACCAATTTCACATGAGCACTAACTTCTCCGACCAACCACAATGTATCCTCGAACCAATCTCCTGATGCTGCAATCTCTTGAATATCTGATGCTGCACATTAATATAAGAGTAAAGAGTAATTAACTAAGCTAAAAGTTAAAGTATGTTCTAGGAAATAATTAACCTTGATAGAATAATGAATAAAAGTTCCTGCTTTTATTCAGTATTTCATATTTATAATTTATGCAAGTAAAATTTACTAAAAAAAATGAAAAGTGTAAAAAAAAAAAAAAAAGTCTAATTTCATCATTATGCATATGTTTACAGCATCATGACCAAGCTAGTGACAGGTCTGTGGAATGCTCCCTACGAGGATAGGTTGAAGGTGTGTGAGGTGCAAAGTTTGTAGGCAGAAAATAGGGGACATGATAGAGTAACTTATAAGTAATTAAAATGGTTCCATAATATTGACAGAAAAGAAAATTTTCAATATATAACAAATAGAGAAAGAACTAGGAGCAGTCAACCCTAGAAGTTGCGTAAGAATGTAGTTAGTAAGGATGTACAAACTATATTTTTGTTTGGAGAGTGGTGAATGAGCAGAGTAGATTGCCAGAATTAGTTGTGAGTAGCCTGACAGTGAATGAGTTTAGGGGGGGGGGATGATAGGTATTGCTTGTATAAAGGTTAGTGCAAGTCTTCCATGGCGATTCTTCTGACTGCATAGAGATACCCATATAATAATAAGTTTGATTCCTAGCTTCTGCTCTTATTAGTCCTAAGCTCCAGTAAAAATAATAAAAAATCCACAAAAATTAAAAAATACCTTCCCAATTCTTGTTATAGATGCATCATATCCTTTTGAGTAGTGCCAGTCAGTGATTGAAGAAAAGATCTTTGTTAAAGTAAGTTCATCAAAAACATCGATGGCCATGACATTCATATGACGAGTAAAACGTGATGTAATATCATTACGACCACCACCTGGGGGTCCCATAGCTGAAATTAATAACTGAAACAAAATTGTATAGAGAAAAGTCACTTAATAAATTAAGAAATATTTGTCATATAATAGAAGTTTAAAATTTGAAAACTATTATTATAAAAATAAGTTATAAAAATTATAAAATTAACATATTTTCCGGGGTGTAAGAAATTATTTCATGCTTTTACTCTCATCCAGTTGTCATACATGATTCCAAGTTAATATGTAAGAAATTTAAAATATAGATAATTATAAGTAATTAAAGAAGAATACAATACATTCCATATAGTGAAATGGAACTTAATGCATCCAGTTCATTTAAAATGCAGCCCACAGCAGTAAACAGTTGTTGGTATGGCACTTGACAGTTTGCGCAGTTTCATAATGACGACTGAAAAATCACATATCCAACAGCCTTTCAAGCGCAATAGAATTAGTGACATTCTAGTGTTTAATTATTATTGTTATTCAGGCCTCCATGGCCTGAATAACAGTAATAATAAGAATAAAAGAGTCATTTTAGAAGGTCCTCCCTAGGAAAAGGGAGGACCTTCTATCACAAAGCCTATGATACCACTCCTTGAACTCATTGACCATTTTTGCTCTCACCACTCTATCAGGCAATACATTCCACCATTCAACCACCCTCCATGCAAAGAAACCACTCCTCACCTCTTGCTCACAGCTTCCTTTTACAATTTCTAGGGATAGCCCCTTGTCATCACCCCTTCCCGCTGTTCCACCAAGTGAAAGAACTCCCCAGTGTCAACCCTGTAACTACCTCTCAACAGTTTAAAAGTCTCAATCGTATCACTTCTCCTTTTCTTATCTACCTCTACAGTCCACATTCCCTCAGTGTTTAAGATTATTTTTATTATTATAATATTGCTATAATACAGTATTTTGGTCTGCTGCCAACTGAAAAATTATACAAACTTGGAGAAAACAAGAACAGAACTTAAAAGAAATTAAATGTAATAAACATAATCTCCATAAAGGAATTGTAAAATGGCCAGAACTTGAGGAAGAATTTAACATGTGGGTATTAGACAACAGAAAATCTGATATTTCAGTATCCACAAAAATAATTATTCACGAATCAAAATGAACGGCAACAGACAGAGGTATTGTTGAATTTACAAGTTCAACATCTTAGTATATAGGTTCAGTGCCGGCGCCTAGTATTTTTCTTGTCTTTCCAAAACAGTTTTTTTTGAATAAAGTGTGAATAAAACGAACAGGAAATGAAAAACAAATGAAAACTGCTTTACAGTATAATGTTACCTATAATGTTACCTAATATTAGTCCTGCTTATACAAATTTTTTTTACACGGAACTCAACAATTAATCATAAGTTGATTTATGATACATCGAAAAATAAAGAACTATTTTAGGTATATTTTCGTAAATTTTAATCAAAAATTACAGTGATATAATCGGGTCAGGACACAATTTCAGAATTTATTTGTTCATTTCTGGAAAGATCTGAAGGGGCCTGAATGGAAGACGATGTATTCATAATTATATGTACCATTTTGCACCATTCGTTGTTCGTTTAAACTCTTATCTTATATTTTTTGGCATCTTTTAGGCACCTTTTCTTCTGCGGCACCTGTGTATATTGCACACTTCTCACACGCCACCAGCCTGGCCTGTTTAGGTTTATGGAAAGAAATAACCTATGTATGTGAACAAAAACAAAAATATCATAGAAGATGACAGATGACTATGAAAATAAAGTTATTGACTTTCATAAGAGTCAATAATGTTGAACTAACACAAACAGGAAATATGGTTGAGGTACCTATGACATTTGATGTGCTTTCAAACAAAACGATAGGTGTCAAAATTGCAAAAAGTATTACTGTTAAAACTTGTGGCCATGAAAAATTCATGACACTGCTATTTTGTCATGCTGTGGTGACAGCACAAAATTGCCACCTATTTTGATTTTTAAAAGGAAGATATTACCCAAGCAAAATTTGTCTATTGGAGTTTATATTCATACCCACCCTAAAGGCAGGATGGATGAAGAAGGAATGAAATTGTGGACAGAAAAACTATGGTCCAGGTGTCAGTGAACATCCAGAAATAGACACCAGGTTTCTTTAGTATCCCACTATGGGCCAGTGGAATATTAAAGAAACCAGCTCTGCTAGCATGGGATCAGTTTCGTTGTCAGAGAGCTGAGGCTATTAAAAATAAACTTAGCCAGTTGAAAACTCAGTTAGCTTGAATTCCAGGAGGTTTAACAAGCTATAACCTTTAGCTGTCTCCTTTAATAAGCCATTTAAAGGATTTATGAAGGAGAAGCAGAATAACTGGATATAGTCTTCGATTTTGAAGTAACACCAACTAGAAGAAGAAAGAACTCTACATATTCAGAAGTGTATTGCATTCCATGAGTTAAAACCTCATTGAATGCCATAAAACCAGAGATTATTTATTCAAGATACCAAGTAATTTTATATAAACTTGGTTTTTAATCCTATTTCCCAAGTAAGTAAACAGACAAGAAAGTCAAGTTTGCGCTTGCAAGTAGTGCAAGTCCAAGGCAACCTGTGGTAAAGGTGGATAAAGTTCTGATCACGTTCCTTAGGATTTTTCCCTTAATGTAAAGCACATCCCCTTGCGGAGATGTATGATGCTAAACATTAAAGGCAATGGTCACTACCCATACTGGTTTCGACCTTTATTGAGGTCTCATCAGTGGAAGCCAGACCTGAAAATGCTAAGGATGAAGTAATGCAGAGCTCATTATGTATTTTACCAAAACAAGTTGCCACAAGGTGCTTTGACCTTATAATTATAAAATCTCAGGACGAGAGATAGATGTAGAAAGTTTTTTAACTTGGGTATATTATAATACAATGTAAAGTAAAATAAATAATGAGTTCTGCATTACTTCATCCTTAGCATTTTCCGGTCTGGCTCCCACTGAAGAGAGACCTCAATAAAGGTCGAAACCAGTATGGATAGTGACCATTGCCTTTAATGTTTAGCATCATACATCTCCGCAAGAGGATGTGCTTTACATTAAGGGAAAAATACTAAGGAAAGTGATCAGAACTTTATCCACCTTTACCACGAGTTGCCTTGGACTTGCACTACTTGCAGATGCAAACTTGACTTTTTTGTCTGTTTGCATACTTGGGAAATAGGATTAAAAACCAAGTTTATATAAAATTACTATTGGTATCTTGAATACATAATATACCCAAGTTAAAAAAATTTCTACCAGAGATTATTATTAAGTCCTTTAAGAAGTGTGGCATTAATAATGCCTTTCATGGTACTGAAGGTGATTTATTGAAGAAAGCAATGACTTTGTTTCAAATACAGAAGAGATTTCAGAAGATAATTTGTCTAGCTCTGAAGATGAGGAAAAATGAAACTATTACTGTAACTTACATTTTTTTCTTGATACATAATTTTTTTATACCAAAATTCTCTGAAATTGTTTACAATCAACGTATGATAAGATGTTATAATTATTTTTAAAAATGTATAATTTTCTTTTTCAATAAAATATTTTTTCCCACAAAATGCACCTGTAAAATGGGTGCATCTCACATGGCAGTGGATATTATTATTATTAATACACTATCTGATCAAAAGTATCCGGACTACTTGAAACTGTAATCAGACTTTCCCTGTGACACACTTTCCAGTAGTGGACATTAATATGGGGTGGTTCGGTCTACCCTTTGCTTCTATGACTGCTCTAACTCTGCTGGGGGAGACTTTCAACCAAGTGTCAGATCATCTCTGGAGGAATGGCAGCCCATTCTTCCTGAAGAGTTGTAGCCAGAGCAGTTCGTGATGTGGGTTGATCTGTTCTGGAGCAAAGTCAGCATTCTAATTCATCCCAAAGATGTTCTATGGGATTCACGTTCCCTCATTCCCTCACAGACCTTGCTTTATGGCAGGTAGCATTGTCATGCTGATACATACAATAGTCATCATTGAATTGATCTTCTACCGTAGACAGTATGCAACAGGTCAAAATGTTCTTGTACCCTTTCATATTTAGATTTCTGTGTAGTGTTACAAGAGGACCGAGTCCATTCCATGAAAAACACCCCCACACACTGTAATGCCACCTCCTCCAAATTTCGCTGTTGGCACTATACATGCTTGCAGGAATCGTTCTCCAGGCATTTGCCACACCCAGACCCTCCCATTGGACTACCACATAGTAAAGCATGATTCATCACTCCAAATCACACATTTACAGTTGTCCACTGTCAAGTGGCATCACTCCTTACACCACTGCAGGTGGCACTTAGTGTTCACAGGAGAAATGTCTGGCTTATGGACAGCTGCTCGACCATGAAACCCCATTTCTCTTAACTCTCAATGCACAGTCATGGTGCTGGCTGGACAGTTAGTAGCACTACGGAACTCTCTGGTGATTGTTTCACTCGATGTCTGCGATTTCCATGAACCACCTTCTTCAATTCTAGACGGTCCCTGTCTGTCATTAAATGGCCTACCCAACCATGGTTTTGTTGTGGTTGTGCCTTCACGTTTCCACTTCACAATCACATCACCAACTGTTGACTTGGGAAACTTGAGGATTGAAATGTCTCTGACAGATTTCTTACTGATGTGGCAACCAATAACTAGTCCACGTTCAAAGACACTGAGCTCCCTTGACCTACCCATAGTCAACACACGCACGGCTCCATGCCTCCTTTTATACTGGTAAGTGAGGTCGTGGTGACATCTAGTTTACGAATTACAGAGGGGTGTCCGGATACTTTTGATCAGATAGTGTATTATCCTAAGAACCCATGAAGTACCAAACTCATCTAGAAAGTCCCTTTTTGTCATACATACAGCTTATTATTCAGTGATTTAAACACATTCAAATTCTCTGCAGACACCATGCTTTCAGGAAATGCATTCCAATCATTCACAATTCTGCATGCAAAAACCTTGCTTCCCACTTCTTTGCTCACACTCTCCTTATACAGTTTCCAGGGATGACCTCTTCTTCTCCTCCAATCTCCCACAATGAAAAATCTCTTCAAAGTTAATCCTATAACACCCCCTTACCAATTTGTACATTCCTATCATATCACCCCCCTCCCACCTCTCTCTCCTATCCATTAGACTGTCAATATTAATTTCTCAGCCTTTCTTCATATTCAACATTCCAGGAATCAGAAACTACAATAGTCAATCACCTCTGGACCCTTTACAACAGGGGTGTCCAACCCGCAGGCCACGTGCGGCCCTGGACTGTTAGTAATGCAGCCCCATAAGATCTTGAACTTTTAACATTATTATGTGATGTGAAAAATATGTTGTCTTTATTTTCATTTTGATACAGGAATTTGAGAATATGTTTCAAGATTTCAGAAAAAAATATCAATTTTTTTTGTATATTTGCGACTCCATTTTCAGTTGACATAAATACATTACATTCGAATTTTCAAATGGAATGTATAGAGTTGCAATCAGAAATTCAACTGAAAGAAAAATTTGATCATGTCTCTTTCTAGATTTTTATAAGCCCTATCTTCCCAGAGAAAAATACCCTTCGCTTTACAATCACATTTTATTCATGTCATCACTTTTTGGTAGTATGTACACATTTGTGAACAACTTGTAGAAAGGCGTATCTCGTTGGCAACCCACGACTATTAAATTATTTAAGGAATTTACAACATATACTGGAATATTAATTAAAAGAAACTTTAATAAATACTTCCTATACTTCGGCAATGTCACATTGCCATCTTCATGAGAACATACAAATATGGCACGTGCAAGCAGGCACTACAAAAAGTAAATGAAGCAGAAGATAAGAAACTACTGTTGTTACTAAAGTCCTAATGGTGCTCCCTGGTGGGCTATATTGGGTTGTCTTGGCTGTTGGGCTGATGATATTTGCAGTCCTGCCTGTTTGGCCAAAGTAGGACAATTTACAGCTGCAAGGGACCTGGTGTATACCCCAGGTAGGTCTAGGGGAAGTGGTTGGTCTTTGGTAGAGCGGATAAGGGATGCCTTTATCTGCTCTACCACACGGCTCAGTACCGGGACCTATATTTGTTGTTTATTATTTTAACGGTATAATAGAACACAGAAACTAAGTATATAATTAATTTATTAACTTGATGCTGATATTTCGCTGGTATTATAACCAGCATCTTCAGAGCACAAAAACACTGTTTGTCACAATACGCGAGACTAAAACAACATGGTGTATTTCAACAAAATTGTAGCAGCAACACAAAGACTAGAGTCCTGATTTTGGCGCCCTCTATCTGAAAAAAAAAAAAAAAAAAAAAAAACACGCTATCATATATTACTAGAGTCCTAGAAAAGTGCTAGTTTTTTCTTAATATGACTGTCTCCCAGATCTTCGGCAAGTTGATACAGCCATATTTGTTGAGATTTGGAGTGTGTTTTAGGGCTTCTGTCGCCTCTAAGAACAATCTCTCTGATTTATATGGGTTTCTGTGTAGTACTTTTGTGTTTTTCCAGTTGATCCTGTGTGCAGGGGTATCCAGAGCATGGTCTGCTAGGCTCGACTTCCCATAATGATATTTCCGGACGTATCGTTTATGTTCGCTGATGCGGATATTCACAGTTCTTCCTGTTTGACCGTAGTAGGCTTGATTGCATGAGCAGGGTACTTGGTAGACTCCTGGATGTGATAGAGGAGGAATGCTGTCCTTGGGTGAGCGGATGAGGGTGGCTAATTTGCTACATGGTCTGAATGTAGTGCGTAGTTTATGTTTATTGAGAATTCTTGAGATCTTTTCGGATGTACCTTTAATGTATGGGATGGTGACTGTTTTGTTGTAGTTCTCTGTGGTGGATGGTGGGAGGGGTTTCTTAGGAGTGTTTACTATTTTGTTTATTTTTTGTGGATTGTAGCCGTTGGCCAAGAAGGTGTGGCGTAAGTGAGTCAGTTCAGCCGTGAGAGCCTTGTCATTTGAACAGATTGCTCTCGCTCTATGGGTTAGCGTTTTTAATATGCCATATTGTTGAGAAGGATGATGGTGTGATTGTTTGTGTAAGTATCTGCCTGTATGTGTGGGTTTTCTGAAAACTGAAAATGATAAGGAACCATCTGGGAGCCATGTGATGAGTGTATCCAGGAAGGGCAGACAGTTGTTGGCTTCCAGTTCCATAGTAAAGTGGATTTTTGGATGTTGGCTATTTAAATGTGCTAAGAATGTTTTCAATGTCTCAGGGCCATGTGGCCAAATAGCAAGCACATCATCAACATAGCGTAGCCAAAGTGTTGGTTTGAGAGTGGCTGTATTGATTGCTTGTTTTTCCAGGTGTTCTATGTAAAAGTTGGCTAGGGGGGGAGAAAGGGGGGAGCCCATGGCTGTCCCATCAATTTGTTTGTATATTTTCCCTTTCCATGTGAAATATCCTGCATGTATTGTGAATTTGAATAGTTCAAATATATCAGGTGGAAGTGTGACTTCAGTAGATTGAGGGTTTCTATTAGTGGTACATTTGTGAATAGTGAAGTGATGTCAAAGCTTACTATTAAGTCTGAGCTTTTTAGGGTGAGGTGTTGTAAGATGCTTTTTAGGTGTGCTGAATTTTTGATAAAGGAGGGAGAATTGTTAGTGAGGGTGACTAGTAGCTTCGCTAAATGTCTAGCCAGTTTGTATGTGGGACTATTTATACTGTCCACAATTGGGCGTAGGGGTGTGCCTGGTTTGTGAATTTTTGGTGATCCATAGATCCTCGGTGTCACTTCTGACTCACTTACGCCACACCTTCTTGGCCAACGGCTACAATCCACAAAAAATAAACAAAATAGTAAACACTCCTAAGAAACCCCTCCCACCATCCACCACAGAGAACTACAACAAAACAGTCACCATCCCATACATTAAAGGTACATCCGAAAAGATCTCAAGAATTCTCAATAAACATAAACTACGCACTACATTCAGACCATGTAGCAAATTAGCCACCCTCATCCGCTCACCCAAGGACAGCATTCCTCCTCTATCACATCCAGGAGTCTACCAAGTACCCTGCTCATGCAATCAAGCCTACTACGGTCAAACAGGAAGAACTGTGAATATCCGCATCAGCGAACATAAACGATACGTCCGGAAATATCATTATGGGAAGTCGGGCCTAGCAGACCATGCTCTGGATACCCCTGCACACAGGATCAACTGGAAAAACACAAAAGTACTACACAGAAACCCGTATAAATCAGAGAGATTGTTCTTAGAGGCGACAGAAGCCCTAAAACACACTCCAAATCTCAACAAATATGGCTGTATCAACTTGCCGAAGATCTGGGAGACAGTCATATTAAGAAAAAACTAGCACTTTTCTAGGACTCTAGTAATATATGATAGCGTTTTTTTTTTTTTTTTTTTTTTTTTTTTTTTTTTCAGATAGAGGGTGCCAAAATCAGGACTCTAGTCTTTGTGTTGCTGTTACAATTTTGTTGAAATACACCATGTTGTTTTAGTCTCGCGTATTGTGACAAACAGTGTTTTTGTGCTCTGAAGATGCTGGTTATAATACCAGCGAAATATCAGCATCAAGTTAATAAATTAATTATTTACTTAGTTTCTGTGTTCTATTATACCGTTAAAATAATAAACAACATGTTCGACGAACACATAAGTCTGTCCACACGGGACCTATATTGTTTAACCTTTATATGAATGACAATGTCAGTGGATTGCAAGGGGATATTCAGTTGTTTGCAGATGATGCGAAGCTGGGAAGGATTATTAGTAATAGTGCAGATGCGACAGCCCTGCAAGAGGATTTGAAAAAGCTAGATAGGGTGGTTGAACCATGAATCATCTTCATTTACATTCTGTCTAATTTCAACTCATTTGGTCTATTTTCCTTGTCATATAGATCTTCAATGTATTCCTTCCATCTCATTTGGATTTTATCTTCTTCAGTTATGATTTCTCCATTCTTATTTTCTATGCCTCTAGCTTGAATTCCATTTCTCTTGTGATTCATGCTTCTTTCTTTTTCATACAAAAGATCATACCTTCCCACTCTCTCGTAATTTTCCATTTTTTCGCATTGGTTTTTAAACCAATCTTCTCTACTTCTTTCTGCTTCCCTTCTCAATTTGTCATTCAGGTTTCTATATTGTATTTTCCCATCTGGGGTGTCTTTATTTTTCTATTTCTTCTTTCTTCCATTAGAGAAATCATCTCAATAGTTAACCAAGGTCACCAGCAACTTATGAACCAGCAAATACTGTATATTTAATTCTATTACTTAGCCTTTTACCTGAAAAAAAAAAGAAGTTAACATAATTGCAGACTCCAAAGCATTTTCAAGCAGAGATAGTCATTATTATTAATAATAATAAGAAAGTTCATTGTAACAAGAGAGTTATTGCAGAAGGCCATTCTTGAGGAAAGCACATCACACCATTCCTTAAACTTATTCAATATCTGAACTCTTACAACCCTCTCAAGCAATGCATTCATGATCCAAAATCCCTAAATGCAAAAACACCACCTTTCACTCTCACCTCATGCAAGGATAGTCCCTGGTCCTTGTTCTACCGTATGAAAAATCTCTAGTATCAATACCGTAACACCACCAAACAGTTTAAATGACTTAGGCATATCACTTCTTCATCTATCTCAAACTTGTAATTTGCACACCCTCACTCTATCCTCATAACCAACATTACAGTCTCGATATCATTTTTTATTATCTGCCTCTGTAACCACACTACGGTTACTTCATTCTTTTCAAATGCTGGTGGCTAGCATTTGACAACAATAATCAAGATAAAGTCTGCGTGGTTAGCCTAGTGCCTATGCACTTCGCAACCATATGCCTGGGGAAGGAGTGTCCTAGGTTCGATTCCCATCAACGATGTGAGGAGCTTAAGGATCTTCCTCAGCCATAGCCAAGTTAGCCGGTCTTGGGCGTGGACAGCAAGGTTTTTTCCACCAATTTATCTGGGATTTTTCATCCTGCAAGCAGGCAAACGGGACCTGTGAACACACAGGCTACAGTCATAGGATAATAGTATGACAAAGAAGGCAACGAGAAACCATCATGCTCATAATCATTTCCCTAGATGGTGGCATATATAGCTACCCCCAAACAGCCATAAGGCTAAATACTAATCAATCAATCAATCAATCAAGATAAGGTCAGATCAGAACATTATAAAATGGAATCACCATCCTTTTATCTCTGCTGGTCAAAGTACTTAGTATTGCAGCAATTGTCTGGATTGAATTCTCCAGCTTGCAACATATCTCCCAAATTGGAGTTTGAGGACCACTTTTCTGGTATAGTTACACCAACAGGGTATGAAACCTTCCATCAGTCCCAAACTGCAAGACCATACATTTAGTTGCATTAAACTGAATGTAACAAAATGTACTTGATTTGTTTACCCATTTGTCCAGGTTATTCAATCCTCCTGCTCCTGAAGGATCATAACATCAGAAGTATTGCAAACAACTTTTCCAAACTTCATATGATCTGAAAACAACTGAATATCACCCTATAGTCAATGAGAATATCATTGATACAAGGGTTGTACAGCAAATTTCTCAGTACTGAGCAGTATGGAACACACACCCTTGAGAGCGTTCTTCTCCTTGATAATGCTCCCAGTAACACAACTTGTTGAAAATTTATTTATCACTAGGTTAGACTATAATAGATTTAGTTTAATCCTTTATCCCAGTGAGAGCAAACAAAGTTTGCGCCTGAAAATATCTTCAGGACTAAATATAGTGTTGTACTATCTTATCCAGTAAGTAGTGCAACACCAAGGCAACTCGTGGCAAAGGTGGAGCAAGCTACCAGGCACTTCTAACCCAGTATCTCCCATAATGCAAAACACATTTCCTATGTGGATATGTATACTGTTATGCATTAAAGGGATTGGCCATGTAGCTTGCTCCACCTTTGCCACGAGTTGCCTTGGTGTTGCACTACTTACTGGATAAGATAGTACAACACTATATTTAGTCCTGAAGATATTTTCAGGCGCAAACTTTGTTTGCTCTCACTGGGATAAAGGATTAAACTAAATCTATTATAGTCTAACCTAGTGATAAATAAATTTTCAACATCTTTCTCTAAATCCAGAGTAATTTTTAAAAAAAGGTGATAAACCTTTTGGCAACTCCCATAGGCACAGATGACTTGCTACTGCTTCTGCCTGGTATCTCCAGCTCTGGGCCTGGCTCCCACTGAAGAGACCTCAATAAAGGTCGAAACTAGTCTGGGTAGATGGCCAATCCCTTTAATGCATAACAGTATACATATCCACATAGGAAATGTGTTTTGCATTATGGGAGATACTGGGTTAGAAGTGCCTGGTAGCTTGCTCCACCTTTGCCACGAGTTGCCTTGGTGTTGCACTACTTACTGGATAAGATAGTACAACACTATATTTAGTCCTGAAGATATTTTCAGGCGCAAACTTTGTTTGCTCTCACTGGGATAAAGGATTAAACTAAATCTATTATAGTAACACAACTTCTTGATGTCAATCAAAGTACCAATTTCCATTCAGTAACCTGATATATAAACATATATGCTGTAACTGAAATTTCAACTAATCGTAGTACTCTACCAAATATCTTTGCAAAATCCAATGAAATTGCAGGTATATGTCTTTTCCCTCATCATCTGCTCTTGTTACTTTGTTATAAAAGTAAATCAGATTACTGAAACAAAAGTATCCCTTAACAAATCCATGCTGACCATCATAGATAATATTACCCTCATGTTCCCAAATTTTGTATATGATCTCTTACTAATTTTGTCAAAATTTTAACTACAGAAAAATAAAAAAAAGAGTGATCAATAGTTTGACACTCACATTCAATTGCTGTCTAAAGCAATGGCTTTATTGTACACTCATTCTGCTCTTTGAATACCAATCCAATAGCTAGACTTTCACTGAAAGCCAGGTCACCAGAGCTACCTGTTCCTTAACACCGTTTGTTACTTTTAAACTCAGGGAGAAATCCAAACCAGTCCCACTTCATTATTGACCCGTAGAGTACTTGCTACTTATAACAGATTCTCCTATTGCATATCTAAAACTTGGACCTCTCTAATAATAGAATCTACATTTCCAGGATGGAATACTCCAATAATAAATAAACAACTCTTTAATGTCATCTCAAATGGTCACCCAACCCCATTTCCATCTAGCAAGGTCATTCATGAACAATCATTTTTCATTCCAATGGCCATATAACAAAAGAATTCCTTAGGATTTCCTTGGATCACAGTGCTAGTCTCTCCTCATATTCTAATTTTGTCTTTCTCACTATAATAGTAATTTCCTAGCTTGTGTATTATATATCCCATGTAAATGCTTTCCACTACAATCTTTATACTTTTTAAAACCTCTTCTTCATCTGCCTGTTTGATTTAGTAATTAATTCTGCTAGAACTACACTAGCAAAAACGAGATTTATTTTTATGTAATGCTGGCATGAAACTGTATGCATTTCAGTGAAAATTTATTTATTAAGTGATATCCAAGATTGAATACATAGTAAGTGTCAAGGCAGCAGTTAGTCATTCAATAATGACTTTTGTATAATATTGCCTACAGTTAATGAAGGCAAAATTGCAGTGAGAACAGGAACAGCAAAACATGTGATGAAAAAATTTAATATGGTAAGCAGAGTTGATTTTTTGAAGATGGTTCATTGTTGAGAGTCTAGTGTGTGTATATCTATACAGAGGAATGTGGGGGGGGGGATTGTGTTTGTTAAGAGATTAAACAAGAGAAGCGACAGAATCGTGGTCTTCAGTAACTGTGATTTTTGTTGGATTGCAGGAAGTTAAATAAGAGTTAAGGAATGAATATTAGACAAAATGTGACATGCAGTTCTGGAGGTTCGCTGTGAATATGAAAGAATAAAAGATATGATTGTGGGAAGAGAAAAATGCAAGAGTGATGGGACAAAAGCAAGAATGAATGCAAGAATGGAAGAGGGCCTGTTGAAAGAACAAAAGTGGGAGTGACTGACAACATGAAAGAAAGCACGATTACCAGAATGTAAGCATTGAAGAATGAGATGATTAAGATGAGAAATGAGATGAGGCATATGTAAAAATGAGATTAGACATTTGGTGAGTACAAATAGAAGCGTGTGAAAGAATAAAATGAAAGACAGTGCAGAAAAACAAGTAGTGAATCATTCAAGAGTAGTGGTGCATAGTGGTTGGTCAATGGAATGCACTGCCTAAAATCGAATGATTTTGAAAGTTTTTTGTGTTTGTTATACGAGGGTCGTCTGAAAAGTTCTTGGCATCGACCATAGATGGCAACACTATCGGCAAGATTTTTTTTTTTCTAAGTTGGTATATCTGTCATAAGCATCCATGTGAAATTGCAAGTCATTCTATCAAGCAGTTTATTTTATACAGCTGTCTGAAGCAAAAGTTTTCTCTGTATCCCTTGCAATGGATGCAATCCAGTATCATGCAGTTATAAAATTCTTTGTAAAAGAAGGTTTAACAGCAAAAGAAATTCATTCAAAAGTTCATAAAAGTTTATGGGCACTCTTCTCCTTCATTTTCAAAATTAAGAAATGGGCTGCTAAGTTTAAACGTGGCATTACCCCTTGAAGATGAGCCATGTGAAGAACGTCCAAAAAGTGTAACAACACAAGAAATCATTGATCAAGTGCACAATATGGTATAGGATGACCGGCGAGTCAAAGTGCATGAAATTGCTGAGACTATATGCATTTCAAAAGAATGAATAGGATATATTTTACATGAAGAATTGCATATGAAAAAGCTTGGTGGGTGCTGTGCTTGCTCACAGCAGATCAAACATGCACTCGCATGAAAATCTCTGAACAGTGCTTGAAGCATTTTAACAAGAATAAAACTGATTTTGTGCATCGATTTATTATTATGGATGAGACTTGGATTCACCATTACACACCAGAATCCAAACAGTGGACAGAAGCCAGTTATTCAGCGCCATCAGTTCCATCAACAGGAAAGGTCATGACATCAGTGTTTTGGGATGCTAAAGGCATTTTGTTTATTAATTATCTTGAAAATGGTAAAACAATAATGAGGAATATCATTCCGATCTTTTAACCAGACTAGATGAAAAAATTTGTGAGAAAAGACCCGGTTTGCAGTAGAAAAAAATCATCTTTCATCAGGACAATGCACCTGCCCACAAAGGTGTTTTGGCAATGGGAAAATTAAGGGATCTGCACTATGAATTGTTGGAACATCCACCCTATTCCCAAGATTTGGCTCCCTCTGACTTCTATATCTTTTCAAAACTAAAATTCTTCCTCGCTAGTCAGCGTTTTTCTTCGAAACAAGAGGTGATTGCAGCTGTAGAGGGGTATTTTGCAGATCTTACTAAGAACCACTACAGGGACAGGATAATGGTGCTGGAGCATTGCTGGAAGAAATGTATTAGTCTTAAGGGAGATTATGTTGAAAAATAAAAATAATTTTGAAATTAAAAATTCATTGTTAGGCCGAGAACTTTTCAGACCACCCTCGTGCTATAAATTAAAGATGCCAAGTAATTATATTCTTGGTTTCATCCTTTATCCAAGTTTAAGCAAACAAAGTTGGTGCATGAAGTATCTGCACAAATGGGCTACCTGTACATAGGGCTAATGACTTCACATCGATTGCCTTAGTATCCCCATAATGCAAGGCACATATCCTTAGGGACATGTATAGGTGCCAGCCTGGTTGGATGACTGGTTATCATAGTGGTTGGTTAGCTTATCTGCTCTTCAGCCAAAAGGCTGTGGGTTCAAATCCCGCCTTGGGCATGGATGTTTGTGATTGTCGTTGAAAATACTAGTGTTGGTAGTCGGCGGTGGATGGCGTTGGTGTAGATGATGAAGGTAGTTGCAATCAGTGGAGTGGCGGAGACGGAGAGTTACAGAGTAGGTGCCTTCCCTTGATGAGCCTTTGGATTCCTGGAGGTGTTACGTGATGATGACGATGATGATAATAATTATAATAATAATAATAATAATGATGCTATGCATTATGAGAAGGGTCACTACCCAAACCTGTTTTTACCTTTACTGAGGTGAAAAAGTAAAGGGTATTCATCATAGACATAGAGTAGTTAGCAGGGGTGCAATAGAGCCTGATAGTATTGGAAGAAATAAAAGACAGATAGAGAAAAAGGCTTCAGCTCTTTTATATCATCATATAGCCAAACCTTATCAGTTTTCCTTTTTCATCAGTCTCATGCACATGAACAACCAAGAGATTAATTGAAACTAAAGTGCAAAGATCACTGATACTCAGGTGGTTAGTCTTGTCTGAGTTAACCGCCTTGAGTTGGCTTTCTCTGCCTGGGATTGCTCTCCAGTCATCCCTGCAATTGCCTATAAGACCACATTGAATTAAGAGGATAGAACTATTTAAAAAGCCTCTCATAGTAAGAATAATTATGTATCTTTTAATCATGTATCTCATTCCTACTTTGAGTCTGATATTGGAAATGCAGAAAAATATCTTGTAGTCAGTATTAGATAGAGAAATAGGTCTCTAGCTGATGATTATGGTATGTTCTCTATTTAGGCACAGAAAATCCATCTCAACCTTATTTAAATTTTAATCCTTCATTTCCTAACAAGAAATGTTGTATAAAAACTATATGATGGGGTTAATAGTACAATTACAGATACTTCTATAAATTTCAACTTTGGTTAAAGATTATTGATCAATTTCAATGAACCAAAATAAGCAAACAAACCACATCAACAATTTCAAGTCGGGATGTATCTTTCTTGTCATACCAATGGCTATGATCTAGCCATTGTCGCAACAGTTCAATTGGTGGCTGAGCACCCCACTTTTCCTTGGCTGGCATATTGAGATCATCTACAAAAACAACACACTTTCTTCCCATTCCAGGTCCAAACACTCCTTTTCTTCTCCTGTGAATTAATTAAAATAATGAAATAATGATTAAATAATTTATTATTTAAAGACTCAGAAAACATTTAGAGTTATTTTAAATAGAAAAAAATATATTAAATCATTTTATGTGTTAGAGGATTATAATAGTTACCAAATAATAGTTAAAATAGCTGCAAACTGTTATAAAATAATATCACTATTGGTTTTAGTTTATATAAACTGAAAGACAATTTCATATTTGGATGGATTGTCTCCCATAGTTGATATGGAAAAAAAAAAAGCAAGTCCACAAATAATGAAATCATTAGTTGTAAATTTGTAATCAGTACTTTATTTGTATTGTTGGGGAAGGGTTCATTTTTAGTGAGCATGGGAGTGGTGAATCCGAGGAACCTAATGCTTGACAAAGCTCTACTTCACATAATATACATGAGTTATATTATCTGTTAACAGGTCTCTCCTCTTCTTTCTCTCCTTTTCTGTATATAACTTTCTTCTTTCTCTCCTTTGCTGTTATAACAACAAATGATACATATAATTATGAATGACCGTTCGGGCCCCTTCAGATCTTCCCGGATGTGAACAAATAAATTCTGAAATTGTATCCTGGACCCGATTATTTCGTAAAATTTAAGAAAATATTCCTAACATAGTTCTTCTTTATTTTTTGATGTATCATAAATCACCTTATGATTAATTGTTGAGTTCCGTGTAAAAAAAATCACCTTTTTACAGTGATTAACGCTTTACAGTAACATTATACTGTAAAGCGGTTTTCATTTGTTTTTCATTTCCTGTTCATTTTATTCACACTTTATTCAAACAAAACTTTTTTGGAAAGGCAGTGAACATTAATTGCACACACAAGAAAAAAACTAGGCGCCAGCGCTGGTGGTGAGTAAGAGGGTGTGGAATGGTGGAAAAAAAACTGAATAATAATAATAAAATTATTATTATTATTATGGTTTTTTTATTGATTTGTCTAGTCGTTTTATTGAATTTGAAAAGGCACATAATATAATCTCAATGTTAGCTATTTTAGAAGCACTAAAAAATCAAGGAATGGAAAAAACATATATTGATATACATGGTCATGTAAATTCAAATGCATTTATAAAATCAGGAAAAATATCAAACATTTCTTATAAAAATAGAGTGGATTAAATTTAAAGACAAAAAATGATTGCATAATAAACATATAACCAAAAATCCAGTACATGTGGAACACTAAAAAATAGATATAGTAACTTCTTATGTTTCTTGAGACAAACAATCACAGCAGAGATGTCGGCTGTGAAGAATAAATTACATGTATAATTCAACTTGATTGGATAGCCCTTTGGGAAACAACGTGAAGCATTCAAAGGAGATATCCCAATCTGCCTTGAAATAAAAATATTCAAAGAAAAATATACTTCCAGTCATTTCATATGAAAATTAAGCATGGACTTAGACTGAAAAATTGACCATCAAGTTCAGGCCAACACAGAGATAAATGGAAAGATTGCTGCTAAGTATTACCATTCAAGATAGAAAGTTCAATACTTCAGTGAAAGCTCACACTAGGGTAAGAGACATTATAACAGCCATTCAAAGATCAAGATCCAAATAGCAATGGGCAGGTCATATGCAAGAATTAATACTCAAAAAGAGAAAGGTTTATATATGAATGATATCCTAGAGATAGAAGGAGAGCTATAGGAAGACCAAAGAGACAGTGGGAGGATGAGATTAAAGAGATGGCTGGAACTCAGTGGCAGAATAAAGCACAAGACAAAATGGAGGACTTTGCATCTTATTTACTACTTCATTTTACGAATAATCACGTAGTGCTGTAGGACACCTTGTCTATTTGTGTACCTTCTAGTAATTCTGTTTACCCTATTGCTAAACTGAATTATTGCTAAATTCAGTTTAGCAATAGGCAAAAAAGGCAAAATCCCTTTTTGCCTATTTTTGTACTGCTATAAAAGCATCTATTATAATTTTACATATATGTAGATACTGCATTCCTTGGCTTAGTGTTTCATATTTTGTGTATTAACTTATATTGTTAACTATTTTTGCACTACTGTAATAACCTCTAACCTTGTGTGTTGCTGTGCCCTCAGCAGCAATTCTGTTTATCTATAGATGCTGCTTTGTGGAACTAGATTCTTGTACAGACATATTGTTTACAATTTTCTGTAAATGCTAATGTTGTAACCTTTAGTATGGCACAGTATGACCTTTGTAGTTTTTGTGTCAAATAAACTATAAACCAACCAACCTCTTCACTTCTTCATTCTCCAAAAAACACAGATGAAACCTTACCACAGTAATCCAGATGTGAATGTATTAAGACCTTATAAACAATATACAGAAGAGGAATAAAGAGGAGTAACAATAACAAGAGATATTTATATTTTTCATAATGACTAATCCATGTTATGAACAGAAATCCAGTATTGATTACCATTAAAATTAAACTTGCCAATAAATTAAATTTTTGTGTAATCCTATATCTAACTGTAAGTGAACAAAGTTTGTGGATGACTAAGTAGTTGTATGTAGAGATTAATTACTTCACATTAATCAGATGAAGTCATTAATCAGACTTAGTATCTGACAATATGAAGCATACATCCTTCCAGACATGTATAATGCTGTGCATTATAGGAAGGTCCACTATCCAGACCAGTTTAGACCGTTACTGAGGTCTCATCAGTGGAAGCCAGACTCAGTAGAGATACTAAGGTAGAAGTAATGCAAAAGTCACGTATTTCCTTTATACAAGTAGTGAAAAGGTGTATCACCTTACTGTCAAAATATTATTTTTGAATGTTTCATTCTCTTTTTTTTTTTTTGCCATCATTCCTGGATGCTTTCTTAACAGCTGCACGCTCTTTTTCAACATTCATTTCACTTACTCTGCTATGTTCTCTATTCTTATTCAAACAAGCCTCATGGTCCATCAGTATATCATGCTCACGCATCTTTCTTCTTCTTCTTCTTATTATTATTCGTGACACCTCCAAGGAGTCCGAAGACTCATCGTGGGAGGAAACCTGTTGTACATTACAGACATCTGTAATGCTATGCATTATGGGAAGGGACGCTACCAGACCAGTTTCAATCTTTTATTATTATTATTATTAAACAAGACCTCTGGAGACAAAGACTCGTCTGGGAGGTCCTTTTATCACAAACACACACATATCTCATCATACCGTGTCTTACACACACTCAAACTCCTTGCAGACACCACATTCTCAGGCAAGGCATTCCAATCATTCACAACTCTGCACGAAAAAAACCTGCCTCTCACTCCCCTACTCACACCCTCTTTAAACAGTTTCCAGGGATAACCTCTAGTTCTCCCCTGATCTCCCACTATTCTCTGTAGAACTTCTCCACCATTGATCTTATAACAACCCCTTTCCAACTTGTAGGTCTCTATCATATAGCCCCTCTTCCTTCTCTCCACTAGACTCTGCAAATTACATCTTCTCAATCTTTCCTCATACTCAACATTCCAGAGGTCAGAAACTACCTTAGTCAGTCGCCTATGGACCCTTTCCAACATCTCTTCATCCTTCTGAAAACCCAGTGACCAAATCTGGGAACAATAGTCCATGTGTGGCCTAATGAAAGCCTTATACAAGGAACAAGAATCTCCCTACTTCTACACGTCAGTGTCCTCCACATCATTCCTAGAAGTCTTTGTGTTGTCTTCACAATTTTGGCTATATGTCCCCTAAATTTTAGATCCTAATTCCACTATCACCGGCAGATCTCTTATTTCCTCCACTTCCAACAATATACTCTCACCAAGCATAAATTCTGCATCCCATCTATGTTTTCCAAATTTTAAAACCTTACATTTTGCAATTGAACTCACATCCCCATCTGCTTGCCCAATCACTCAATCTATTCAAGTCCTCTTGTAAGGCCACAACATCTTCACTACTCTTTAAGGTTCGTCCCAACTTTGCATCATCTGCAAACAACTCAATATCTCCATCCAAACCCTTGCCAATATCATTAATATACAAGTTAAATAGTAATGGCCCTAAAACAGACCCCTGAGGCACTCCACTAGTGACTTTCCTTTTCCTGGATATCGCACCCCCATACACAACTTGTTGATACCTATCAGATAGCCAGTCTCCAATCCAATGCACTAATCTATTTTGAAAGTTTATTTTTCACTTGGTTAGAGTATAATGAAATTAGTTTAATCCTTTATCCAAGTGTGAGCAAACAAAGTTTGCACCTGAAAGTATCTTCAGGACTGGGGTAAGGCGGTACAACACCAGGGCAACTCGTTGCAAAGGTGGAGCAAGCTATAGGATTGATGGTAGCTTGCTCCACCTTTGCAATGAGTTACCCTGGTGTTGTACCACCTTACGTTACCCCAGTCCTGAAGATACTTTCAGGCACAAACTTTGTTTGCTCACACTTGGATAAAGGATTAAACTAATTTTATTATGCACTAATTTTATATACAACCCCATCTGCTCTAGTTCGACTGTCAACTTATCATGAGATACTCTATCAAAAGCTTTTGCGAAATCCAAGTATATTATTATTATTATTATTATTCAGGCCTCCAAGGAGTCAAAAGACTCTTCGAGGGAGGTCTTCCTCAGACATAAAGTCTGTCATGACTCATCGAGGGGAGGTCCCCACACCTGAGAAACACAAAGTCTATCATACCACTCTTTAAACTCACTGACTGTTCTCGCTCCCACCACTTCATCAGGCAATGCATTCCACGGCTCAACCACCCTCCACACAAAGAAACCACTCCTTACCCTCTTGCTCACAGTTTCCTTTCGTAACTTCCAGGGATGGCCTCTTCTCATCACTCATTCCTGCTGTTCAACCAAGCGAAAGAACTCCCCAGTGTCAACCCTGTAACCACCTCTCAACAGTTTAAAAGTCTCAATCATATCACCTCTCCTTCTTCTATCCACCAAACTCTGCAGTCCACATTCTCTCAGCCGATCCTCAGAACTATCCTTGTACAGTCCTGAAACCATCTTTGTCATCCGTCTTTGTATCTTTTCCACAGTTAATTTATCCCCTTCAAATCCCGGGGACCAAATCTGAGAACAATAATCCAAGTGTGGTCTGATCAGAGGCTTATACAACGGAATGATAACCCTCTTATTTCTGCAGGTCAGTGTCTTTCTCATAATTGCAGCAATCCTCTGGGTTAATTTCACCACCTTTGCAATATGTCCACTAAACTTCAGGTTTCTATCAATCATCAACCCCAGATCTCTTGTCTCCCCTACTTCCTCCAGTATAACTCCTCCCATAGAGTATGCAGCATCCCATCGATGTTTCCCAAACCTCAAGACCTTACATTTTGCTGCATTAAACTGATGTCCCCATTCCTTTGCCCATCTATCAAGCTTATTTAAATCCTCTTGCAGGGCTACCACATCTGCACTATTACTAATAATCCTTCCCAGCTTCGCATCATCCGCAAACAACTGAATATCCCCCTGCAATCCACTGGCTATGTCATTGATATAAAGGTTAAACAATATAGGTCCTAGTACAGAGCCCTGTGGAAATCCCCACTTGTAACTCTCTGCCTCCTGGAAACTGCTCCACCATACACAACTCTCTGATACCTATCAGACAGCCAATCCTGAATCCAGTTGACCAATCTGACATCCAGACCCATGTGCTGCAACTTAAATATCAGCTTAACATGTGGCACCCTGTCAAATGCTTTCGCCAAGTCTAAGAAAATTGCAGTATATGCCTTTCCCTCATCTAAAGTTCTTGTAACTTTATTATAAAAGGCTAGTATATTGCTAAAACAAGGGCGTCCTTTCACAAATCCATGTTGATTCTCACAGATAACATTACCATCATCTGCCCAATGCTGTATACGGTCCCTCACTACTTTCTTCAAGATCTTAACAACTACTGATGACACACAGACTGGCCTATAATTAGACACTTCCAGTCTGTTACCACCCTTAAGCAATGGAACTATCTTACCTTCCTTCCATTCCCTGGGCACCTTTGCCAAAGCCAGACTTTCCTTGAAAAGCAACATTAAAGGCACTGTCAATTCCCTAGCACATTCTCTCAAAACTCGTGGTGAAATACCATCCAGTCCCACAGCTTCACTGACATCCAGAGTACGCAGTATCTGAAACACACTCTCCTCCTGTACCTCCAGACCTCGAAAAAGTCCTATCATTCTAGCATTAAAACTGACTCCTCTAGGATGAAATATTCCAATAAAGTGTTCATTGAACAATTCCACTATGTCCTCTGCATGAGTCACTCTATTCCCATTTTTATCCCACAATATCATTCTTCCACAGTCATTTCTCCTCCTACTGGCCACATAGCTAAAAAATTCCCTGGGATTTTCTTTGGATCTTAGGGCCAATGTCCTTTCATATTCCAGTTTCGCTTTCCTTACCACACTAGTCACTCTTGTGGCCTGTGTCTTATATTCTTCATGCATCTTCTCTTCACCTGTCTCCATATATCTCTTCCATATCCTCTTTTTCGCATGGAATTCCAGTTTAATATTGTTTGTCATCCACTTTACTCCAAATTGTGTCCTCTTGTTCACTCGTGGTATACAACTTACCATTGCTGCTAAGAAATATTCTTTCATAATTTCCCATGCACTAATGATATCCCGGCCTTCCAATTCCTCCCTCCATGAAACTTCCCCAAGTTCACGTCTTAGACTATTATAATCACCTGCCTTATAATTCCACATATGTTCCCGTCTCTTTGATACTCCTGCATGTCTATTCATTTTCCAAGTCAACACCATGGTCACTCTCTCCAACTGGTGGGAGAGACGTCAACTCAGTTATTATCAACTCTTCCGATGCTATAACCAAATCCAAAACTTTTGAACCTCTTGTTCCCTCTGTTACATGTAGCCTAAGACATTTGTTTCTCAGGAATTCTAGAAATTCCATTCCCCTATTGCTACATGCATCTTCCTCTCTCCAATTTGTACTACTGAAGTTAAAATCTCCCATAACAATCATTCTTCTTGCACTTGCCAAACTTAGCTGTCTAAACATCTCCTGGTCCCCATCCTGTGTGCTCCTGGGTCTATAGCAACACCTCACTAAATATCCTGTCTTGCCTACCTCGACCTCACACCATACGCTCTCAAAATCATTTGTCTCACTTCCTTCCAAATTCTCCACTCTTAGAGGACATAGGTCATCACTTATCATAAGCAGAACCCCACATAGCTTATTACTGAGCAGATTACTGTGTATCCTTCTCCTCTGTCCAAGGAAACAGTCACTTTATTGTAATAAGTAAGTAGATTACTAAAACATGACCTCCCTTTAGCAAATCGATACTGTCAATCTAAAATTATACCATTGTTGTCAACCCAACTCTGGATCCTAGTTCTCACAAGCTTCTCCAACAACTTAACCACAACACCTGACACAGAGATAGGCCTACAGTTTGATGCTTGAGTTCGATCACCACCTTTATGAAGTGTCACAATCTTGCCCTCCTTCCACTCTTTAGGAACATGACCAAGTGCAAGACTCGCATTAAAAAAATATGTCAAGGCAGGTGTCAACTCTCTGGCACATTCCTTCAGAATATGCAGTGATATATTATCAAGTCCCACAGCCTTATTTATATCTAGTTTACTCACCTTCCCAAACACCTATTGCTGACTTACAGTCAGTCTTTCTTCCCCATCATCAACTCATCTCAATCTCTCTATGAAGTCACATTCACAAGATTGAAAGATATTTATTAACTGCTCATTAAGTATCTCCACCACACATTCTGCATCAGCTGTCTTTATACCATTGCCTCCAATGAAAGTCATCCTTCCATAATTATTATTAGTATTATTATTAATATTAATCAGGCCTCCATGGAGTCAAAAGACTCATCATGGGAGGTCCTTCCTAAGAACATAAAGTCTGTCAAGACTCACTGAGGGGAGGTTCCCCCTAAGAAACACAAAGTCTATCATACCACTCCTTAAACTCATTGACCGTTCTCACCCTCACCACTCTATCAGGCAATACATTCCACGGCTCAACCACCTTCCATGCAAAGAAACCACTCCTCACCCTCTTGCTCACAGTTTCCTTTCGTAACTTCCAGGGATGGCCTCTTGTCATCACTCCTTCCCGCTGTTCAACCAAGTGAAAGAACTCCCCAGTGTCAACCCTGTAAGCACCTCTCAACAGTTTAAAAGTCTCAATCATATCACCTCTCCTTCTTCGATCCACCAAACTCTGCAGTCCACATTCCGTCAGCCGATTCTCATAACTATCCCTGTACAGTCCTGAGACCATCTTTGTCATCCGTCTTTGTATCTTTTCCACAGTTAATTTATCCCCTTCAAATCCCGGGGACCAAATCTGAGAACAATAATCCAAGTGTGGTCTGATCAGAGGCTTATACAACGGAATGATAACCCTCTTATCTCTGCAGGTCAGTGTCTTTCTCATAATTGCAACAATCCTCTGGGTTACCTTCACCACCTTTGCAATATGTCCCCTAAACTTCAGGTTTCTATCAATCATCAACCCCAGATCTCTTGTCTCCCCAACTTCTCCAGTATAACTCCTCCCATAGAGTATGCAGCATCCCATCGATGTTTCCCAAACCTCAAGACCTTACATTTTGCTGCATTAAACTGACAACCCCATTCATTTGCCTATCTATCTAGCTTATTCAAATCCTCTTGCAGGGCTACCAAATCTGCACTATTAATAATAATCCTTCCCAGCTTCGCATCATCCGCAAACAACTGAATATCCCCTTGCAATCCACTGGCAATGTCATTGATATAAAGGTTAAACAATATAGGTCCTAGTACTGAGCCCTGTGGAACCCCACTTGTAACCTTCTGTCTCCTTGAAACTCCTCCACCATTCACAACTCTCTGATACCTATCAGACAGCCAATCCTGAATCCAGTTGACCAATCTGACATCCAGACCCAGACAAATGCTTTGCTAAGTCTAAGAAAATTGCAGTATATGCCTTTCCTTCATCTAATGTTCTTGTAACTTTATTATAAAAGGCTTGCATATTGCTAAAACAAGAGTGCCCTTTCACAAATCCATGTTGATTCTCACAGATAATATTACCCTCATCTGCCCAATGCTGTATATGGTCCCTCACTACTTTCTCCAAGATCTTAACAACTACTGATGACACACAGACTGGCCTATAATTAGACACTTCCAGTCTGTTACCACCCTTATGCAATGGCACTATCTTACCTTCCTTCCATTCCCTGGGCACCTTTGCCGAAGCCAGACTTTCATTGAAAAGCCAGGTTAAAGGCACTGTCAGTTCCCTAGCACATTCTCTCAAAACTTGTGGTGAAATTCCATCCAGTCCCAAAGCTTTACTGACATCCAGATTTCTCAGTATCTGAAACACACTCTTCTCCTGTACCTCCAGACCTCGAACCAGTCCTATCCCTCTAGCATTAAAACTGACTCCCCCAGGATGAAATACTCCAATAAAGTGGTCATTGAACAATTCCACTATGTCCTCTGCATCAGTCATTCCCATTTTTATCCCACAATATCATTCTTCCACAGTCATTTATCCTCCTACTGGCTACATAACTAAAATATTCCCTAGGATTTTCTTTGGATCTTTGGGCCAATCTCCTCTCATATTCCAGTTTCGCTTTCCTTACCACACTAGTCACTCTTCTGGCCTGTGTCTTATATTCTTCACGCATCTTCTCTTCACATGTCTCCTTATATCTCTTCCATAGCCTCTTTTTCACATGCAATTCCTGTTTAATATTGTTTGTCATCCAATTTACTCCAAATTGTGTCCTCTTATTCACTCGTGGTATACAACTTACCATTGCTGATAACAAATATTCTTTCACAATTTCCCACGCACTAACGATATCCCGTCCTTCCAATAGCTCCCTCTATGAAACTTCCCGAAGTTGATGTCAAAGAATATTAGAATCACCTGCATTATAATTCCACATAAGTTCCCGTCTCTTTGATATTCCTGCATGCCTATTCATTTTCAAAGTAGTCAAAACCATATGGTCACTCTCTCCAACTGGTGGGAGAGATGTCATCTCAGTTATTATCAACTCTTCTGATGCTATAACCAAATCTAAAACTCTTGAACCTCTTGTTCCGTCTGTTACATGTTGCCTAAGACATTTGTCCCTCAAGAATTCTAGAAATTCCATTCCACTATTGCTACATGCATCTTCCTCTCTCCAATTTATACTACTGTAGTTAAAATCTCTCATAACAATCATTCTTCTTGCACTTGCCAAACTTAGCTGTCTAAACATCTCCTGGTCCCCATCCTCCATGCTCCTGGGTCTGTAGAACACCCCAATAATCATTCTTTCTTTTGCTGGCTACATATCGAAAGAATTCCCTAGAATTCTTTTTGGCTTCCTTAGATAACTGCTGTTCATACCTTTCTTTAGCTACTCTCACCAACCAAGTCACCCTCCTTGCCTAGTCCTTGTAGACTTCATGAAATTAGTTACTTCCACTTCTCTTATGCTGCCTCCACAATGCCCTTTTTCTCTGTATCGCATGCTTAATTTCTTTATTCATCCATCTCACACCTACATTATTTAACCTTCTCACCTGTGGTATACATTTAGACATTGCAGCTACTAAATAGTTCTTGAAAATCCCCCAAGCTGCATTGATCTCTTTTCCAGCTAACTCCTCATTCCATGCTACACCTGCAAGCTGTCTCCTGAGCTCTTCATAATCACTCCCCCTTGTACTTCCACATATACCCTTTTTTAACAGGGGTCCTTGCACTGCTGGCAACCACCCAGGTAATCATCTCATGGTCACTTTCACCAATAGGTGGATGATTTGACACCTCATTTATAATTACATCCTCCGATGAGATGACCAAATCCAAGACCCTTAATCCTCGTGTGCCCTCTGTTACATACTGTCTGAGTTATTTATCCCTCAAAAACTCAAGAAACTCATTTTCTTTACTTCCAGTTGCTATCTCTTCCTTCCAGTCTATATTGCCATAATTAAAATCACCCATAATGATCACCCTTTTCTTATTTGCTTGGCTTATTTGTCTATACATTTCACTATCACTACCATCCACATTACCAGGTCTATAACAACATCCCACCAAGTATTTGATTCTATTCACCTCTATCTCACACCATACTGCCTCAAAACCACTTGCCCTATTTCCCTCTTACATCGCTACCTTGTATGGACATAACTCTTTCTCTATCATCAATAGCACTCCCCCTCCCTTTTTACCCCTTCTAACCTCACGAAACACATCATACCTTTCCATCTCTATTCCTGTCAGGATGTCGTCCTCATCTAATCATGTCTCACTTATTTCAACAATCTTTGGGTGCACAGACGGAATTAGTGCAACCATTTCATCCGTCTTGTTTCTTATACTTCTAGCATTGGTATACAAACATGACAGCTCATTTCTGGAACTACAGTTAGTTCCACTGATACCACTCACTCGATGCGATCTTTCCACGCTGGATTGGAGCCATTTCCCTTTCTGCCTCTTCATTCTAGAATCCTTTGCAATTCCATCTGTTTCCTCTTGATCCCTGATCATCCCATTTCTTTCCTGCCTACACATGCTCTCACCTTTTCTTGGAGTATCCACCTTTCTCACGCTGTGTACCCCCTGTCCACCCTGAGTCTCCCCATTTCCCTGTCCTCTTGCACTCCCATTCTCTCATTTTCTATACTCATACCACTCACTTCCAATTCATTTCCACTTCTTCAATCTCTCCTGTCTTACTCTCCTGCTCTTCCACATCACTCCCTTCTTAATCTATTCACTTCTCTACCTTCCAGCAGCAGTCTCTCCAAGGGACTCACACCATAACTACTCAAATGCAGTCCATCGCTCCCATACAGCTCACTTCATCCCTCAAACTCATTCCACACATTAACAAACTGTACTCCCCATCTCCTCACACATTTCAGCCAGAATATCATTCATAATCCTTGCTCTCTGCCTCATTTCACCACAATCATACCTAGGCAACACACTGACTACCCTTCCTGTCACACTATTCTCTTTTATCTTTCCAAGCAGTCTCCTGACATTCATTTTGACATGCTGTTTGTTCTCTCTCAAATCATTTGTACCAATTAATTCAATTAACTCTTTTGCTCACTCCCGCCTCGTATCCAATGCCTCAATCACTCTACTCATTTTACCGCCTGGAAAACATACCTTGTGCATTTTATCCTCTAGCACACCCTTAATAATGTAGTCACCATACAACGCCACTCGCTCATCTTTCGTTAACTCTTTCATGCCATCATGATTTATTTTAATAGTTTTGACCTGAATTCTCTTAATTTCATTCTGCATCCATTTCATTTCTTGCCTCATCCAATCCAATTCACCTTCCGAATCTCGCGACACATTGACTCTATCATTAAATCTTTCTAACTTTCTAACTCTCGACCACCTCTTCTCACTTTCCCTCTCATTCATCCTTCTTTGTTTCCATACTTTCGGTCCAACATACGTCCAACTTTCACTATCATTCTTCTCGCTTTCACTCTCATTTATCTTTCTTTGTTTCCGTACTTTCGGACTAAGATGCATCCAACTTTCGCTATCATTCTTCTCACTTTTACTGTCATTCATCTTTCTTTGGTTCAGTACTTTCGTTCCAACATGCGTCAACTCTCGCCATCAGTCATTCTTTTTTCGCTATCACTTATTCTTTCGATTTTTTTCACTTGCGATTTCTGCATCACACTTTCTACTTTCATTCGTTCTCTCAATTTCGTTTCTTTCTGCCTCACTTTCGTCCCTTTTAACATCCGTTATGGTTTTCAAATCACTCTTTTTCTTTTTTCCTGCTTTTTTAACATTTTTTCGCCTCTCTTTCTCACCGTACTTCTCTTTTAAACGTGCACTTGAGACACAATCGGTACTAACACTTTCTGTCATCAATTTCATATTTGCATTCATCAGTTCCTCGTTCAGATCACACTTCGCACACACCCTTCTTCCATCTGCACTAAACATTCCCAAATCATTTATGTAATTGAAGGAATACATATAACAGACATCACACTTAACGAAACGATTAGTAAATTAATAATCATTATTATTAGGTTACTAGGTCTAATAATAATGATTTATGATTTCGTATTTTAGTTTAGGCAAGAAAAATCCCCCACGCTAATAATACCGGTAGCGTACAACGTGTACGGCTACTCTTACTCAAACAATTACGCATATATACTTAATTATTCCTAGTAAAACTTATCTGAATCAGGAGCTGCGTCCGCAACGCTTCTCTCACTAGTGCCCTCCTTTATTGAGGACTCATCAGTGAGAGCCAGATCCATAAGTGATACCAAGGTTGAAGAAATGCAGAAGTCATAATTCCATACACAATTAGCCAAATTACTAAAAATACTCTGGATTAGAGATAGTGTTGAAAGTTTTTTCACTTGGTTAAACTATAAATTAAAGATGCCAAGAAATTATATTCTTGGTTTCATCCTTGATCCAAGTGTAAGCAAATAAAGTTTGCACATGAAGTCACTTCACGACTAAGCTATTTGTATAGAGGCTAATGACTTTACATCGATTGCCTTAGTATCCAATAATGCAATGCAGAGATCCTTATGGACATTGCTTCTGGGTCTGGCTCCCACCGATGAGACCTCAATAAAGGTTGAAACTTTTCAGGGTAGTGTCCCTTCCTATAATGCATAGCATTATACATGTCTGTAAGGATATGTGCAGTGCATTATGGGATCTAAAGCAATCGATGTGAAGTCATTAGCCTCTATATATGAGTTGCCATGTCATGAAGTTACTTCATGCACAAACTTTGTGCATGAAGTAACTTCATGCACAAAGTTTGGATAATATATTTATCCAAATATATTATATTTGGATAAAGGATGAAACCAAGAATATAATTTCTTGGCATCTTTAATTTATAATATAACCACGTGGAAAAACTTTCAACATCTATCTCTAATCCAGAGTATTTTAATAATAAGGTGTGACACTTTTGGCTATTTACATATGGAAATATGAATTCTGCATTTCATTGGTGGGGGAGAGGATTCAGAGGAGAGTGACCAAGATGGGATATGATAGAAATATTTAAGTTACTTAAAGGGTTTTATAGGATTGATGCACGGCAAATGTTTTAGCACTTAGCTAGAGAGGTAGAACAAGTGGTTATCCCTGCAAGTTGAGTAAGAGTGTAGTTATTATGGGATGTGCAGACTAGATTTGTCACTTGGAGAGTGCTGAATAAATGGATTTGGTTGCCAGAAACAGTTGTGAGCACTTTTTCTATTAATGGGTTCAAGGAAAGGTATGATAGATGTTGTGTATACAGCTTGGGTCTCCAGCGATCAGTTTTCAGTCTCCATGGAGGTGCACATATAATAATAATATACCATAAAGATCACCTCTTCTCTCCTCTCAGTAACTTAAACTACAATCTTGTCATCATGAAAGCCCATCAAAGGTAATGCCATCATTTTGATGGATACCACTAAGTACAATTGCAAACTGAATTATTACAGCACCGATCTACATATAGTACAATTAGATCCTACTCAAAACCACATGCCATTAGCATGCATAACCAATTTCTTTTCACACTCTGATTTAGCTTTCTTCACAATACTCATTACTTTTCTGGCCTGAACTTTATATGTTTTAATAGCTCCTTTCACTTTTATTCTCAGGTTAGTCATTCTACATATTCTTCTTGTGGATCTCTTATTATTACTATCCAAGACCTCATGGAGTCAAAGACTCATCTGGGAGGTTCTTTTATCACACACAGCTCATCATACCGTGCCTTGAACACATTCCAGTTACTTCAGACACCACACTCTCAGGTAAGGCATTCCAATCATTTACAACTCTGCACGAAAAAAACCTGCCTCTCACTCCCCTACTCACACCTTCTTTATACAGTTTTCAAGGATGACCTCTGGTTCTCCCCCGATCTCCCAATATTTTCTGTAGAACTTCTCCAGCATTAATCCTATAACAAACCCTTACCAACTTGTAGGTCTCTATCATATCTCCCCTCTTCCTTCTCTCCACTGACTCTGCAAATTACATCTTTTCAATCTTTCCTCATACTCGACATTCCAGAGGTCAGAAACTACCTTAGTCAGCCACCTTTGGACCCTTTCCAACATCTCTTCATCCCTCTGAAAACCGGGAGACCAAATCTGGGCACAGTAGTCCATGTGTGGCCTGATCAAAGCCTTATACAACAGAAGAAGAATCTCCCTAACAGAAGAAGAATCTCCCTACTTCTACACGTCAGTGTCCTCAGCATCATTCCGAGAAGCCTTTGTGTTGTCTTCACAATTTTGGCTATGTCTCCTCTAAATTTCAGATCCATATCCACTATCTGAATATCTCCATCCAAATCCTCAGGCCAAATAGAGGCTGTCAGGATCAGATCTTCACTTTACGACTAATAGTCGAGAAAGCATGGGAATATAACAAAGATCTGTATTTAAGTTTTGTCGATTATGGAAAAGGCATATGACAAGGTGCCAAGAGAGAAGCTATTCAATACGCTGCAGTTATATGGTGTCAATGGGGCATTATATCAAGCAATACTTAGTCTTTATTTGAGTTGTGAGTCAGCAGTTAGAATTGAAGGAATTACAGGAAGATGGTTTAATGTTAAATCTGGTGTGAGACAAGGATGTACTTATCCCCTCTGTTATTCATTATCTATATGGATCACATTATGAAGGAATGTGGTATTAAACCTGATATCAAAATTGGAGATGTTAATGTCAGCTCTTTGCTTTATGCGGATGATGTTATACTTCTAAATAAATCCGCTACAAGTCTGCAAGATTCTCTGACTAAATTGAATAGCTGTTGTAATAGATATGGTATGAAGGTCAGCAATAAAAAGACAAAGACAATGAAAATAGGCAGAATCATTGAAAATGTCAACTGTGTTGTGAATGGAGAACCTGTGGAACAAGTAAAACATTTCAGCTACTTAGGCACAATTTTTACTGAAGATGGTAAACTAAATATAGAAATAGACAACAGAATCAGCAAAGCTGGTATCGTGGGAAGTCAATTGAATAAATTCATATGGAATAAGAAAGAAATTAGTCGGAACACTAAATTAGCTGTATACAAGACTGTGTTCAAACCAATTTTAACTTATGGATCTGAGAGCTGGGTCAGAAGTAAAACACTTGACCAAAGACTAGAGACCGCAGATATGAGAGTCCTGAGAAAGATTAGAGGCGTGAACAGATGGCATCAATGGCAATATTATATTAAAAATGAGGATATTAGGAAAGAATTTGACATTGTCAGCATCCAGGAATGTGTTATCAGAGCTAATCTCAGGTGGTATGGTCACTTAAATAGAATGGGAGAGGAAAGATTAGCAAAACAAGTGTTCTCTGCCAGGTTGGCAGGAAAACGACCCAGAGGAAGACCAAGATATAGGTGGATTGATACGGTACAAAGTGCCTTAGACAATAGAAATATAAGATCTGATAATGTTGGAGTCCTGACAAGTAACAGACTGATTTGGAGGAAAATTGTAGATAGGAAGTTAGTAATGATGTAATTTTTTCATGTAGTACTGTCATATCCTGTACACCCCTTGAGGGTACATGGCAGGAATTTGATGATGATGATGATGAAATCCTCACCTATATCATTAACATACAAGTTAAACAATGATAAATTTAGTTTAATCCTTTATCCCAGTGAGAGCAAACAAAGTTTGCACCTGAAAATATCTTCAGGACTAAATATAGTGTTGTACTATCTGACCTGGGTAAGTAGTACAACACCAACACCGCAAACTTTGTTTGCTCTCACTGGGATAAAGGATTAAACTAAATTTATCATAGTCTAACCTAGCAAAAAATAAACTTTCAATACAAGTTAAACAGTAATGGCCCTAAAACAGATCTCTAAGGCACTCCGCTAGCGACTTTCCTTTTCCTCGACATCGCTCCCCCCCCCCCCCATACACAACTTCTTGATACCTATCAGACAGCCAATCTCCAATCCAATGCACCAATCTAATATCCAACCCCATCCGCTCCAGTTTGACTATCAATTAATCATGAGGTACTTTATCAAAAGCCTTTGCGAAATCCAAGTATATCACTGTGTATCCTTCTCCTCTGTCCAAGGAAGCAGTCAGTTTATTGTAATAAGTAAGTAGATTACAAAAACATGACCTCCCTTTAGCAAATCCATGCTGTCCATCAAAGATGATAGCATTGTTGTCAACCCAACTCTGGATCCTAGTTCTCACAAGCTTCTCCAACAACTTAACCACAACACCTGACACACGGATAGGCCTATAGTTTAATGCTTGAGTTCGATCACCTCCTTTATGAAGTGGCACAATCTTGCCCTCCTTCCACTCCTTAGGGACTTGACTGAGTGCAAGTCTCGCATTAAAGAAATATGTCAAGGCAGGTGTCAACTCTCTGGCACATTCCTTCAGAATACGTGGCAATATATTATCAAGTCCCACAGCCTTATTAGCATCTACTTTACTCAACTTCCCATACACTTCTTGCTCACTTACAGTCAGTCTCTCCTCCCCATCATCTACCACTCTCAATCTCTCCATGAAGTCACATTCACAAGATTGAAAGACCTGTATGAACTGCTCATTAAGTATCTCCACCACACATTCCGCAACTTTATACCATTTTCTCCAATCAATGGCATCCATCCATAATCATTTTTTCTTTTGCTGGCTGCATATCAAAAGAACTTCTTAGAATTTTTTTTTTGGCTTTATTAGCTAACTGCTGTTCATACCTCTCTTCAACTACCCTCACCAACCAAGTCACCCTCCTTGCCTGGTCTTTGTAGACCTCATGGAATTGGTTATTTCCATTTTGCTTATGCTGCCTCCACAATGCCCTCTTTCTCTGTATTGCATGCTTGATCTCTTTATTCATCCATCTCACACCTACTTTAACTCTTGCTTAATAATTGTGCACATCTATTTCATGCCTGATTATTTCTTCTAACTCTAGGAATACATCCAGATAACCTTATTTAAGCACTTTTTCAAAGCTTCCCATGCATTGTTGATATCTTTTTCATTCAGAAACTGATAGCATGAGACCAAAAATAGTATTCTCCTAAAGGGATCATAATTTCCAGCATTACAGTTCAGCATGTTGCATGCCCTAATTGGAACAATTAATATAATTAGCCACTTTCTAGGAAAGCAAAGCATGATCACTCAACCAACTAGTGGTAAAATAGTAATATTTTTAACAGAGACCCATTCAAAACTATTAACAAATCTAACACTCTTTCTCAAGTTTCTTCTTTCACAGGTTACTTGAGAAAATTGTCTTTCAACAATGCAATAAATTCTGATTCATTCTTATCACCCATAATGATCATTAATTTAGTACACATCAGGTTAAACTGGTGATACATTTCATCGTTCCCTGTAACTGAACTGCCAGACCTGTAGCAACAATCCACCATATATTTCATCCTATTAGCCTCTACTTCCGATAACCGATAACCTCAAACTCACTGCTACATTGAACATTATTACTATTATTGTTTTCATGTGTTTATACCCAGACACACTTAAGTCATCTAATATCATTAGTACATGACTTATTTTTCACAGTATTAACAACACCACAAACACTTTTATCAACAAAGATGTTTTATTAACGCTAATATTTCGCTGATTTTCAACTCAGCATCATCAGAGCACAACACACATGTAAACACGACAGTGAGTGAGTGAAACAATATAATTGCAAAAGACAAAATGTCTAAAGTCCTATTTTTGGCGCCCTCTAACGAAAAAAAAAAACAGCAGTTATCCAGGAGTTTTTCTTAGGATAACCGTCTCCCAAATTTTTGGCAAATTAATGCAACCATATTTGTTAAGGTTGGGAGAATTCTCCAAAGCCATTGCTGACTCAAAAAATAATCTTTCAGATCTATAATGACTCCTAAATAGCACATTCGTTTTCCTCCATCTAATCCTGTGTGAAGGAGTGTCCAAAGCGTGGTCTGCCAGTCCCGACTTGCCATAGTAATAGTAGCGAATGTATCTTTCATGTTCTTCCAGGTGGATGTTCACTGATCTTCCTGTTTGCCTATAATAGGTCAAGTCACAACTCTGATCCGCTCGCCAAAGGATAAACTTCACCCTTTAGCACACCCAGGAGTGTATGAAGTTCCATGTGACTGTGACTTGGCCTATTATGGGCAAACAGGAAGATCAGTGAACATCTGCCTGGAAGAACATGAAAGATACATTCGCTACTATTACTATGGCAAGTCAGGACTGGCAGACCACGCTTTGGACACTCCTTCACACAGGATTAGATGGAGGAAAACGAATGTGCTATTTAGGAGTTGTTATAGATCTGAAAGATTATTTTTTGAATCAGCGATGGCTTTGGAGAATTCTCCCAATCTTCACAAATATGGTTGCATTAATTTGCCAAAAATTTGGGAGACGGTTATCCTAAGAAAAACTCCTGGATAACTGCTGTTTTTTTGTTTTTTTTTTTTTTTTTCGTTAGAGGGCGCCAAAAATAGACCTTTTGTCTTTTGCAATTATATTGTTTCACTCACTCACTGTCGCGTTTACATGTGTGTTGTGCTCTGATGATGCTGAGTTGAAAATCAGCGAAATATTAGCGTTAATAAAACATCTTTGTTGATAAAAGTGTTTGTGGTGTTGTTAATACCGTGAAAAATAAGTCATGAATAACCATCAACGCCTAAACTTACCTGTTAGATTAATATCATTAGTAGTATTTCCCCACCTCTCCTCTCTTTATTCATTCCTAAAAATACTATACTTTTTACTCAATCCCAGATAACAATATCTGATTCTGATAGCCAGGTTTCATTAATGCCAATAGGCCACAAGGTATTTAATAAACCAACAAACTCAACTTCTTTCTTTCTGATGGTCCCACATTTGTATGTGTGTGTGTGTGTGTGTGTATATATATATGTGTGTGTGTGTGTGTTACTGTAAAAGCCTGAAAACTGGTAAATTCTAGCATTTACCATAGTGAGGTGATAAAAGTCCGAAAAATTCTTCTAAATGCTTCTATTTTGAGCTTTTATGTCAGCTACCAAACCATTTCGGTAAATGCCAGCCTTTACCAACACCAATTGGTAAAAGCCTGTATTTTTTTTTTTTACTGTGATTGTGCTTTTCAAGTGAGCGTATGTGTTTTTTTTTTAATTTTTAATTATTTTTTGAACGTGTAAGTTTTAAAATATTCTAACAGTCATTTATCTTGCATAACTTAATGAAATGCAAAACTGTGTAAATGGAATAGGAAATTAAAACAGGATTACCTAACCTAACCTATAATCAACTATGCACTAAAAGAAATAAGAAAAGGTAGATTATGTAAAATATATTAGCACATTATCACTCATTTCTATGAAGGAAATAAAAAAAAAAAACACGTAAAATATATTAGCACAAAAACAATAGATCATAGCCACTCGCACCCATCTATACCCGCACACGACTGAGCGGTTAGGTACGCGAACAGCTAAGAGAATCACGAGCATGTTCAGACATGCAGAGTACAGGCTCAGACAGACTCACTGCTTATTACGGGCTTTTACCAATTGGTGTTAGTAAATGCTGGCATTTACCGAAATAGTTTGGTAAAAACCCAAAATGGAAGCGTTTACAAGCATTTTTTGGACTTTTACCACTTTACTGTGGTAAATGCCAGGATTTACCGGTACAACCTAAGATTTACCAATTTTCGGGCGTTTACAGTAACATGTGAAGGGTGCAGGGGAAAAACAACTTCAGTCCACGATATTGATTTCCGAAAAAAACTTAATTAAATTTTCCTTGTTGTTAAAATGCAAGTAAACATAGCATAACAAAATAAAAAAAAATAGATATGGTAAATTCATGTATATTAAGCATAATAATTTAAATAGTATTTAAAAATTAAAAAAACAAATGGCAAATAATGACCTTTTTGTCGAAATGGCCGGACTGAAGTGGTTTTTCCCCGGTAAATTCCGGCTAAGTTGGTGCCCATATAAAAAAAATGGTTGTTATGCACATTTTTTTATTAATCGGATTAGTAATATCGGATTTTTTAATTAATTAATTATTTAATTCATAAATAATGATCAGATCGCATCCCTTGTTTTAAAGATAATAGGTACTGAGGGGATTATTATACTAACAAAGGTTAGTAAGTGCTTCTTTATTAAGTAAGCAATAATACACAAAAAATGAAATATGGTAAAAAGTAATAAAAATGTAAGTAAAATTTAAAATATTGTAGTTTTAAAATAATTATTTATTTCAATCATCTATTGGATGGTCATCAACGTTGTCGTCATCACCACCCTATATGGAGCATCATTATACAGCAAGTCTTCGTAAAATTTTTTTGAATTTGGCCACTCTAAAAACTGAGACAGGTGGAGTAGGTCATTATACTTCGTTAACTTTATGGGTACTTTGGCAGTGTATAAGCTCTGTAGCGCAGTTTCTCTGTTATTTATTTTTTTATTCTTCTGATTCTTTATAGTTTTCTTTACAATAGATGGACGCTTTTCTAGAAAAGCAGCCTTTTCTAGGATGCTTTCTCATTACTGGAAGGATTGTAATTAGTCCACTTAAATAAGAGTTTTGGTCATTATAGTTCCCTAATAAGTTAAAATCACGAATAATTCTTTTTCGTTCGGCATCAGGAATAGTTTCGAAACAACGATACCTTTTGCATAAACAGTCAGGACCAACTTCGTGCCTTGTTGCGCGAAGAATTTTCATTACATCTCTAGTTCTACCTGTCTTTTTTTTCATTTCTTTGTGAGTTTTTCTTTAGTATCAGCTTCACTTTCATTAGAACTATTAGAATAATCACTTATTATTTTCACACTACTTTTTATTATTAAAAAACAATTAAAATACTCGTAAAATCACGATTCAGAAGGCGATGTTACGATGTAATCAGTCAGTTTAGGGATTGTGGTGCGTTTATTATATTATGTGTCTCGAAGATCATGCAATTTTTGATTCAGTGCTCTTGCCAGAACAGTAGAGTCTTGTAGCAGTGCCGGTAAGACTACAACTGCACGGTAGGCGTTTTTTTTTTTTTTTTCTTTAATCGCCTCCGTAGCGCAATTGGAAGAACAGTGGCACATTGCGCCCTTCGATTGGAATAGACCTAAGTTCGATTCGTCGTCGCGATGGGAGGAATCTTTATCCGGACGATTTCAATCGAAGATGAGTTAGCCAATCTCATACAGAGGTAGCAGGGTTTTTTTCTCCCCCATACAGACAAATCGGCCCTTCAGAACACACGCAATTTACAGACAAAAAATACTAGTTGTGGTGGGCGATAGATGGCGTTGATGGAGATGATTCGTAGTAGAAGTTCGATGTAGTGGTTGAGACAGTTGTAGGAATCCTCCCCCGATGAGTCTTCGGACTCCTTGGAGGTGTCAGGAATAATAATAATAATAATAATAATAATAATAATAATAATAATAATAATATTAATAAAACCAAAACAGTAAAACTATAATCAAAACTAGTAGTGATTCAACAAACCACTGATAACAAAATAATGGCTGATGCAATAGTGATAATAGTTGATGTGATTGGACCGAAGTTGTTTTTCCATACAACTGCTCGGACTGAGGGTGTTCTTCCCAAGTTTAAGAAATATTCTCCGTTCATTTGTCTGGACTGAGGGTTGTTTATGCAGAAAGTCGTATTTATGAGATGAAACCTTCCTTTAATCCCCAACAGATGGCGGCATTAGGTTGAATTTAGAAGTATTACTTAATATTTATTGAACATTACACTATTCAAATCCAAAAAATTCTTCATCAGACTCAATATTGAAAGAATCAATTGCGTTAAAAATTTCATTTGGTATTTCTTCAGCTTCATAATCATTGTCACCAGACACCACTGCATTCCCTTGTGCTTTAATGAAACCATTTCTAACACAGTTTTCACTTACTGCAGCCCAACTTTCTACCATCCACGTAACTATATCTTTATATGACGTTCTTTTCATCAGCCCTGTTTGTTATACAGCATTTATGAATGTCATTCATCATCCAGTCTTCCCACTTAGCCCACAAATTGTCTTTGAATGGTTTATTTACTGCAAGATCAAGGGGTTCGAGTTTTTTGTTAAACCACCTGGCATGACGGCGGAATACTTACAATTGTTTTAACTTCTGCTGTCGTGTGTGCCCTACACGAGTCCAACACTAACAACGATTTTGGGTTGAAAAATGCCATTCTTCTCTTTCACCACACATTCTCCAACCAAAATTTCATAACCTCGGAATTTATCCAACCTTTATCATTAGCAGTAACAATAATATCTTTGGAATCACAAACTTTTGGGACAGTCTTTCTTTTGAAAATCACCATCATGAAAATTCCTCTGTCTGTACTTCCTAACTCCACCGCTAGTTGGCGCATGCACGTTATCTATACATCAAAAGGAGTGATGAAAATGTTGGGGGTGCACGTTATACATTAGGTGCACATTATCTATCGAAAAATACGGTAATTATATTATTTAAAATAAAGAGCCAATAGGCTTCATTTCGGCGATGTAAACATTAATTATAGTTACTATATTCGGCATGAAACTCTTTGATTCCGATCTTTAAGTTTCTTATTCGGTTTTAAAAACAATGTAGGATTTAATATCCCCTTAATTTAAATAACGGTAATTATATATGCAATCTGTGTGTCCTTGTTGTAGAACTTTCTCTTTTCCCTCTTCAGACACACTCAAAAGGTCTATACTCAAAGCATATATTTCCACCCCTTTGCAAGATGCATAAACATGTTTAAAGCAATTCATATATTTATCATATTTGCATATCATAGCTGAACTTACATTTTCCCCATTCTTCCCATGATGATATACATTAGGTCTCATCCCAATAGTAATTTTCTCACTCTCCTGAAGCAAAGTCTATTCAAGTACAGGCCATCTTATACAAGTCTTTTCTGCCATCAAATACTCTCTAAGCATCTAAAAAAACTCGCATCCATTTCTTATATACAGCCTGTGCATTGAATGATTAGCTATAATTGTTCTCCTCCTTAACTTGGTACTATCGTATCTAGGTAGAAAACCTACAATTTTTACTCTCTCACATTTCTTTCTCGCTTCTGCAAAGAGATCTTTCATATCCTTTCTCACACTTGCTGCTGTTTAAATTATTAGTTCCAACAAGAACTACCATATCTTTTATCTTCCATTTCTGTTTTTCCATTACATTTGTCATATCTTGACTTTTCACCCATGGACAGCTAGAAGTAGTTATGACCTTTTGAAGTGCAAATTATATGACTGAATTGCCATACACCACACCATATTACTTTTTTTTTTTTAGATTTTAATGGACTTACCTTGTTGTTGTTATTACCAAGTTCAGTGCTTTCCTCCTCTTCTTGTTATCATCCTTTTTCTTATCCTGTCCAAGTTTTGTTAAACATTTGTCTCCCTTTTCTAATTCTCTGGCCGATTCGCCAGAATATTGATGATATCAAGATGTTGTTGCAGAAACACAAACCTTTCTGCTTCTGTCTAAAGGAAACATACTTAAGACCCAATGAGAACCATACCTTTAGGAATTTCACTGTTGTACATAAAGACAGAACTGGAGGTGGTCCTGCTCATGGAGGAGTAGCTATCCTAGTGGGTAGTCATATTCCTTTCCATCAGGTCCAACTTAATACTTCTCTGGAAGCAGAGAAGTATTAAGTCACTTCTCTGTGGGATTTCTTATTGCAGTATGTTCGATCTATTTACTACCAAATGCCGAGTTAAATGAAATTGATCTTGATAACTTTATCTCGCAACTTCCTGAACCCATACTTTTGATAGGTGACTTTAATGGTCACAATATTCTGTAGGTAGCGCCAACACTAATAGACGAAGTCAAATCACTGAAAGAATTCTTGATAATAATAACCTCACCCTTTTAAATAATAAACTCAATACTTTCTTTATCAATAGCAGAATACGTTCATATTCTGCAATTGATCTTACAATCTGCTCCCCTTCCATTCTTCCACTACTCGCTGGGACGTTGAAGAGAACATATATGGAAGTGATCACTTTCCTGATCTCTGCACAATGTCTTCACAGGAACCGTGTTCACCCACATGGATACCTATATGGAAAATTGACCAGGCTGACTGGAACACTTTCTCTCATCTTGCAAAATTTAATGCTGATGCCATCAGTCAAACACCTATAATGAAGCAGTAAAATATATAACAAGTAAAATAAAATATATAATATATAAAATATAAACCTTGACTGATGACGGGGAATTGTTTCAGCACTTGGCATGAAGGGACAGAACAAGAGATCATCTATGGAAGTCGATTAACAGTGTGGTTAGCAGGGGTATGAAGATTAGGTTTTTTTGTTTGGAGAACAGTGAGCCTGGTTGGCCAAGTGGTTAGCATATCCACTCTCGAGCCAAAAGGTTGCGGGGTTCGAATCTTGCTGTGGGCATGGATGTTTGTGATTATCTGTGAAAATACTAGTGGTGGTGGTCGGCGGTAGATGGCGTTGGTGTAGATGATTAAGGTAGTTGCTGGTGGTGGATTGGTGAAGACGGAGAGTTGTAGAGTAGTGTCCTCCCTCGATGAGTCTTTGGGCTCCTTAGAGGTGTTACGTAATAATAATATTTACACAGAATAGGTTGCCACAGTCAGATGTGAGAAAACATTTGTCTGCTAATGGGTTCAAGGAGAGGCATGATAGATATTGTAGGGATAGTTTGGGTCTACCATAATGTCTTTGGACTCTTCACAAACATTCAAACTCAAGAGGTTATTGATATTTTAAGCAACAAGATTTCAAAAAAGATGTTTTCCCTGCTATCACATTGTATAAACTCCGGCTACTTTCAATTTGAGGGAAAAATTTACAAACAAAATAAAGGATTAGCAATGGGCAGCCCCCTATCCCCAATACTAGCCAACATCTTTTTTGAAAACTACAAACAAAAGGCAATCTCCTCATCTACTCTTAAGCCAAAAGTCTGGCTGAAATATGTAGATGACATATTCCTTATCTGGAATATGTCATCTACTTCTTCACACTTTTTTAGTTCACATAAACAACTTCCATCAAGACATCAAATTAACCATCAAGGTTGAAGAAAATGGATCTCTTCCTTTTCTGGACGTAAAACTTACCAAGACATCTGACTCCATAAAAATCTCCATCGTTAGAAAATCTACACACACGGATAGATACCTGCATGCGTCTTCACATCACTATCCAGCACGGAAAGTGGGTATCATCTCAACTCTAGCACATCGTGCAAGAGTTATACCGTCAGATGATGAAGAGCTAAAAAATGAACTACAACATCTAAAAAGAACCTTCACAAGTAATGGCTACTCTTCAAAAACTATTAACAAGCATCTATGCCACCACCACCGCCATCATCAAAACAACTCAGAAACACAGAACAACCCCAAAGGTTATATCTCCTTACCATACATTAGTTCCCTCTCCAAGAAACTATGAAGAATTTTAAGAAAATTTAACATAAAAACGTGCTTATCTACTCTTCTCAAATTAAGATCAATTATAAGCAAACACAAACCAGCTCACAACCATCTACAGTTCCCAGGAGTGTACAAAATTACGTGCAACTGTGGTAAGCCATACTATGGTCAGACTGAGAAATCCATCCTCCTACATCTCGAAGAACACTAGAGAGACATTGCCTACAAAAGAACTAGAGCAAGTGCCCTGTCAAGCCATGTCCTGTTTTCAGTAAACACAAATCATGAAGGCTGCCAACATGAGATAAACTGGACAACAACTTTAAACTTTCATGTATGCCACGACAAGGTAGAATGCTGCATAGTCGAGTCCAAGGAAATTGTTATGGATCCTCATCATATAAACAGTAACCTTAGTTACAATTTACTGGACTCATTCAACTCTGCTATCAGATATTGGCGCACTCGTGAAGTCACACGTGCACAGATGCCTAACAATAGAACTTTAACATGAACTGTAGCTCGAGTTCAAAGTTAACTAAAGTTTATAATAGTCAAATTTCAGTGGCACAATGTTTCTTTATAGTGATTTTTATTTGCTTTCTGTGTTTCTTCATGCCTGAAGAAATCGGCCTTCCAACGAAACACTGCATTATGAATAAATTAATTGTTCTAATTCTCGGATCTAAGTCAGTATATAAAAATATGAATATATATATATATATATATATGAAGCAATGAAATATTAGAGGCAATATTTTTCTTTACACATGTTAGACTATTATTCACTTTTAGATGTGTGATGGTTATATATGTTATACAAGAAAGAAATTCAACAAATAATTACAATCCAATGTTAGTTAATGCTTACCTATCCAATTTGGACATAATAATATCTTGCGTTTGGCTAGCTGTTGTCCTTGCAGAAAAGTTCACACAATTAGGGATGTATCTGAAAAAATATTCAGAACATTATTACTTTGAAGGTATAATATTAAAACATCAAATCCATAAATCTCTGTTCCTATTAGTGCACTATCATCATCAACCATATTTCTCTCATAGCAATGATTTTCAGGGAAACTGATTCAATTTGTCATTTGAGAGACTGTTGTTTTCTGGACAAGTGAGTCTGTTAGAGCAGAGAAACGAAAGTTGCAAGATGCAAGTAGCAGGGATGGTTTCATGTGGCTTGAGAAATGAGACAGTGTATTATATTGCAGAGTAAAGTGGAGTTTTCAGAGAGTAATAACTGCTGTATTAATATAGATAATGCACTGGTTCTTCTGTATACAAATGCCAGGAGAATTAGGAATAAAATGAATGACTGTGGCTTTGATTGATTATCTCAGTCTCTCCAAAGACCATCAATATTAGTGAAATCAGATGGAGGTTCTGACAGGAATAGAAATTGAAGAGTTGGATATATTTTATCAGGATAGGAAAGGTAAAAATAGTGGAAGAGTGTTAATCACAGTAAGAGATGAATTGTATCCTCTCATGGTAGAGAATCAGAGAGTCAAATGACACTAAGAACTCTGAAAATATATGATTACTAAATAACTTAAGGAATTCACAACGTATAGTGGAATATAAATTAAAATAAACTTTAGGTTTGGCAAATTTTGGAACACAAGGACTACATCTGGTTTCACCAGTAGAGCCACTCTGGGCTTGCAGACATGCTTGCTCTGGACACGCCACAGAATACGGTGTCAGAAAGCCACAATAATACACCGCAGCAAGTATAAATTTGAAAGACTATTCATAGAATCAGCCTCAGCCCTAAGAAACATGCCAAACCTCAACAAATTTGGACGCATAAGACTGCCCCAAATTTGGGAGACTTACATCTTGAGAATTTCAGCCCAATGGCCAAGAATACCTAATATAGCCTACTTGGGAGGCACCATGAGGACTTTAGGAAAAACAGTAGTTTCCTCACTTCGACCTCATTTGCTGTTTTTAGTGCCTGCATGCACGTGTCTTAATCTTATGTTCCCATGAAGATGGCAACGTGACATTGCCGAAATATAGGAAGTATATATTAAAATTTATTTTAATTTATATTCCAGTATACGTTGTGAATTCTTTAAGTTATTTAGTAATCATGTGCAACCAACTTATAAGCCTTTCTACGAGAAAATATATGGTGCAAAATAAAAAGTTTACAAGACAAAAGTTTATAGCTTCCGTAGCATAATTGGAAGAACAGCAGAACATTGCATCCTTCAAATGAAAAAGACCTGGGCTAGATTTCATGTCATGATGAAGGGAATCCTTCTATGGGCTTTTTCAATTGAAAGTGAGTTAGCCAATCTCATAAGCAGAGTTTTTTTCTTCCAGAAACTTGGGTTTTTCATTCCATTTACAGACAAACTGGCCTTAAGAACACATACAATTTACAGACAAAAATATTGTTGTTGGATTTCCTGGAGGTGTCACGTAATAATAATAATAATAATAATAATAATAATAATAAAAGACAAGTATTATTGGGATGCTGCTATGCCTCAGGAAATTTAGATGATGATAAGCAAGTAATGTTTCAGGAAGTTTGGTAAGTGCAAAGTGAGTGATCATTATGTGGGACTTCAACTATAGTAATATTACTTATACCTTGCCTTACTTCATGTAATATACATCTGGATGGATATTATCTGAAGACCGGTCCCTACTCTTCTTTCTTCCTTTCTTTTTTGTTGTTCCTCTTGCTCCTTTCCCCCAATGTTATTAGAGTAGTCGAGGGCTAAGTGTGAATCTTTCCTATTGTATTATGTTTTTTTCCATCTCACACAGTGGGAGTCTGATTTCCCTCCCAAAAGGCAGGTTTGGAGGCCTTATGGTGGCAGCCCCACCACCAAACTCACTCTGTGAACGGTTGGTAGTCCATCCAGGGGAAATTTCCAATTATTCGCAAAGCTCTGAAGAAAAAAAATTAGAATGGATTTAAACAGAATTGATCCGGCTAATGGACAGGGACTTCTCTTTGAAAAATTAAAAATATCAATTTGGAATATCCGTGGAGTCACACACAAAATTGATGAGATAAACAGAATGAATGAAAATTGAAGATATCAATATACAGGAAAGTACAGAGAAATAGTAATGGAAGAATTAGAAAAAGAATTTAACTAACAAATAAAATAAACAGCTAAATACAGTACTTTATGCAGATGACCAAGTACTAATTTCAAATTCAGAAGATAAACTCCAAATTGCAACTAACCATCTAAATGAAATAGCAAAAAAATTCTCTGAAACAAAAACAAAAGCTATGCCAATGTGTGGAAACACCATTCAAAATGTCAAAATTATGTTTAACAATAAAATAATAGAATAAGTTACAGAATTCAAATACTTAGAAAATATAATCTCGCAATACAATACTAATTCACAATTGGAAGCAAGACTACAAATTTATAATTGAATGAATGGCATAATATAGATTTGAATATGGCGCCAATGCGACGTAAGATAATGGCGTCCAAAAATACGACGGCATTGTTCAAAAACTATAACGTGAGAGAATTTGTCCAATGTGATGTGTGTGGAATGTATGCATTCTCGAATGAGGCTGGAGTTTGGATTGAAAGTGATAGTGGTGGGAGAATTTGTAGAAAGTGTATGCAAAATGAGAAGTCGAAGTATGTGTCAGGTTGTGAGACAGTTATGGTTGAAGAAAGCCAGAATGCGAGTGAAAATAGTGGCATGATAGGGAATTGTGGTGTACAAGATGGCAATGTGAGTGGTGATCTAAGAAAGAGTGAGAGCAATTATACAGAAAGAGAAAATGGTTTGAATGATAAAAAAAATGAGGAATTATTTGTAGGAAGTGAGATCGCTAGGTTGCGCGCAGTGATACAAAATGCGCAGCGGCAATTAGAGCACCTGCAAAACTCTTTCCAGAGTGATTCGGCTAACGTAAATAAACAGCGTGGGAGAGTTTCCGAAATGAAGGAAAGAGTGTTGTATGGTGACTCGTTATTAAGAGGAGTAATAGATGGGAGTGTAACTAAATCGTACTTACCGGGTGCGAAATTTAAGGATGTAAGTGAGAGTATTAGAGTGCAAAAACAGAGGGTGAAAGAATTAATAATTGTGGCGGGTACGAATGAATTGAAAGGTGATAAATTTTTTATGAGAGAGGACTTGAAAGTATTGTTAAAGGTAGCGAAAGAAAAGAGTGACAGAGTTAGAATGGTGAGTCTGTTACCGCGGTATGACAGAGAGGAGTTTAGAAGGAGGGCCATAATCGCAAATGACATTATGCGCAGGTTATGCGGATGGTGTGGTGTGGAATTCGTGGACATGTGGAATGAGTTTGATGGGCGAAAGGACTTATACAAGATGGATGGCCTGCATTTGAATGGACTTGGTGTGCGGAGACTGGAAAAAGTGTTGCTGAATGAAGTGAAAATGGATGTGCAGAACCAGGGAAACTAGAACTACCAAGGAGGGGGGGAAGTCAATATCCAGATATCAGTGAGACAGTTGAGTGTAAAAATGTATATAATGTACCTGAGCCAGCACTAAGGACAAAAAATGGGAATGGGACATTTAGAATAACGCATCAAGATATTGGTGGGACAAAGGGATCACTGCAATTCTTGTATACTAATGCCAGGAGTAATAGGAACAAGAAGGAAGAATTTTTGGCCTTGATTGGCTCTTCCTGGCCACAGGTTATTGGCATTAGTGAAACATGGCTGACGGAAGATGATATAGTTAGTGGGATAGAATGTGTAGGTTATAGTATGTTTAGGAGGGACAGAGAGAATAAAATTGGGGGAGGAGTGTTATTGATTATAGCTGGTGAACTGCAGCCAAGGAGAATTGAAGTATTGCAGGATAGTGAAAGGAGCTCATTTGAGGCTATTTGGTGTGAGATTGACACTGGCAGAATAAAATATACAGTTGGGTGCTGCTATAGACCAGGTGATGGAATAGATGGTGGAGATGGTATGCATAAACAAATTGATGAAATGAGTGGAAGGAGGGTAATTATTATGGGGAATTTCAACTATGGTAACATTGATTGGAAGGAGGAGAGGACACATGTGAGGAAGGAAATGGATTTTATTCAATTATTAAGGGATAACTATCTGAAACAGCATGTAATTGAAAATACTAGGGGTGTGAGAGTGCTTGACCTGGTAATTGCATCTCAAAATTTGACTGTAATGAATATGACCATGTTGCCACCTATTGGTGAGAGTGATCATAAGGTCTTGACCTGGGAGGTGGCTAAAGGTGTGCAATTTCTGATTAAGACAGGGTATATGTGGAATTACCGTGCTGGCAAGTATGACAAGCTTAGGAGATTGCTTGGATCAGTGCCATGGCATGTACAACTGCAAGGGCTGAACGTCGATAGAGCATGGGAAGTGGTCAAAGAGCATTTACAGGAGGTTATGGCTGATTGTATACCTAAGGTTCGAATAGTGAAACAAGTAGGGGTTAAATGGATGAATAACACCATTAAGCTTGAGCTGCAAAAAAAGAAACAACTATGGAGGGAATTTAAAGAAAGGGGTGACCTGCAGGCACACGAACGGTATAAAGTGCAGGCCAGAAGAGTAACGAGTGTGGTAAAAACAGCAAAAGCCGATTATGAAAGGAAACTAGCTATGCAAGCAAAAGAGAATTTGCTTGCATAGCTAGTTTTTTTCAATTTGCTGCATGCAGTTCTTTCAATATGCTGCAAGCAAGAAAAAAACTGTACATGGCAAAATGATTTTAAGGAATGACGATGGTAAAGAGTTCACTGAACCAGTCGATATAGTGGAGTTACTGACCGTGCACTTTGCAAAAATATTATTATTATTATTATTATTGTTGTTGTTCCGGGAAACTCCAAGCAGTCGACAGACTCATCGAGGGAGGCCCTAACATCATGTCAAGAACAACTATTCAACATTCACACAGTATCTATCATACCTTGCCTTGAACTCATTCATGGTCGTAGCACCCACAACAGACTCTGGAAGCTTATTCCACTCATTAACCACTCTCCAAGTAAAGAACCTAGCTCTAACACCCTTGTCAACCACGCTCTTGCCCAGCTTCCATGCATGGCCCCTAGTCCTCCCACCACCAGTCATATTTTCAAAAATATCTTCTGGATCAATCTTATAAACACCCTTCAGTAATTTGAATGTCTCAATCATATCACCCCTCCTTCGTCTATCGTCCAATTTCTGCAACCCCCAAATCTTCAACCTATTCTCATAAGGTTAATTCCACAGACCTGCTATCATCTTGGTCACTCGTCTCTGGACCCTCTCCACTTCCTCCCCATCACGAAGAAACCCTGGTGCCCATAACTGGGCATAGAAGTCCAGATGGGGTCTTATCAAGGCTCGATACAGAGGAACAACAACTTATTCGTCTCTGCATGTTAAAGTATTTTTCAGAAGCCAAGTGATTTGGTGAGCTGTTTTAGTTACTTTTGCAATGTGCCCCCTACACTTCAATTCCCTATCCACCAACACTCCCAAATCCCTGGCCTCATCAATCTCCTGGAGTATGGTTCCACCAATGCGATATACTGCTGCTATTCTTTTCACCCCAAAAGTGCATAACCTTACACTTTGCCACATTAAATTGACATCCATTTTTCCTAGCCCAGTCTTCCAAACTATCCAAATCATCCTGTAAAATTTTGACATCCTGTGCACTCACAATTGCTCTACCCAACTTTGCATCATCAGCAAGCAAGTGAACACTTCCTCTCAGATCCTTTCCAATATCATCGATGAACAAATTGAAAAGCAGTGGTCCAAGAACAGAGCCCTGTGGCACTCCACTAGTCACAAGACGTCTTTTAGACTCCACTCCTGAATAAACCACTCTTTGATATCTCTCCTTCAACCACCCTCCTATCCATCTCACCAACCCTATATCTATATCCATCTGCTCCAGTTTACTGATTAGGGTTCCATGTGGTATCCTATCAAAGGCCTTGGCAAGGTCCAGTAGTATCACTGTAAACCCATTACCCCTATCCAGTTCAGCCGTCACTGTGTTATAAAACGTGAGCAAGTTACTGAGGCATGATCTACCCTTCACAAAACCATGTTGTCCCCCATACAATATCCCATTTTCATCTATCCAATCCTGTATTCTTTTCTTGACTAATTTCTCTAAGACCTTGACAATGATTCCTGATATGCTAATCGGTCGGTAATTTACAACAGCAGTCTTGGAACCACCTTTATGCAGTGGAACTATTTTCCCCCTCTTTCCACCCGCTCGGGACTAACCCAGACCCGAGACTCAATTTAAACAAAATGGTCAAGGGTACTAACAATTCTTTAGCTGCTTCTCGTACAACACGAGCTGGTATACCATCCAATCCCACAGATGTATTGACATTGAGGTTATGCAATAGACTACTCACCTCCACTTCATTAACCACAATTCCTGTATAATCTACTGGTTTATTCGTTTCTGCAATGTCGCCACCTAGATGATATACTCTTGCAAAGTGCTCACTCAGTAACTCAACTATCTCAACTGATTCAGTTACCTCCCTACCATCGGCATTCTTTAAAATCAATCTGCCATGTACATTTTTCCTTTTACTTGCTACATATCTAAAAAACTGTTTAGGATTCTCTTTAGCCTGCATGGCCAATGTTCTTTCGTAATCCTTTTTTGCTTTTCTTACCAGACTCGTCACCCTTCTGGCCTGCGCTTTATACCGTTCATGTGCCTGCCGGTCACGCTTCTCCTTAAATTCCCTCCATAGTTGTTTCTTTTTTTGCAGCTCAAGCTTAATCGTGTTATTCATCCATTTAACCCCTACTTGATTTATTATTCGGACTCTAGGTATACAGTCAGCCATTGCTTCATGCAATGGCTGACTGTATACCTAGAGTCAGCCATTGCTTCATGCAAGCACTTCTTAACTACCTCCCATGCATCCAAGTGGTGATGTTGAAAAAATGAAGGAACCATTAGTTTGTACGGGAATTGTGATGAATGAAGTGGGGGTGAATAGTCTATTACAGAACCTTAATGTGAATACATCTGTGGGATTGGATGGTATACTGGCACGGGTCTTGCATGAAGCGGCTAAGGAATTATCAGTGCCTTTGACCATGTTGTTTAATCTGAGTCTCGGGTCTGGCTTAGTCCCGAAGGCGTGGAAAGAGGGGAAAATAGTTTCACTGCATAAAGGAGGATCCAAGACTATGGTTGCAAATTACCGACCGATCAGCATATCAGGAGTCGTTGTCAAGGTCTTGGAGAAAGTAGTCAAGGGAAAAATACAGGAATGGATTGATGAAAATGAGATACTGTACAGAGGACAGCATGGCTTTGTGAAGGGTCGATCATGCCTCAGTAACTTGCTCAAGTTTTATAACAAGGTGACAGCCGAACTGGATAAGGGAAATGGGTTTACAGTGATACTGCTGGACCTGGCAAAGGCGTTTGACAGGATACCACATGGAATTCTAATCCGTAAACTACAACATATGGAAATGGATATAGGGTTGGTGAGATGGATAGCTGGGTGGTTGATGGAGAGATATCAAAGAGTAGTTTATTCAGGAGTAGTGTCCAAAAGACGGCCTGTGACTAGTGGTGTGCCACAAGGTTCTGTTCTTGGACCACTGCTGTTTAATCTGTTCATTAACGATATAGGGAAGGGTCTAAGTGGGACAGTTCATTTGTTCGCTGATGATGCAAAGTTGGGTAGGGCGATAGTGAATGCAGAAGATGTCAAAGTCTTGCAAGATGACTTAGATCGACTGGAGTTCTGGACTAAGGAGAATGGATGTCAATTTAATGTGACAAAATGTAAGGTTATGCATTTCGGAGTGAAAAGATTAGCAGCAGTATACCACATTGGTGGAACTGTACTCCAAGAGATTGATGAGGCCAGGGACTTGGGAGTGTTGGTGGATAGGGAGATGAAGTTTAGGGGGCACATTTCGAAAGTAGCTAAACCAGCTCATCAACTCACTTGGTTGTTGAAAAATACCTTGACGAGCAGAGACAATCAAGTTATTGTACCTCTGTACCGAGCCCTGATAAGACCTCATCTCGACTACTGTGCCCAGATTTGGTCACCTCGGTTCCTTCTTGATGGGGAGGAGGTGGAGAGGATCCAGAGGCGAGTGACTAAGATGATAGCAGGTCTATGGAATGAACCATATGAGAACAGGTTGAAGATTTGTGGGTTGCAGAAACTAGTTGATAGGCGGAAAAGGGGAGATATGATTGAGACATTCAAATTGCTAAAAGGATTCTATAGGATTAATTCAGAGGATATTTTTGAGATCAGGACTGGTGGTGGGAGAACTAGGGGACACCCATGGAAGCTGGGCAAGAGCGTGGTTAGCAGGGGTGTTAGAGCTGGGTTCTTTACTTTTAGAGTGGCAAATGAGTGGAATAAGCTGCCAGAGTCTGTTGTGGGTGCCATGACAGTGAGCGAGTTCAAGGCAAGGTATGATAGATACTGTGAGAATGTTGAACAGTTGTGTGAACATGATGTTTAGGGCCTCCCTCGATGAGTCTAAGGACGCCCTGGAGTAGCCCGTAGTAATAATAATAATAATAATAATAATAATTGAAAGAAATTTTGGAAAACAAATGACTAAAGAAACTCAATTAAGATTACTTAATATGATCTCTAAACCATCTCTTAAATTTGGAAGTGAAACATGGATTCTAAAACAAAGAAACACAAAGATTAGAAACAGCATAGATGAAGTTTCTAAGACCTCTCCTGGGACTCACTAGATTAAATAGAAAGAAAAACTCAGAAATAAGAGACCCATTTAGATACAAAAAACATCGTACAAGAAATAGAAGAATATCAGCAAAATTGGCTACACCACATAGAAAGGATGAATAACAATAGGATTTCCAAACTCGCATTACCTGAACCAACATGCAACATCATCTATAGTGGCACCAAGAGCATGTACAGTGGGACATGGTAGCTCAGAAAGCTGTGTGATGGGGCAAATAATCATGCTACACCCTGTATGGAGTAGATGCCTAGTGAATATCTCTTACCAGAGTGTGTAATCTCGACTATGAAATTCGGAGATAGCAATGTGATGGTATGGTCCCATTTTTCCTGGTTCGGCCTCAGATCTCTGTTTGTTGTGTCACCAACATTTAACTCCAAGTGGTATCTGAACATTCCGGACAATGCAATGCTTACTGCTTTGTGGTATTTCTACAGAACTGACCATTGTCTCTTTCAGCAAGACAATGCACTATTTCATAAGACTGCTGCTGTAAATGCATGGTTGGTGAACATGAACATCACCAACTTGACTGGCCTCGACACAGCCCAGATCTCAACACTATTGAATATTTGTGGGATGAACTGCAGCATTTTGTGAGGTAAATGGACGTCCACTCCACAACAGTCCAGGACCTCATTACAAGCCTACAGGAAGAATGAACCAAAATTCCCATTGCTCACTATGTTACACTTGTGGAAAATATGCCCTGTAGGATTGCAGCAATTATTGCAGTGAAAGGAGATCCTACATCTTATTAAGGTGAACACTATGGCTGTTTGTTCTTCACAGTATGGTGTCTGTTGACTTATTTCCAAGTGGTGTGTGTGTGTGTGTAGAGAGAGAGGGGGAAACAACTGTTGTATCAAGAATATGATGCTCGAGCTTTCTGGTAGGTGACTAGTATAGTAAGGAGAGAGAAATTAGAATATAAGAGGAGGCTAGCACTGTAATTCAATGAGAACTACAAGGGGGTTTCTTTTTTTCACTATGTGACAAGTTAGAAGGGGAAACTTGATTCTGGACAGTTTACCCTTTTTGGAAGGACATGGTAGACAGGTGACCAATGCAGATAACATAGCTATTAATAATCACATTATTAGGATGATTGTTCCATTTTGGTAAAGGAGAAGCGAATGAAAAGGGGGACTAAATGGGATTCCACCACATTTTAAGGGAAATGTGCTATGGAACTGACAATGCCATTAACGTTGCAGTTTAATGAAAGTCTTACAATGGGGCAAGTTCCCAAAGAGTGAAAGGAGCCTAAGATACGGCATTGCATATGGATGTTGATATGATGGAGAGATCAAAATAGAGACTGGTTTGTATTTATTCAGGAGTTGTTAAGAGTTTGAAAAAGTTGATAGAACTCATATACAGAATTGGGCAGATGAAGATAATATTATTTATGCAAAACATCAAGCATTTGTTAATGGGCAATCTTGGTTTAGTAATCTTGTTGCTTTTATAATAGAGTAGCAAGAACAGTGGATGAGAGAAAGCATACACTTTTTTGTTGTTGTTTTGTTTTCTTCAAAGGCATTTGACACATGAAAGTTAGTATTTTAAGTTGCAACATATGAGTTTGGATATATCAGGTTAGTGGACTGGACTGTTAACTGATAGAAATCAGATACCTGCTTCAGAGAGCTATATGGCTAGGATGATTACAAGTGGAGTTCCACATGGTTCATTATTAGGACCATAACTGTTCAATTTTTATGTCAATTCATAATAATCTGGGGGGGGGGGTGGGGGGGGGGGGGGGTGGGGGGGGGGGGGGGTGGGGGGGGGGGGGGGTGGGGGGGGGGGGGGGTGGGGGGGGGGGGGGGTGGGGGGGGGGGGGGGTGGGGGGGGGGGGGGGTGGGGGGGGGGGGGGGTGGGGGGGGGGGGGGGTGGGGGGGGGGGGGGGTGGGGGGGGGGGGGGGTGGGGGGGGGGGGGGGTGGGGGGGGGGGGGGGTGGGGGGGGGGGGGGGTGGGGGGGGGGGGGGGTGGGGGGGGGGGGGGGTGGGGGGGGGGGGGGGTGGGGGGGGGGGGGGGTGGGGGGGGGGGGGGGTGGGGGGGGGGGGGGGTGGGGGGGGGGGGGGGTGGGGGGGGGGGGGGGTGGGGGGGGGGGGGGGTGGGGGGGGGGGGGGGTGGGGGGGGGGGGGGGTGGGGGGGGGGGGGGGTGGGGGGGGGGGGGGGTGGGGGGGGGGGGGGGTGGGGGGGGGGGGGGGTGGGGGGGGGGGGGGGTGGGGGGGACATGCACACTATCTTTCCTCTCTGTGTCTTCTTTCATACCACCTCAAGCAAGAATCTCATATCTCTCGCTGCCCAATTTACATTACCTCTCAAGTCATTTATTCTTATCATCACACAATCATCTCATCCACCCTTTCACCACTTTTAATTGCCATAACCACACTTTCTATCATTCCTTCAGGTAAACACTCCTCATACATCCTATCTTGCACACCATGGAACCCCATACATTACACCTCATGCCACCCTGTTCCTCGATTGCTCCCATGCATCCATCACTCTCTCTCCTCTAACACTTTCTCTCTGTGTTCCCTTACTTACCTGCCTTCCAGACATCACTCTATCCCTGGTTCCAGTGCTCCCTCGCATTCTTCTCATTCTCTCTCTCCTACTGTTTCTATTCTCTCTCTCTCTCTCTCCTCTTCAATCATTCCCATAACTCTCTCTCATTCCCTCTCTTCCACTGTTCCTATTCTCTCCTCTTCTATCATTCACATAACTCTCTCTCATTCCAATTCTCTCCTCTTCTATCGTTCACATACCTCTCCTTCATGCCCTCTCTTCTACTGTTCCCATTCTCTCCTCTTCTATCATTCCCATACCTCTCTCCCATTCCCTCTCCTACTGCTTCTATACTCTCCTCTTCTATCATTCCCAAACCTCTCTCTCATTATCTCTCTCCTACTGCTTCTATTCTCTCCTCTTCTATCATTTCCAAAACTTTCTTTCACTCCTACTCTGATTTCCCTTGCATACATCTCTTTCATTCTCCTAATCTCATCTTTCATACTGCTCATCTCGTTCCGAAGACATTCCATCCCCTCTTTCAGATTATCTATCCCTCTCTGCAAGTTAATCAATCTTACTTGGCATTCATTTACCCAATCAAAATCATCTCCGTAAGCTCCACAATCATTCAAGCCTTTCACACTCCTGACTCTTATTTTTTCATTCATACTTTGATTGGTAGAGCCTTTGCTTCTAACGGCTTGCAAAAAGTTAAGTAGGTTTGAGCATGGTTAGTAGTTAGAAGGCGAACAATTGTTCGATAGTGTTGGCACATTCTCCCTTGATGAGTCTTTGGACTCCCTGGAGGTGTCATATAACAATAATAATAATAATAATAATAATAATAATACTTTGCTCGTCATTCTCTCGTTTCATACTGTTCATATCCCGCTCATCATTCTCTCGTTTCACACTACTCGTCTCCCACTCGTCATTCTCTCCTATCACACTGCTCATCTCCCGACATTCATTTTCCATCCCTGAAGCAACTAGGTCAGTTATCGAAATATCTAATTCAAATTTTAAAAGGAATGCCATTTCCTCTCACTGCCTGCATTTTTACACATATACGCACTCCACCTTCTCTCACCGACCATGTATCCAACTCTCAGAAAGCATACATGCCACAAACACTGCATGCCACAAAGTCCTTTATTATGTTACATATAATAGAGTTCTTAAATGACGGAGGACTTAGTGACAGCCCATTTGTGATTGCAGCTGTGTCCACCATCATTCCTTACTGCCAAGTAACTACTAAACTAATCGCAAAAAATATATATGAACACTGTATCGTGTATATATATACATGCTAAATATAAACATATATACAGGTAGTCCTTGACTTACGACGGGGTTACGTTCCAACCTCTCCGTCGTAAGTCGAGGACTTTTGTTAATTCTTGATTTCTGTTATAATATTTTCATAAATTAGATTTCTATATAACTTAAAATGGTGAAAAATGTATAAACTTACATAAACATTTATAAATTATTTATTAGCACATACAAATAAATAAATACAAAATTAAGAAAGAAATATTTAAGAAAAAAATACATAAGCACATATCAAAAATGGTGCACTTACTTTAATTTCAAATTCCTCTAAATATTAGTTAACATAAAGAAAAAAACTTATAAACAATGTCTTTAATTAAACAGGTAAGTAACTGTCACTTATTCGGACGATATGCTTATTTCTCATGATCAGGAGTAGCTTTTTTAATCAGAAAATTGGTTAATGTTGTCTTTTGAGTTTTTTTCTTTTTCTCTTCATATATTTCGCGATAACATCTGACTGCTTCTCGAATTTGTTTTTCAACTTTGACGAAGTGATCAGTGTCTTGATTCATATTTTCAAGTAGCTGAAGTCCTTGATTCAGTTTAGAAATTACTTCAGCTAATCCTTTTACAGTAAATTTTTGTACCGACTTCTCTTCTTCATCTTCCTCATTATTCCTTTCTTCTTTTACAACTCTTTTCTTTTGGAAAATCAAGCCTTGATCAGTCAGTTCACCTTCTTCGTGATCTGCTAATTCTTCTACATTGGTAATATTGATTTCTAAATCCAGTTTTCTTGCAATTTCAACGATTTCTTCACCAATTTGTTCTAACATACTATGCTCATTGCACTCTTCGAGTGTCTTCTGCAGTAGTAACTTCTTCCAAATTTCTTGAATACATTGTTCCGATACTTCCTTCCATGAAGTTCCAATGTTCTGGATACATTGGTTAATATCGTAATTTTTCCAAATATCGCATAATGTTATAGCATCATTGTTCATTGCTGTTATTGCTTTAGAAAATGTAGTTTTCAGGTAATATATCTTTATTGCAGCAATCGAACCTTGATCAATAGGTTGAATCACAGCTGTTGTATTGGGGGCAGCAGATACATCACCTTTATAATTTCATTCAAATCATTGATGTGAAGAGGATATCCTGGAGCACTGTCAAGCAGCAATAGAATTTTAAAAGGAATGATGTTTTTTTCAAGATAGTATGCACGTACTTCTGGAATAAAACAATTTACGAACCAGTCTTTGAATAAAACAATTGTCATCCAAGCCTTAGGATTACTCTGTAGTAAACTGGCAATTTATTCTTGTCAATGTTTTTCAATGCTCTGGGGTTTTGTGAATGGTAAACAAGAAATGGTTTTAATTTAAAACCAGCAGCATTTCCTCCAAGAAGAAGAATAATCCTATCTTTATATGCCTTAAAACCAGGCGACGATGTAGCTTCTCTGTGAACGTAAGTTCGTTCTGGCATTCTTTTCCAGAACAGTCCAGTTTCATCTACATTAAAAATCTGCTCTAGCAAATAGCTTTCATCTTTTATCATCTCTTTCAGATTTTTCTTGAAAATTTCGGCACTTTCAAAATCGGAACTAGCAGATTCTCCCGTTATTCATATATTATGCAAGTTAAATCGACTTTTGAATCGATAAAACCAACCTTTACTAGCGCTAAATGTATGCTCGCAGTATTTATCTTCTTGTCGTTTCCTTAAATTGTCAAATAGGCTGCATGCTTTTGTTTGAATCATAAACAAACTGAGAGGAATATTCTTGTTGATTTGATCATCTATCCATATCATTAAAAGCTTCTCCATTTCATGAATTGGCCTTTCGCTTTTTATCGTTGAAATTGTACATTTCATATTAACTGCCCCTTTAGCTGCCTCCATTATTCTTGACTTATCTTTTATGATTGTTAAAACAGTTGAATGGGATAGTTTTTCTTCTCGTGCTATTTCACCAACTTTCTTACCTTTGTCATATGCTTTAATGACCTTCATTTTAACATCTAAACTTAAAGTTTTCCTCGCCTTATTTTTTATGTTGGAATTTTCATCAGTAGTTTTCCTTCTCCTACTGGACATGATACAGTTATGATGAGATACAAAAATTGCAACGAGAGAAAAACGAACACTTTGACTGTTGATTAGCAACTAATGTGCCAAAGGCTGTGATAAGTTAGAAGATGAATCATAGCAGCGGCTATTGCTTTTAGTGATTAGGCTTTGCTTGTTGACTAATGGCGATGCTGCAATGCATATACAAAAGCAATGTGATATATGTATGTATATGCTGGCGGTAAAGTTAAATTAGAGATTTTTTAATAATAATAATTACTGGCAGCGAATTTAAATTAGAGAATTTTTAATAATAATCATTGCTGGCAGCAAAGTTAAATTAGAGAATTTTTAATAATAATAATTGCTGGCGGCAAAGTTAAATTAGAGAATTTTTAATAATAATAATTTTGGCCGTTGTAATTGCAAATCATCGTAAGTCAAGGACTACCTGTATATAAATATAACACTATATTCAACTATACTAAATAGCGAAAACTTATCTTCTCTTCCACTGCAAATGCTGCCGACTGTGACCTCGCCTTCTCGGTAATGCAAAAATAACACAATATATGACAACGAAAACTCCAAAAGCAGAACCACTAAAGAACACTCATGTTACTGAGAAAAAAATTTAGCACAATTCACAAAAGTATTCACACTATACACCATTTAAAAAACACTTCTTTTTATCACAGCTCAAATCACCAGCCACGTGCTTCAGCGACCCTCAATCCTTCATTTCTCATTGGGCATGGAAATGGGGGATGCGAGTTCAATGCTGCAAAATGTAAGGTTTTAAAATTTGGAAAACAAAGATGGGATGCAGAATTTATGCTTGGTGAGGATATATTGTTGGAGGTGGAAGAAATAATAGATCTGGGGGTGATAGTGGATAAGGATCTGAAATTCAGGGGACACATAGCCAAAATTGTGAAGTCAACACAAAAGCTTCTGGGAATGATGCAGAGGACACTGAGATGTAGAAGTAGGGAGATTCTTGTTCCATTGTATAAGGCTTTGATTAGGCCACACATGGACTATTGTGCCCATATTTGGTCACCTGGTTTTCAGAAGGATGAAGAGATGTTGAGAGGGTCCAAAGGCGACTGACTAAGGTAGTTTCTAATCTCTGTATAAGCATCTTAAGAATGCTGCATTTACAAATTTTTTAACATAATATATTCTGTTAATTATGAACCTAAACTTATTTGTTAAGAAAGTGGTGTGGGAGTTCCACTTCATATTGCTATTGATATGGAGGAGGCTCAAATACTTGACTGATTTTGTTTTTTTTGATTAAGCTATAGTTACAATTTAGGATGTCACTACATTTCCTTTCATGCCTTTTTATGATTATATTGTGATCTAGCTTATCTGCTAACATGAAGTACATATATCTCGTTTTATCAGTATTAATATTAAGTCCATTATTGCTAAACCATTTATTTATTTTAACATATCACCATTAATCCGATTTTTTAGATCTACAAGGGCAATTTCAGTTTATATTAATGTCATGTTGTGTCATCGGCAAAGGATATCATTTGTAGATTTTATTTACCGATTATATTTGCGAATTAATCCGATTTTTTAGAACTCCAAGGGCTGTTTCGGTGTATATTAATGTCATGTTGTGTCATTGGCAAAGGATATCATTTTGCCAAAAAAGTTTGTATTTACATAAATCATTAACATATATTAAAAATACATGTTAATGATTTATGAAAAAAATAGGAGTCCTTAAGGGCCAAAGCTGTATAACTGAGAGGAGACTTCCACATAGCCTTTAAAGGAATGTGGAGAACTGACCAGGGCTTCTGACCTAATGTCCAATCCTCACCTTCTCGTGGTACACCCTGTTAGGTATTTACCTGAATACTGAACAAACAAGGATGGGCTGGCAATTTGGGATTTAGCCGACCAAATTGTATTCTTATTGGCTTAAACCACAATATTAAATGATGGTACAAGATGAGAGAGGGGCATTGCCCAGTTAAACAAGACCCCCCCCCCGTTGTTTTCGCCATAGAACCAGGGGTGAACAGCGAAACGTCAGCTACTGGAACACATCCTAAAACACACCAAAATTCAATATCACCAGAATTGAAGATCGGTACTATCAACATAAGAAGCCTCAATGCAAAGAAATTGAGCTAGCAGAGGAATTGGATAAGTACCAGATCGATATAATAGGGGTGACTGAAACAAAAAAGACAAAAACTGGTGAGCTCTTTCTGAGCAATAAATACAAAATGTTATATTCAGGCAATGCCAATCAAGGAAAAGGAGTAGCCATATTATTCAACACTAAATACGAGGCTAATCTTCTTGAATGGCAGGCAATTTCAAGTAGAGTGATGTGGGCAAATATCAGAATGGGGAACTGGACAATTAGACTTATTTGTGTCTATGGTCCCACAGAAGGTTCTACTAAGGTAGGAGTGGAGGAATTTTTTGAGGCTTTAGAAAAGCAACTGACACAATGAAAAATGAAAAGTTGGTCCTTGTTGGGAATCTAAATAGCAGAGTACGAAATGATTGTCAGACATACAAAATATTTTGGGAAAATTTAGAGAAAAGAACAAAGCTAATAATAATAGCAAATACTTGTTGGATTTCTGCTCAGGACATGGACTGGTTATTACTAACACCATGTTCCAACATAAAAATGTACACAAATTCACATGGAGAGAAGAAGCAAGAAATAAGAAAAGTCTCGTTGACTATTATTGCTGATAGTGATGTTTTCTTTCTGGTGCAGGAAACTAGAGTGTACAGATGATTTGACTTTGGAAGTGATCACCATTTAGTCTTAAGCAGGATAAAATTGAACTTCATATTGAAAAGAAGAACGTGTAAGAAAGTTTTGAAATGAATAAAAGTTGAGCAGCTCCCAGATGTGAACTGTAGACTAAAATACACAAACATTATTCAAGAAAAAATGAAAGAGTTTGAGAACAGGAATCAAACCTTGGAGATTCAGTGGCAAGCTCCGAAGAAAACATTGATTGATTCTGTCAGAGAGGCATGTGGTGAGGTTGTCTGCAAGGATAGAAAAATCAGAACTCCTTGGTGGACATAGGAAGTTAAAGAGGCAGTAACAGAAAAGAAGAAAGCAAAAGATCATTGCAAATAAGTCAGCTTGTGTTCTTAGAGAATGCAGAGACAAATGTAAGAAAGCTAAACACTGTGCAAAACTAGCTAAACAAAAGTAATGGGAAAACTTTGATAAGAACATAGAAAATAAATATCAAGAAAGTGGCAAGATATTCTGGAGGTTGTTGAAGAAGCTCAGAAATGGAGGAAAGAGTGCTGTAAAAGGACTTAGAGATGATAAAGGTGATATGAAAACTGGAGAAAAAGATATACTTGAAGTATAAAGTAATTACTTCAAAAAATTGCTAAATGAAACAAGTAGTGATAGCAAAGTGGTAAAAAACACTGACTAGGAATGCAATCAGAAAAACATATCCATGCTTGAAGTAGAAAAAGCAATCAAAAGTCTGAAATGTGGAAAGGCAGTTGGAGTAGATGATATTAGACCAAAAATGCTCAAGTATAGAGGTATAAAATTTTTACAGTGGCTGCACTGCATAGTTCAGAGAGCCTGGACAGAAGGACGAATTCCAGATGATTGGAGGAGAGCTCTCATAATATCCATATATAAAAAGGGAAATAAAACGTGAGAATTACAGAGATATTTCTCTACTGAGTGTTCCTAGTAAGATTTATGCCAGTATACTTGAGAAACGGTTAAGAAGGATTGTGGAAGAGAAGCTTGGTGAGGAACAAGTTGAATTCAGGCCAAATAGAGGCTGTCAGGATCAGATCTTCACTTTATGACAAATAGTCGAGAAATCATGGGAATATAACAAAGAACTGTATTTAAGTTTTGTTGATCTGGAAAAGGTATATGACAAGGTGCCAAGAGAGAAGCTATTCAATACGCTACAGTTATATGGCATCAATGGAGCATTATATCAAGCAATACTTTGAGTCTTTATTTAAGTTGTAAGTCAGCAGTTAGAATTGAAGGAACTACAGGAAGATGTTTTAATGTTAAATCTGGTGATAAACAAGGATGTACATTATGCCCTCTGTTATTCATTATCTATATGGATCACATTATGAAGGAAAGTGGTATTAAACATGATATCAGAATTGGAGATGTTAATGTCAGCTCTTTGCTTTATGCAGACGATGTTATACTTCTAAATAAATCCACTACAAGTCTGCAAGATTCCCTGACTAAATTGAATAACTGTTGTAATAGATATGGTGTGAAGGTTAGCAATAAAAAGACAAAGACAATGAAAGTAGGCAGAATAGTTGAAAATGTCAACTGCGTTGTGAACGGAGAACCAGTGAAACAAGTAAAACATTTCAGCTACTTAGGCACAATTTAGTGAAGATGGTAAATTAAATATGGAAACAGAATTAACAGAGCCGGTATGGTAGGAAGTCAATTGAATAAATTCATATGGAATAAAAGAGAAATTAGTCGGAACACTAAATTAGCTGTATACAAGACAGTGTTCAAACCCGTTTTAACTTATGGATCTGAGAGCTGGGTCAGAAGTAAAACACTTGATCAAAGACTAGAGACCTCTGATATGAGAGTCCTGAGAAAGATTAGAGGCGTGAACAGATTGCATCAATGGCAATATCATATTAAAAATGAGGATATTAGGAAAGAACTTGACATTGTCAGCATCCAGGAATGCATTAGCAGAGCTAATCTCAGGTGGTATGGTCACTTAAATAGAATGGGAGAGGAAAGATTAGCAAAACAAGTGTTCTTTGCCACGTTGGCAGGAAAACGACCCAGAGGAAGACCAAGATATAGGTGGATTGATACGGTACAAAGTGCGTTAGACGATAGAAATATAAGATCTGATAATGTTGGAGTCTTGACAAGTAACAGACTGATTTGGAGGAAAATTGTAGATAGGAAGTTAGTAATAATGTAAATTTTTCATGTAGTACTATCATATCCTGTACATCGTTTGAGGGTACATGGCAGGAATTTGATGATGATGATATTAAAAATAGGATGGATCCTAGTACCAACCCTTGCAGGACTCCGTATTTTATTATTTTTGTTGCGCTTTTAAATGTGCTAGCTGGTATATTATTTTCTATCATTCTGATAGGATCTGAACCATTCATCAGTAATTCTTCTAATGCTGTATTTGGATATTTTCAGTAGCAATAGGTCATGATGAACACAGTTATTGTTATCATGATGAACACAGCCTTAGATATATCAAGAAAAACAGCTGCTGTGTGCATTCCTTTATTTATTCCACTACAGACCGTTTTATGAAACTCTAATAGCACACTTTCGGTATTGAATCCAGATCTAAACCCATTCTGATTAGTTGCGTAAAAGGATATGGTATTTAAACAGCTATTTAAGCATTTTTTTATTAGGATTTCGATAATCTTTGAGATTGTGGATAGTATAGATATTGGTATGTAATTTTTAATTTCATTTCTGATGCCTCCTTTAAATAGTGATACAAGTGAAGCAGTCTTTAAGTGTTCTATAAATTTGCTGTGTTCAAAGGATTTATTAATGATCTTTGTAAAGAACTGTAATTTGTGTTTAATGATAATGTTTTTTTTTTGACATTTATATTGTCACATCCCATTTTTTCCCCTTTTTTAATCCAATTACTACACTCTTTACCTCATCTTTTTTACTGCATGCAGATACATGGAATTCTTAATTGACGGAAGGGGACTCATGTACTTTGTCCTTTCTGCAGAGTCAAAATCACAACTACCATAGTTTGTCAAGTGGTTGTTCATTTTGTTAAGTACATCAGTGACATCATTGTCCTCTGGGAATTCAAGTGTTTTCCTGCTTTGTATTATCTATTATCATATTAACCAACCTCCATTCTTTACTTTAATCATTCATATAAGAAAGAAAGTTCGATAGGATATAATGTTCTTTTGCCTTCTTTATTTTTTCCTTTAGGTGTTTAGCAAAATTTTTGTAGTCGTGTTCAAACATTAAATTGTAGGAATTTTTCCTATGCTTATGGTAGAGCTTCTCTTTTGTCCTTATCATATTTTTTAGTACATCTGTTATCCAAATCTCACATCCCACTAACTGCATCCACTTGCAGTCAAATCCATTTACTCTATGTTCTCTTTTTTCTGCCTAGTGCTATTCACCCCTTGTTGACTAATGTCATTCACAAAAATATCACAATATATTGAAATAAGCTACTTTTTCCTATACTCTACAGAGCCTTATTTTTTTTATTCATCCTCTAAAATATACACAAACATCTTCAGTGGTTTTCAATGTTTTCACCAAGCATACACAATAGAATCCTAACAATTATACACTCTTCAAAAAAGTTCTCCACCCACTTAATCTATTCGAACAGTGTATACCACTCTCTGCAAAAAACTTGTTTTGCAACTATTCTGAGTATGATCATGTATACTGAAAATGGTAGTTTGTGATAGTAGTTTGTGATTCATTATCTTTTTTGTAAATATAAGATTCCATGATAATAATTGCATAATTGCTAAATAATAAAGATAATTTAATAAATAAATATCATGTACATACTTTTCTTTTGGTAAATGTACAAGATAACTATTAGTTAGCGCTGATTTTCCAGTTCCTGTAGGCCCTACGAAAAGTAAGGGGATCTCATGACGTAAATAAATCTGAAGCATAAACTTCTGTCGTACTGTTTCATCTGTGGGAATTATAAGTTCATTAACCTGAAATATTAAATTAAAAAATTTAATATTTTTATGTACGATTTATGACAAAAGCATAAAATAATTTCTAACAGAGTATTAACTACCTTACCCCAGTCCTGAAGATATTTTCAGGTGCAAACTTTGTTGCTCACACTTGGATAAAGGATTAAACTAAATTTATTATTATTAGAGTATTAATTAAAAATAATCCAGATTTTCTTATTGGCAGAATTTGTAAGCTGTATTTTTAATCTACTTGAAAGCAGTTCCTTACTATCTAATATTATTCTATATTTGTAGGCTTTCCAAACAGTTGTTTCCAGTATTTAATTATATGCAAATGCCAAACAACTGGATGAGCCAATTATCCAATCTATATAAATTTATATTCCCTTATTATTTTACAGCCAGTATGCGAAACTCTAAGATCAAAACTACGATCTATGAATTTCATGCTGACGAACTATCGGCGAATCCAAGCGTAACTGACCACCTGGTAGTACCACACCAAGGCAACTCGAAGCAAAGGTGGAGCATGCTCCCTCACTATCCTTGATATTTTCTCAAAATGTAAAAACACACAGCTCCTAGGAGATGTAATATTGCTTTACATTATGAGGAGAGGTCACTCAAATATATAAATTTATATTATTATTATTATTATTACTACAAACCTCCATGGAGTCACAAGACTCACCGAGGAAGGCCTATCTTAGGCAACACAAAGTCATCCTACCACTCTTTAAACTCATTAACTATTGATGCTCTTACAATTCTATCAAGCAGTGCATTCCATGGTTCAACCAAACTCCATGAAAAAAAAAAAAAAAAAGCAACTCCTCACCCTCTTGCTAACCACTTCCATTTGCAACTTCCAGGGATGACCTCTTATTCCTGCTCCTTCCCCATACAAAAGGTCTCTATAATATTCATCCTATAACTGCCTCTTGACAGTTTAAATGCCTCAATCATATCACTTGATATGGTCTGATCAGTGCTTTATACAATGTTATCACTGAGGTATTCTCTGCTTAACTTCTCCACCTTTGTACTGTGCCACCTAAACGTCAAATGTCTATCAATCATCACCCCAAGATCCTTTACCTCTCCCGCTTACCCAGAACATTTCACCAATAGAGCATGCAATTTTCCAACAACAGACACCACATATCAAGATCTCACATTGCAATGCATTAAACTGAAGTGCTCAATTATTTTCCCAACTGTCTAGCTTATTCTAAGCCCTCCTGAAGGGCTACAACATAAGCACTATCACTAATAACCCTCAGCTTCACATCATTTGCAAACAAATGAATATCTCCATGCAGTCCACTGACATTAAGATTAAACAGTAGAGGTCCCAGTACTGAGTCCTCTAAAACCCTAATTTTGACCTACTCTTCCTTGACACTTCTTCTCTAGTACACAACTCTCTATATCAGACAGCTAATCTCCAATCCAATTCACTAAATGATATATAACCCTATAAGGTGTAACTTAAATATTAGATTATCATGTAGCACCTTATCAAATACCTTTTCAAGAATGAAATATCTCAATAAAGTGTTCATTAAAGAACTCCACTATGTTATCTGCATCGGCCACTTGACCCTTATGTAACAGTCACATTCTTTCACAATCATTCCATGAAATATGTCTTTAGAATTTTCATGGATTGCAGGGCTTCTCGTATTCCAGTTTTGCTTCCTTACTATTCCAGTCACTTTCTTGAACTGAGTTGTATGTTTCTCATGAAACTACTTTCCCAAAACATAATTTTCATCTGCAGTTTCCATTTGATCTTATTAGTCATCTACTTTACATTAAAAGCGATATTTTTTTCACTTGAGGTGCACTTGATGTATACAACTTGCCATTGCTGATAAAAAATATGTCTTCACTAGTTTCCATGCACTAATGATATCCTCCCTTCTAAATGCTCCAACCATGAACTGTTCCAAGCTGATTTCTAAGATTATTATAATCACCTTTCTTATAACTCCACATGAACTCCATCTCAGTTATAATCAGATCATCTGATGCTAGGACTAAAACAAAAACTCTTGAATGCCTTTCCTCTACATGCTGCTTAAGACATTTCCCTGAAGAATTCTAGAAATTCCATTCTTTTGCTACTACTATGCTGTTTCTCTTCAAAATTTATATTTTTGCAGTTAAAATCTTCCACGATGATCACTCATTTGCTCTAGCAAAACTGCCTAAACATCACTTGCTCTTCGCCCTCTGTGTTCCCTGACCAGCAGTTCTCCATGCTTGTATATGATTAGAGGTAAATGGAGGAATAGTGGCAGCCAGTTCAGCAGAGCAGCATCTATGGAAATACCGACAGAAAAGACATAATGAAGAAACAATGCATCCATGGGTAAGTGGTTGGAGGAAGTCAGTGAAATAATGGTTATCAGGTTATCAAGCAAGTAGCCCTCTTTTGAGTACAATACAGTATTCTGAGAGAGGTGCACCATCCCAGATATGAAATTTATGAAGCGTTAGAAGTTTAGAAGAGAAGCAATGTTTAGAATGAAAAAGAATATATCGAGCTTTTTTGGATGCAGAAACATCTGTGGATATAATATGATTATGCCAGGAATAGGCTTGCTGTGAAATTCAGCCAAAGAAGAGAAAATTATCTTAGTGTCAAAAGTGAGGGAGAGTCATGGTCTTTCTTCTGGGAAATAAGGAAGGATTGTGTTGTAGCATTGAAATTTACTAGATTATCTTTATCTCACTTGGGAATAGCGAGAAGATCAGTGTTTAAGGCATGGGCCCATAGAAGATCTTAAAGCTCAAGTCAAGTATTACAAAGTTTTATGAACGGCAAAGAGGAATGGAGTGCACTGTCATCAGCAAAGCTATGAATATGACTCACCATTAGTGATAGAAGACCACTGATATATAGGAGAAAGAGTGAAGGTGAAAGCAGAGCCTTGGGGTACTCCAGTATTGAGAGAAAATTTGGATGAGAGGAAACCATTCTCCATTACATATAATGAACAACCAGAGAGAAAACTTGCAATCTTATCACAAAAGGTCAGAAGGAGATCATAAGATATGGCATCTTGGAAAGAAGGTTGCGATGCAAGACTTGATTAAATGCCTTAAATATATCAAGAGGGACTACATGAGATTCTTCAAATCTTTTCATGGTCTGTGTACAAAGGTGGGTAAGATTAGTGAGTAGATCTGCTGTCAGACTATAATGGTGGAATTCATACTATTGATCACTAATTAACAACCAATGGGTCTCTGGAACAGAGAAAAAGTATTTGTTGATAATGTTCTTCTTCATCACTTTTGAGAGTCTTAAAGTGAGGGAAATAGGATAATGCTTCATGTTAAAAAAAACGTTTCATTTTCTTGACCAAAAAGCTCTGGAAATACTTTTATTGGGATTATATTGATCAAGTGCATATAATAACAACTAAGTTATACCAACTAGTTTCACCAACTAAGTCTGTTGGCATCTTCAGGGTACATAACTGATGTACGGCACTAAAAAGTAAAAAACTGTTACAAACTATAATCAACCGGAATCAGTTGATTATAGTTTGTAACAGTTTTTTTTATGATTATGTTACAAACTATAATCAACCGGAATCGGTTGATTATAACAGTTGATTGTAACAGTTTTTTTTATGATTATGTTACAAATTATAATCAACCGGAATCGGTTGATTATAGTTTGTAACAGTTTTTTACTTTTTAGTGCCGTACATCAGTTATGTACCCTGAAGATGCCAACAGACTTAGTTGGTGAAACTAGTTGGTATAACTTAGTTGTTATTATATGCACTTGATCAATATAATCCCAATAAAAGTATTTCCAGGATAATATTTCAATGGCAGACTTTTATCCCCCTTTTTTTTTTAGGAACAAGCTGGATAAAATTTTGCTTCCATGATGTTGAATAGAAGCCTGATAAGCAGCAAGCTTATCAAGTAGATACAGGATGAATGTTAATTCTGGAGCACAAGCTCACAGTACAATTTGAGGGATACCATTTGCTCAGAAACTTATTCGTATCACAGCTATTGTTGTATCATCCCGATGTCCTTCTGACAAAAAGTAAAGGGAAGCATACTGGATGTAGTTTGTGAAGTAGCAGGGAGAGATTTCTCATTTCTAGAGAAGGGTTCTCTGCCAACTCTTATCTTTAGAAGATGTTGCCATCATTGTTCAATTAGGATGTGAGAAAGGCAGGGCAGAGGCAAAGGGAAAGTTTTGCCCAAACAAATAACCTTGGCAAGGAACTAGAAGGCTTGGCTACCATTTGAGCAGGAGGCACTTAGTGCATTTGGCTCTTACAAAATCTGCTTTAGATTTGCTGATTATTTTTTTGAAGTTTTTATTGGCTGAGTAAGAAGTTCTCAGCTTGAGCCATTGAGTGTATGCTACATTTTAACCTATTTTACTTTGGTGCATTTGTTGGGAAGACAAAGGCTTGAATAAGGATAAAAGATTTTGAGTAGAATGGGGAATAAAAACACTAAATCCAGCAAGAATAATTTCAGTTATTTGATCAGAGCAAGTGCTTGGATCAGGAGAATGAAAGCAATAATCAGACCATGGAAAATGGCCACAGAAATTCCAAAGGTCATCCCAATTAGTACCACTGTAGTGCCAGAGAATACAAGACTGAGGATTGTGAGAAGAATAATCGATAAAAACAGAAACATGGACAAGGTTATGGTCAGAGTTGCCAAGAGGAAAAGAACTAACACCAGCTTTGGAGGAAGAACCAGTTTAAAAAAAAGAAGAAGAAGAAAAGGTCCAGGGTGTTGGAAGAGAGGATTATCAGGAGTTCTGGTAGAAAGGTCAACAATTTGTGTTAGAACAATACTGAGAGCAAACAATTCAGCTTCTCTTTCAGCTTGGTCCACAAAGTTAAAGGAGTGGAGGCATTTGGAATTGTGGATGTCAAAATCCCTGAGGAGGATTATCTCTTTGTTTGGTGATTAGACTGTATGTGATAAGCTTTCAGAAACAAATAATCAATAAGGAATAGATGAGATTCTAAAATAGATTCTAGTGATGGCATCATTAGACCTGAAAGGAGGCAGCATGCTCCAGAAAAACTACAGCACAGCATCTATTGGAAATCATACGAAATATACGAGTTGCTTAGCCCTGAAGTTACTTAAGGTGCAAACTTCTGTTTGCTTAAACTTGGATAAAAGATTAAACCAAAAATATAATTTCTTGGCATCTTTAATTTATAGTATAACTAAGTGGAAAAACTTCCAACAGCAACTGTTTTTCCTACATCCCAGGTCAGTCCCTTTCCTTGTTGTCTACACATGCGTTCACATCCTCCTGGTTCATCAATCTTTCTCACGCAATGTTCCCCTGTCCACCCTGAGTCTTCCTTTTTCTCTGTTTGTCTTGCACACTTGTTCTATCATTCTTTATACACATGCTACCCACTTCTTCATTCATAAGTACCACTCCAATCTCTCCTTCCTTACTCTCCTACTCTTTCACATTGCTTCTTACTTGCTCAGATTCATTGTGTGCATTCATTACTCTCTCTTCCAGCAGCAGTCTCTCCAAGTGACTCACCAGTGTCATTCAAATGCAGTCCATCACCCTTATACAGTTAAATTCTTCCTTCAAACTCATTCCACACATTAACAAACTGTGTTCCTTTCTCTTCACACATTTCTGCTAATATATCATTCATAATTCTTGCTCTCTGCCTCATGGCATCACTGTCACATACCTGGTCAATACACCGACTACCTTTCCTATCACACTATTATCTGTTATCGTTCGCAACAACTTCCTGATATCCAATCTTACATTCTACTTAATCCCAGTCAAGCCATTTGTTCCTACTACAGCTATCAACTCCTTTGCTCTCTTATTCCTCATATCCAATCCTCAATCACTATTTATTTTATCTCCTGGAAAACAAACATTGTATATCTTCTTGTTTGTCACACCTCTAATAACTGAATCACCATACAACAACACTCGCAGATTTTTGTTACCTCTTTCACATTTGGTTTCATCTTCTTCACTCTTCCATATGTATCTACAATTCTCTTCATTTCACTCCGCACCTGCTTCACCTTCACCAACTCACTTTTCAAATCTTGCATCCCTTTTTTTATTATTATTATTATTATTATTTTTTTTTTTTTTGTTATCATTCACTCCTGCCATTTTATTGCCAGTCAAACACACTTGTTCGCCATCAATCCCGCTTACCACCTAATCATTAATTGTCCACTTTATCATTAATTTCACTCTGTTTTCAACATCATTATTGCCCACTTTATCATCAATCAAACTCTTTTCCTTGTTATCTCTTCCACACACTCTCTGAACACTTGCACAATCTTCAACTGCGATGTCATTTATGATGTCATGCTCCCTACTGATATTTCAACTATTTAAACTCATATTTAATCAAGCCTCATGATCAATCAGAACATCACATTTCCTACATACACACACTTGTTATTTTCTCTTATTCAGCCTGTCTACACAAATAACTGTGACATTTTCCCAGGCAAATTACATTCATGGCACTGTGCAATTTTTGAAAAATGTACACCATTCACATTGCCTTCAGTGCTGACCTTTGCAAAGATTTGCCTTTCACTATTATGTTGTATAAGTGTAAATAATAATAATAATTATTATTATTACTCAGGCCTCCATGGAGTCAAAAGACTCATCGTGGGAGGTCCTTCCTAAGAACATAAAGTCTGTCAAGATTCATCGAGGGGAGGTTCCCCCCCCCCCCCAAGAAACACAAAGTCTATCGTACCACTCTTTAAACTCATTGACCGTTCTCGCTCTCACCACTCCATCAGGCAATGCATTCCACGGTTCAACCATCCTCAATGCAAAGAAACCACTCCTCACCCTCTTACTCACAGTTTCCTTTCATAACTTCCAGGGATGGCCTCTTGTCATCACTACTTCCCGCTGTTCAACCAAGCGAAAGAACTCCCCAGCGTTAACCCTGTAACCACCTCTCAACAGTTTAAAAGTCTCAAGCATATCACCTCTCCTTCTATCCACCAAACTCTGCAGTCCACATTCCCTCAGCCGATCCTCATAACTATCCTTATACAGTCCTGAAACCATCTTTGTCATCCGTCTTTGTATCCTTTCCACAGTTAATTTATCCCCTTCAAATCCTGGGGACCAAATCTGAGAACAATAGTCTAAGTGTGGTCTGATCAGAGACTTATACAACGGAATGATAACCCTTTTATCTCTGCAGGTCAGTGTCCTTCTCATAATTGCAGCAATCTGCTGTGTTACCTTCACCACCTTTGCAACATGTCCCCTAAATTTCAGGTTTCTATCAATCATCAACCCCAGATCTCGTCTCCCCTACCTCTCCAGTATAACTCATCCCATAGAGAATGCAGCATCCCATCGATGTTTCCCAAACCTCAAGACCTTACATTTTGCAGCATTAAACCGACATCTCCATTCATTTGCCCATCTATCCAGCTTATTCAAATCCTCTTGCAGGGCTACCACATCTGCACTATTACCAATAATCCTTCCCAGCTTCGCATCATCCACAAACAACTGAATATTCTCTTGCAATCCACTAACAATGTCATTGATATAAAGGTTAAACAATATAGGTTCCAGTACTGAGCCCTGTGGGAACCCACTTGAAACTGTCCCACCATACACAACTTTCTGTTACCTATCGGACAGCCAATCCTGAATCCAGTTGACCAATCTGACATCCAGATCCATGTGCTGCAACTGAAATATCAGCTTATCACGTGCCACCCTGTCAAATGCCTTCGCTAAGTATAAGAAAATTGCAGTATATGCCTTTCCCTCATCTAATGTTCTTGTAACTTTATTATAAAAGGCTAACATATTGCTAAAACAAGAGCGCCCTTTCACAAATCCATGTTGACTCTCACAGATAACATTACCCTCATCTGCCCAATGCTGTATACGGTCCCTCACTACTTTCTCCAAGATCTTAACAACTACTGATGACACACAGACCGGCCTATAATTAGACACTTCCAGTCTGTTACCATCCTTATGCAATGGCACTATCTTGCCTAATAATAAATTCTATTATTATTATTACTTCACACCTCCAGGGAATCCAAAGACGCGTTAAGGGAGGGTACCTACTTTACAACTCTCCGTCTCCACCACTTCATCAACCACGACTTCCTTCATCATCTACATCAATGCCATCTACTGCCGACCACCACCACTAGTATTTTCAAAGACAATCACACACATCCATGCCCAGGGTGGGATTCAAACCCGTAGCTTTTTGGCAGGAGAGCGGATACTCTAACCACTCAGCCAACCAGTCCCAAGAAATTTATGCAAACATCATGTTCCACACTCAAATATCTAACATTAATGCACAATCTACAATTTAGGCAATATCAGCACAGATTTAAATATGACATCTATCTGATAAATATGAGATATATAAGAATAGTAAAAAACCGAAAGAAAGAATTGAGAGATGAGTGAGTTATTCAAAAAAAAAAAACATTTTTTGTTGTTTTTTTTGTGAAGTAAAAAAGCCTCAATAGGCATGAAAAGCATGTATAAGTTTCATTACAGCTGTATTTAACCATAGAACAGTAAACTGGAAAAGAATTTATTATGAAAATAGAACACTCTTTTGTATTTATTGGTGCCTTCAAGTACAGTGAAACCTCAGTTGTCAAAATAGTCTCATCTCGAACAAATCGGTTCCCGAACATATTTTCCAAACTAAAAAAAAAACACCAGTTTCCGAACAGAATCTCAGTTTTCAAACAGGCAAACCGGTAACCACGTGCTCTGTGGGGTGGGATGTACCGTTGTTAGAACCAAGATAGAGGTGAAAAAAGAAATCATATCCCAGGGGAAAAATGGGGCACTTGCACTCCCCCCCCCCAGAAAATTTTCTGCAGACGCCCATGTATCCAAGCATAAAATGGTGTTCATGTCTTCATGTCTCGGATCTTGCTATGCAGTTCGGTATGGTAAAATCAACAATCTATACAATACTCAAAACTAAAGAGGCAATCAATTTTCATCTATATTTTATCTACTTATTGTGTTTATTCTTTTTGTGTAAGATTTTATGCATTTTTATTTTTTTTTTATATGATTTTATGCATGAAGTACTGTTATAAAGGTTTAAATAGGCAATCATCTGGGGTTCAGGAATGGATTAATTCATTTTACATTAATTCTTATAGGGAAAATGGTTTCTGTTTTAAAACAAATCGGTTTCTGAACAACCTTTAGGAACGAATTATGTTCCACAACCGAGGTTCCACTGCATTTCTAAAACATTTTGCTCATTAAATTTATGAATGTTTATTATTATTATTACCCCAAGACCTCATAGAGTCAAAGACTCATCTGAGAGGTCCTTTTATCACACATACAGCTCCATTAGCATTTTGCAATTTAGTAAGCATTAATAATAATCCACCCGGATGGTTCACTGATTGTAAAATGTCGACTATGTAGCCTCTCATGGCATGGAATTCTTATGGTCCGGATCAAGGACATACGAATAACAATAATATTGGAATATTATAATAACAATAATAATGATAATTTATTAGCACATTTTTTTTTAAAGACATAATTATCTTCGAGATTTTTTTCTGTCTGGACATATATATTACTAAATCACTTAAGGAATTGACAACGTAGATAAGAATATAAATTAAATTACACTTTAATAAATATTTCTGATATTTCGGCAACGTCACGTTGCCATCTTCAAAAGGAACTTACAAAAAAGGCACGTGCATGTAGGCACTACAACACAGTAACTGAGAATGAAGTGATGAAGCTATTATTCTCCTAAAAGTCCTGATGGTGCCCCCTAGCAGGCTAAGTAGGTGTTCTTGGCCGTTGGGCTGAAGGTCTGCTGATGTAAGCCTCCCAAATTTGGGGCAGTCTCATACAACCAAATTTGTTGAGGTTTGGAGAGTTTCTTAGGGCTGAGGCTGATTCCATGAATAGTCTTTCGAATTTGTATTTGCTATGGAGTATTAGTGTAGCTTTCTTCCACCGTATTCTCTGGCATGTATTCAGAGCATGATCTGCAAGACCAGAATGGCTGTACTTGTGAAAACGGATGCAGTCCTTGTGTTCCAAAATTCTGATATTCACTGTTCTGCCTGTTTGGCCAAAGTAAGACAGTTTACAGCTGCAAGAGACCTGGTATACACTAGGTAGGTCTAGGGGAAGTGGTTGGTCTTTAGTGGAGCAGATAAGGGATGCCAATTTTTTGTATGGTCTGTAACAGGAGGTCAAGTTATGTTTTTTTTTTAAGATTTTGGTAATTTTTTCCAAGGTGCATTGGATGTAGGGAATGGTGATGGATTTAGAGTAATCCTTGTTGTGGGGAGGGGGAGAGGGTTGTTGTGGTTTGTTGATTTCAATATTTTTTTGATTTTTTGGGGGGATAGCCATTGGCTAAGAAAGTGTTGAGGATGTGATTTAGTTCAGTGTTTAGGGCCTTGTCATTAGAACTGATTAGTTTAGCCCTGTTGTATAGTGTTTTCACCACTCCATATTGTTGTGAGGGGGGAGGGGAGGATTGTTGGTGAATGTACCTGCCTGTATGGGTGGGTTTTCTATAAACTGAGAAAACCAAGTTTCCATCTCAGGCTGGCAGGTTACTAGTGTGTCTAGGAAAGGGAGGCTGTTGTTTTCCTCTTTTTCCAGGGTGAACTTGATTCTGGGGTATTGGTTGTTTAAGTGTGTTAAGAAGGAGAGGAGTGTATCAAAGCCATGTGACCAAATAGCGAAACACATCATCAACGTAGCGAAGCCATACGGTTGGTTTTTGTGGGGCAGAGGCTAATGCTTTTTCTTCAAAGGTCTCCATAAAGAAATTGGCCAAGGGTGGGGAGTGTTGTGTCGGAAAAAAATTATGAGTCATTTTTTTTCCCACCCAACATTAAGTTATCTCAGAAGGAGTGGATAAGGACATGCTTATGCCTCCAGATGGGAAATGTACCAACTAATGTCCCAAGAACATGTAAATATCCAAGTGTGTAAGCTCTGAACAATGTTAAAATAGCCCATGAGTTTAATAGAGAATAGTTGTAAATGAATTAGAATATAAAATCATGTGTAAATTGCCAGGTAAATATATATAAGCTAGAGCATGTTTTAAGCCATGTAAAAACAGTCCGTGACCACGGCGTCCAGTCGGCAGTCGCCGTATGCATGACGACACTGCTGAGTGAGGGAGCTGTTTTGAGGTATAAAGGTTTTGGCAGGGATTCGAATCACAGCTCGTCTCTTGTCTCCAGGTTTCGTCGGCACCTAGTTTCCTGTCAGAGAGCCGTGTAGAGCTTGCTGCCACGTGTAGCAAGAATCCCCACTTGCTATGTATGCTACGTGGGCCAAGGCTGCAACTACAATGTATTCAGATCCATAAGAAGAAAGAGCCACTGATGAGATCAACGTCAGTGTTCAAATCTGTGTATGAGTGTTTTCGGTTCATATGGAAACAAAGGAATAGCAAGGCCGCCATCAGTGAAGATACTGTAAGCAGACCAGAATATCCAGTTCAAGGCAAGAACGGTAAGCGTAAGATTTTCTTATGTTAAATGTTGGATTAAAGTAACCATGGAGTAAGGAAGCAGAAGTTAAGGAAACATGCTACTTCCGTGTAGTGCTGTAAGAACAATCTGCGATTTGGACACTTTTGTCTGCAGTTGAGAAGAAAGCATATTAGGCTCCAGGCGAACAGGAGGTCGAGGTCCGAACTGTTTGTGTAATTTAGGAACAGTATTGTTATATTATCAGAATGTAATTAAATGTTAGCTAAAATTTTGGAGGGAGGATTAAGTAAGAATAAGAAGTATTACCCTAGAGAAATTCATGTCAGAAATATTGAGTTGTCTTGTGTATCTATGCAATATTACATGTGTGATAATATTAGGTAACTTAGTTATAAGAGTCTGAGAATAGATGTACGTATAGAAGGGAGAAATTTATGTCAAGTAAGGGACTATAATATAGAAGTTTTGGATGTGATTAATTAAGTAAAGGGAACCTAGACTCTTTTAGAATTAAGGATTTGATTAACATGTATACTTGTCTTTGTGCCATAATAAATGTGTTTCTTTATATACATTCAAATGAGTTTGTCATGCTATCTGCGGATTGAGCTACCGTTCGAAAACTTACGTACCGTGCATTAAGGGGGAAGCCAATAGTGATATAAGAATCGGGACCACGACTGCATGCCTCATGATCCCTACATTTTCTTTAAGTACTCTTGGATATTGTATCAGAGTTTAGTTGCCGGCTGGCGCAGTCTTTAATCAATACAAATTTGTCGGCAAACGAATATCTGATATTAAGTGATACAAAAAAATTAATGTTAACTGTAAAGTTAAAGTAAAGACAGTTAGAGATATAACAATAAGGCAGTCACATAGTCACACAGATCACAGACCACATAAAAGCCAGTATATAACAGGAGAGTGGTGAACCCATGGCGGTTCCCTCTATTTGTTTGTAGAATTTTCCCTGCCAAACGAAATAGCCTAAGTACATTGTGAACTGAAATAGGGCTGAGATATCAGGAAAAAATTTAGCTTGAATTAGCTCTAAAGTTTCTCTGAGTTGGACATTTGTGAATAAGGAGGAGACGTCAAAGCTGACCATTATGTCAGTATGTTGGAGTGTAAAGTTTTCTATGCTGGCTTTGAAGTGGGCTGAGATTTTTGTGTGTGATGATATGTTGCCAGTATAGTGTGTGAGTGCTTTGGCCAAATGTTTAGCTAATTTGTATGTGGGGGAATCAATGCCATCCACTATGGGACGTAATGACACATTTTCTTTATGTATTTTTGGGTGTCCATAAATAAAGAAAAGATAAATTAAGAAAGTCACTTCTTGGCCTGTAGAAGTTACCAACAGGTAGATTAAAGCCATTTAACACTATACCCCCCCGTATTGATGAACTCCCAAAAATACATAAAGAAAATATGGTGAGAAAAAAAAAATATATATATTATTATTATTATATATTAAAATATATTATATATACAAGGGAGTCTCAAAAGTTCTGATAAACACCTACAAAAAAATTATATTAAAGCAACTGATATAACCACAAGAATAAACATATGAGGATATAAGAATATAAGAACATAATTTACCTTTATAACTCTGCTACTAGTATGTTCTTTCTTGTGGTTAAAACATTTGCTTTAAAAAATATTTAATGATGCAATCTCAGAACATGTCCCAAGAGTTTGAAGGATAAATAAGGTAGGAGTCAAATGGATATGTAATCTTATCAAGCAACAGATTACTAAGAAGAGGATGATGTCCATTATGAAAATTATAAGCAGCAGGCCAGAAGAGTCACAGCTGTTGTGCAGAAAGCTACATCTGAGTATGTAAAGAAACTGGTTTTGAAAGCTTAAAGACAATCCCCAAATAATTCTATTATGATGCTGCAAGTAAAATAGGGAAAAAATATGAAAGAATAACTCTACTGAATGCAGATCATGTTGAGAGTGACAGATGCAGAAGAAGTTGTTCATCTAATGAACAACCTCTTTTGCTAAAAGCTATCAATTTTGCTAAAATCCATCAATCTGGTGTATGCACCATTGAGCTCACTGCTACTTCTTCACTAGATGAAGAAACTAAGTTGTATGAGAAAGAGATATTAGAGCTGTCGCACAAAATGAAAAAGAATTCAGCAATAAGGATTCATGGGATATCAACATGGATGCTAAAAGTGTGTAGAGGAACTGGTGATTCCTTTGATCTGAATATATAATGAGTCCTAGAACAGAGAAGATTCTGCAAGAGTGGAAAGAATGTATAGTAATTCCACAGTACAATGGTAGTGCAAAGACCAATGTCCAACTATTGACCAAGTACCTCAGGAGTGTGGTGGTAAATTCTGGAAAACTTAGTTAGGGATCGCATTCAGAAATGGGTTGATATAGAATCTCTATTTTGCAGTAAACAGCATCATCATCAAGGGGCGTACAAGATATGATAGTGCTACATGAAAAATTTACATCATTACTAACTTCCTATCTACAATTTTCCTCCAAATCAATCTATTACCCGTCAAGACTTCAAAATTGTCAGATCTTATATTTCTATCTTGTAAGGCACTCTTTACCGTATCAGTCCACCTATATCATGGACTGTCTCTGAATCTTTTTCCTGACAACCTGGCAGAGAACATTTGTTTTGCTAATCTATCCTCTCCCATTCTGTTTAAGTGACCATACCATTTGAGATTAGCTAAACTAACACATTCCTGGATGCTAACAATATCAAGTTCTTTCCAAATATCCTCGTTTTTAATATGATATTGCCATTGATGCCATCTGTTCATGACCCTAATCTTTCTAAGGACTCTCATATCTGTTGTCTCTAGTCTTTGGTGAAGTGTTTTACTTCTAACCCAGCTCTCAGATCCATAACTGTCTTGTAAAGAGCTAATTTAGTGCTTTGACTAATTTCTCTTTCATTCCATATAAATTTATTCAGTTGACTTCCTACCATACAAGCTTTGTTGATCCTGTTATCTATTTCGATATCTAATTTACCATCTACACTAAAAATCATGCCTAAGTAGCTGAAATGTTTACTTGTTCTATAGGTTCTCCATTCAAAATGCAGTTGATATTTTCAATGGTTCTGCCTATTTTCATTGTCTTGTCTTGTTATTGCTGACATTCATACCATATCTATTACAACAATTATTCAATTTAGTCAGGGAATCATGCAGATTGTAGTGGATTTATTTAGAAGTATAACATCATCCGCATAAAGCAAAGAGCTGACATTAACATCTCCAATTTTGATATCGGATTTAATACCACTTTCTTTCATAATGTAATCCACATAGATAATGAATAACAGAGGGGGATAATGAACATGTTTGTCTGACACCAGCTTTAATATTAAACCATCTTCCTGTATTTCCTTCAATTTTAACTGCTAACTTACAACTCCAATAAAGATTCAGTATCGCTTGATATAATGCCCCATTGACACCATATAACTGTAGCGTATTGAATAGCTTCTCTCTTGGTACCTTGTCATATGCCTTTTCCAGATCTACAAAACTGAAATACAGATCTTTGTTATATTCTCATGATTTCTCAACTATTCGTCGTAAAGTGAAAATCTGATCCTGACAGCCTCTAATTTGGCCTGAATCCAGCTTTTTCTTCACCAAGCTTCTCTTCCACAATCCTTCCCAACTGTTTCTCAATTATACTGGCATAAATCTTACCAGGAACACTCAGTAGAGAAATACCTCAGTAATTCTTACATTCAGTTTTATTTCCCTTTTTATATATGGGTAATATGAGAGCTCTACTCCAATCATCTGGAATTTGACCCCCTGTCCCGGCTCTCTGAACTATGACAGTGTAGCCACTATAAGACTTTTATACCTCCATACTTGACCATATCTGGTCGAAAAAATCTACTCCAGCTGCCTTTCCACGTTTCAGGCTTTTGATTGTTTTTTCTACTTCAAGTAGGGATGTGTATTCCTGATTGCATGACAGGCCGGTGTTTTTTTATCCCTGTGCTGTCATCACTGCTAGTTTCATTTATCAATTTTTCAAAGTAATTACTGTATACGTCAAGGATATATATTTTTCTCCAGTTTTCATTTCACCTTTCTCATCTCTAATTCCTTTTATAGCACTCTTTCCTCCATTTCTGAGCTTCTTCAATAACCTCCAGAATAACTTGCCACTTTCTTGATATTTATTTTCTATGTTCTTATCAAAGTTTTCAGATTACTTTTGTTTAGATAGTTTTGCACAGTGTTTAGCTTTCTTATATTTGTCTCTGAATTCTCTAAGAGCACAAGCTGACTTATTTGCCAGGAACTTTTGATATGCTTTCTTCTTTTCCTTCACTGCCTCTTTAACTATCTGTGTCCACCAAGGAGTTCTGATTTTTCGATCCTTGCAGACAACCTCACTACATGCCTCTCTGGCTGAATCAATGTTTTCTTCAGGGCTTGCCAAAGAATCTCCAAGGTTTGGTTCCTGTTCTCAAACTCTTTCATTTTTTCTTCAATAATCTTTGTGTATTTTAGTCAACAGTTCACATCTGAGAGCTGCTCAACTTTTATTCGCTTTAAAACTTTCTTACATGTTATTCTTTTCAATATGAAATTCAATTTTATCCTGCTCAAGACTAAATAGTGATCACTTCCAATTTCAATCCTATGTACACTCACTCTGGTGTCCTAGACCAGGGAGAAAACATCACTATCAACAATAACATAGTCAATGAGACTTTTCTTATTCCTTGTCTCTTCTCTCCAAGTGAATTTGCGCATATTTTTATGTTGGAACATGGTGTTAGTGTTAAATTGTGAATGAAGATATTTATAATTAATAATACTTCATTTAATTATGAATGATATTTAATTATGAATTATAACCTACCATATATCATAAGCAGGACTTATTTAAATTTATTTTGTTAGTCTCTTGCTTATAAAATGTTATTCATGTAATACCTTTTGAGTTTTGTTAGTTAATTTTATTTATGTGATTTTAAGGTATATTATAGACATGAAAAAGCTCTGTATTAAGGTGTCATTTATTTTATTTGCTTTATTCCAATAATAATAAAATAAGAAACTGTGACGTATGTAAATTTAATATATCCAGAAGTTTCCTTATGATATTATTTGATTGGTTGTTGTGAGAAATCGTGCAAATTTCTCCAAGCACATATTGGAACGTGAACTACTATATACAAAGGGAAAAGCAAGTTCGATGTGAGTTAAACCGGTGAGAACCAGTTACTGGCAGGAAAAAGGAACGAGTGGACATGAAAACGAAAGTAAAAGAGCAGAAAGGAGTGGGAGAGTAAGGAGAATGGTAGCTAGAAACTGAAGGGGAATTTTACATGCCAAAAAGTGAAAATAGAAGATTCTTTTGAGTTTGTGTTACTACAATATAAAAGTCAATAAGGATTTTAAAGATGTTGTTCGATCTCCTTATGATGTGATGAAGCTATCTCCTGGTAAGATTACCTTTACTTTATGTAGTGTGAAGTGACGAAAATTAATTCCGCCGAAAGTAATTTATTCCTAGCTACTGTATTCAGCGAGTCAAGATTGAATGAGTGATGTGCTAAGACTTTTCCCTCTTCAAGTGACAAATGCTATATTATCGAATTATGTGTTCATTGACTGAACGAGAACACTGAGAAGCCTATTTATTGTAATTTACGAATCTCGAACTTACAAGAACTAATTTTGATTGACTGAGCTTAGAGAATTACAAATGAATGTCTGATAGTTCAGCAGTTGTAATCTTTCTGAATATCTTGAACTGAATTGATATTTAAATGTCTTGAGATGTAACCTTGGTCTGAGTAAAACTGTGATAGAAATTCTTTATAACAAGAAGAATAAGATCTGTTAAATATAATTTTTAATTATAATTCTTAAGTTCACCTGAGTAGTATACCAGTAACTTAATGATAGCTTTATATTCATTTAATTGTAATATCCCTGTTCAAACATTTGTGTTATGATGTAATTATATGTGACACTGCATTAAATATTCTTTTTATTATCTCAGATCAACCTAATGATGGGCTGATTTTTTTTCACTGAACCGCTCATTAAATATTTCGAACCAATAGTGGGAGTTTTGCTTAATAGTGAGAACCTTGGCCTAAAATCAGCTTTATAATAACCTGGTATAGTTGAAGGTTGATTTATCAAGGTTGTTCATGCAATTCAGAACATGGAGTGGTGCAGCATACAATAAATTTTCTTCATGTTAGGATGATATATCAGCCTACAACTAATTAAATTTATAACAACAGAGAATTATAAGACGATAAAACATGATTGAGCAGAAATTACGATACAACATTAGTAATAACCAGTCCATGTCCTGGGCAGAAATCCAACAGGTATTTGCCATTATTATTAGCTTTGCTCTTTTCTCCAAATTTTCCCAAAATATTTTTGGATGTCTGACAATCATTTCCTACTCTGCTATTTAGATCCCCAACAAGGACCAACTTTTCCTTTTTCATTGTGTCAGTTGCTTTCTCTAAAGCCTCAAAAAATTCCTCCACTTTTACCTTAGAAGAACCTTCTGTAGGACCATAGGCACAAATAAGTCTCATTGTCCAGTTCCCCATTCTGATATCTGCCCACATCACTCTACTTGAGACTGACTGCCATTCAAGAAGATTATCCTCGTATTTAGTGTTAAATACTATGGCTACTCCTTTTCCTGGATTGTCATTGCTTGAATATAACATTTTGTATTTATTGCTCAGAAAGATCTCACCAGTTTTTGCCTTTTTTTGTTTCAGTCACCCCTCTTATATCGATCTGGTACTTATCCAATTCCTCAGCTAGCTCAATTTCATTGCCATTCTGGCTTCTTATGTTGATAGTACCAATCTTGAACTCTGGTGGTATTGAGTTGTAGTGTGTTTTAGGGTTTGTTCCAGTAGTTGACTTTTCGCTGTTTGCCCTTCCCTGCCGAAAACAACGGGGGCCTTGTTTAACTGGTCGACACCCCAGTCGGCATGAGATTCTGTCATGTTGTACCACCATCATTTAATATTGTGGTTTAAGCCAATAAGAATATAATTTGGTCGGCTAAATCACAAATTGCCAGCTCATCCTCGTTCATTCAGTATCCAGGTAGATATCTAACAGGGTGCATGACGAGAAGGTAAGAATTGATCTCCTCTGTGGAGATCTCCTCTCAGTTATACAGCTTTGACCCTTAAGCACCCTGCAGTGAACAGCATGGTTTTACTAAAGGGAGGTCATGTTTTAGCAACTTTTTCACATTCTATAATAACGTTACCATTGAGCTAGTCAAGGAAATGGATACACGATGATACTTGAAGAATAAGAAATATTAGAAAGATTATTAGAAGAAAATATTAGCATGAATAAGAGGCCCGTTGCATGCTTTGAGCATCCTGGAAGAGTGGAGATACCTCTGTATCATGTTCACCCCAAAGGGAAGGTCTTCTGCCCCTTCTATCCAAGAAGCTGAGATTGCTTCTTTGAGGAGCTCCTCTCAAGCCCCCAGCAAAGACTGTTTCTCCTTTCCCACTATCTCCTACCTCACTTTTACCACAAGTTGGTGCTTGGTAGGACATATATCTCAGTACTGTCCCGAATGTACAGGGTTATCCATTCAGCACTGAGATAATGGCTCTGACTGCCGCCTGACACCCCTACTGCATATTTCCAGGTGAGGGCGAAGGATGGTGGGCTCGGGGTTCCATTTAGATGGCTGATTCCATGCCTTCAGCTGTCCAGAATCACGAAGTTAGAACTATCTTCTTCCCCCCCCCCCCATCTGCAGAGAGGCTTTCTATAGCCCATTAATACAAAAAGACTTTAGGCGGGCTAAAGGCTGGTCCCATTATCAAGGTACCTTAATTGAGTCAGCACCCACAGAACACAAGAGATGGGCATCTCTGCTACATTGTTCTTTAGGGTGCTCCTTTAAAAGAGTTATATCTGGTGCCTCCCCAGCATGATTGGGTAAGGGATGGCACCAGACTCCTCCCTGGGTTCGAGTATATTGACCTTATCAGGACGAGAATCAATGCCCTGTGCACTCGAGCCCGCACAGCTCAATGGGGTAGTGACGACTCAAACTGTAGGGCTGGCTGCCACTACAGTGAGACATTGTCTCATATAGCCCAGTGTTGCTTCTGCACCCATGGGGTTCGCGTGCGGTGGCATGATGCCATGTCTCCATTTGGAACAACTGCTTTAAGAACAAAAGTTGGGAGACAGCAGGGGAACCACATTATAGGACCTCTGCGGGTTTGCGTAAGCCACACTTGGTGATTAAAAGAGATGCTGATGTTTGAGTAGTTGATGCCCAGGTGGTAGGAACAGGCACTCACTAACCTATAGCCATAATAATAAGGTAAAGTATTATAAGGATAACCAAGATCTAGTTTACCAGTGCCATCACCTCATTACATGGCATATGGAGCACACATAGCTATAAGGACTTCAAACAGCTTGCGCTTACGCAAAAGGATATAAAAGTTCTTTCTTTGAGGGGCTTCTACAGGGCACACTGGTGGCATGGCATTGCCACCAGAGAATGACTACAATGATAAGTAGAACAGGCATAGGGTAAAACACTTGTAAAGGCTTAGGTCTATATCAAGTTTGGACGTGATGTAAGGGGGTAGTACTGCCCATAACCAGTACAAAGATTAAAAAAAAGAATAAATAAATAACTGGTAGCATACCACAAGGATCTGTCCTTGGTCATCTGTTATTCAACCTGTATATTAATGATATTAAGAAGGATTTGACAGGTGATATACAGCTACTTGCTGATGATGCAAAGATAAGTAGGGAAATCAGGGATGCAGCTGATATGCAGTACTTGCAGAATTTATTTTATTCATATGGAGTTTCCTCCCTTTTCTCCCCCGTCCCTATTGGGGCCAGTTGAGCCTCCTCATGGGGGGGGGGTAAGTATTTATGGCTGTAGATCCGTGTATTCACGGGGCTGGTTTGCCTGCTTGTGGGATGAAAAACCCCAGATAAACTGAGGGAAAAACACCCTGCTGTCCATGCCCAAGACCGGCTAACTTGGCTACGGCTGAGGAAGATCCTTAAGCTCCTCATGTCGGCAATGGGAATCGAACCCAGGACACTCCTTCCCCAGGCATACGGTTGCGAAGCGCACAGCCACTAAGCTAACCACGCAGACACTCGCAGAATGATTTGAACAGACTGGAATTGTGGGCATGGAAAAATGTACATCAGTTCAGTGTCAATGAATGTAAAGTCATGTACTTTGGCATGATCAGATATTCAATGTTGTATTATATTGGTGGGATTATGCTTGAAGAAACTGATGAGGCTATGGATCTTGGAGTGTTAATAGATAGGAAGATGAATTTCAGGAGTCATGTAGCAAAGATTGCACTCAAAATTTAATTGCAATGTTGAAACGAACATTCACATGTAAAGCTAAGGATGTCATTTTGCCTCTTTACAAGGCCTTGATGAGACCTCACTTGGACTATTGTGCACAGGTCTGGTCTCCTGGTTTCCTTTATGATTCTAATACAGTGGAGAGACAGAGAGTGCAAAGGAGAGTGTTAAAATGATATCAGGATTGTGGAATACTGATTATGAAGACAGACTAAGAATTTGTAGACAGCAGACACTAGCAAACAAAAGAAAGAGGAGTGATGTGATTGAGACTCACAAACTTCAAAAAGGATCATACAGGATTTCAGTAGATGGAATTTTTCATTTTATGAAGAGTGAGGAAAGGATGAGAGGGCATCCTTTGAAGCTGGGAATGAATGCCACCAAGAAGGGGGGTTACATCTATATTTTTCTCTCTCATAGAGTTTTGCATGATTGGAATGGATTGCTATTGGATGTTGTGTGCAAGTAGCGTGAATGAATTCATAAAAAAGTATTTCAGCTGGTGCATGTAGTATGTTGCCTCCTTCAATGAGTTCCTGAGTCCCTGGATGTCTCTCTTAATAATAATAATAATAATAATAATAATAATAGTGTGTGTGTGTGTGTGTGTGTGTGTGTGTGTGTGTGTGTGTGTGTGTGTGTGTGTGTGTGTGTGTGTGTGTGTGTGTGTGTGTGTAATCTGCTAAAACATTAGCAGAAAGCATAGTTGTAATATTATGCAATAGCTCACAATGTTATCAGATACATATTAACAATTGCAATTTCATCAGTAATAATATGAAGCAATACCTACACGTGCATCTTTTGGTAAACTGGTTTCTGATTTATCTACTGTATCCAGCCATTTGATCCAATCTCCTTTCTTTGTATTGTACATGAAATCATATACTGTCCCCTTTTCCGGGAAAAGTTGATTTTTGTTCAGACGGAATGTTTTAGGCTTGGGATGATTTTCAACGTTACTATTCACAAGTTCTCTGTAAAATTCATCAAATTTTATCCTGCTGACATTATCTATTGTTGCTCCAATTGTCCATACCACAGCAAAGAGAAAAAGTGTCTGAAGTCCTGCTGTTATCTGGGGAGGAAAGAAAGAAAATAAATTATGATACTTTTATAAAGTAGAAATACTAATTATACTAAATCAGTATTTTATTAATTAACTAAAGTATAACTTCTATAACATACAGTATATGTGTATAAATGTATCACAAAACAGGAGGAATAATAAATTGACTAATTTCCATAAGTTATAGCATAGCTTATTAAAAAAAATGAGACAAACAATAGCACTTTTTAAGTATACTGGGATCAAAATTTCAGAAGAGTTGTGTTACCTCCATGTGGAGGAGTAAGAATGTAGTAGTGATCTTTTAGATATTCAGTAGCCTGTTGCTAACTGGAAATATGAAGATACAAATTGTAAAATGTCTGCATGGATAGGAACAGTGAGTGAAGAAGTGCCATGTAGATGATAATTACACTAAACTTGTCCCTGTGACTACATGAAAAAATAAGAAAAATGAATTACTTTCAACAATTTGTGAATTCAAAGAATTCAAAAATAACAATATGTCAGCAGTTGTTGAGATTAATAATGTGGTGTTGAAATTGGGAGGATCCTCCTAGCTCAGTCAGTATAGATGAAGCCCTTTGATCAAAAAGACTTTGGTTCGATTCCCATCAGAGATGTGAGAATCCTTTATCTGGTCTCTTTCAATGAAAGGTGAGTTAGCTGGTCTCATACAGAGGTAGAAAGTTTTTTTCAACCAGAAACTCGGGTTTTTGGTTTTTCGTCCCCCAGAACAGACAAATCAGCCCATTGAACACATGCATCTATAGACATAAAACACTTAGAGGCATAATGGTAACCAACTTATCTTCGTATTGTGGTTGGGAGGTCCAAGGATGCTTGGAAGTCCATGAGCACTTAAGTGCCTGTTAGGGCCACTGATGGATGGATGAATGGATTTTGAAAGGGGGAGGAGGCAGCCAATAAAGTACAACTTGTATTGAAGAAGAGAGGGAGTTGGATCTACTGTGCAAGAGATTCGCTTTCTCTTGCTATGGCACAAGAGTCACTTCCACTGTATTTTTTATTCATTTTTATTCAAAAGACTCATCAAAGGAGGTCCCACTGTCCTACACACACACACACACACACACAGAGCTCATTATATTGTTCCTAAAATGCATCAATCATCTTCACATTCCCCTCATTCTCAAGGAATGCATTTAAATCAGCTGTCACTCTCCACACACACACACACACACAAAAGAAAATTTACTCCTGACCCCCCCCTCATGGAACTTCCAGAGATGGCCTCCTATTCTCTCTATCTCACTCTCAATTTTATGAAGAACCTCATCCATATTAATCTGGTAACAATTTCTTACCAACTTATTGTTTACCTGTTATCATCTACTTCTTCACTCACTGTTCCTATCTATGCAAACATTTTACAACTGGTATCCTTCATATTTCCAGTTAGCAATGGCTACTGGATATCTAAAAGATCACTACTACATTTTTACTCCTCCACTTGGAGGTAACACAACTCTTCTGAAATCTTACCATTACTGTTTAACTTGTATATTAACGATATAGGTGAAGATTTGGATGGATATATTCAGTTGTTTGCGGATGATGCAAAGTTGGGACGAACCATGAAGAGTAGTGAAGATGTTGTGGCCTTACAAGAAGACTTGAATAAATCGAGTGATTGGGCACAGAAATGGAGATGTGAGTTCAATGTTGCAAAATGTAAGGTTTTAAAATTTGGAAAACAAAGAAGGGATGCAGAATTTATGCTTGGAGAGGATATATTGTTGGAGGTGATGGAAATAAGAGATCTGGGAGTGATAGCGGATAAAGATCTGAAATTTAGGGGATACATAGCCAAAATTGTGAAGACAACACAAAGGCTTCTGGGAATGATGTGGAAGACACTGACGTGTAGAAGTAGGGAGATTCTTGTTCCATTGTATAACGTTTTGATTAGGCCACAGATGGACTATTGTGCCCAGATTTGGTCACCTGGTTTTCAGAAGGATGAAGAGATGATGGAAAGGGTCCAAAGGCGATTGACTAAAGTAGTTTCTGACCTCTGGAATATCAAGTATGAAGAAAGATTGATAAGATGTAATTTGCAGAGTCTGGTGGACAGGAGGAAGAGGGGGAGATATGATAGAGACCTACAAGTTGGTAAGGGGTTGTTATAGGATCAATGCTGGAGAAGTTCTACAGAAAGTAGTGTGAAATGTGGGGAGAACCAGAGGTTATCCCTGGAAACTGTATAAAGAGAGTGTGAGTAGGAGAATGATGGACAGGTTTTTTTCGTGCAGAGTTGTGAATGATTGGAATGCCTTGTCTGAGAGTGTGGTGTCTGCAAGGAGTTTGAATGTGTTCAAGGCATGGTATGATGAGCTGTGTGTGTGATAAAAGGACCTCCAAGATGAGTCTTTGACTCCATGAGGTATTGGGATAATAATAATAATTATTATTATTATTATATATGTCATTCAAATTATCCTTACTCTTCCTGTCAACTAGACTGTAAAATGCATTTCCTCGATCTTTCTTCATACTTAACATTCTGGAGACCAGAAACCACCTCAGTTAAGTTTTCTTCGGAAATATCTTTTCATCCTTTTGAAAACCACATGACTGTGCATAATAATGCATATGCAGCTTGATAAAAGCCTTACAAATGGAATAATAACATCCTTATTTTAGCCCATTGGTGTCCTCCACATCACTGCCATTATCTACTGTGCTGTCTTCACAATTTTAGCAATGTGTCTGCAATTTTAGATCACAGTCTGCCATTACCACCAGATCCCACACCAACTGAACCCTCTGTGCTTCCCAAATTTTAAACACTTGCACTTTGCAACATTGATCTAGCAGCTCAACACAAGCAGTTGATTGAACAGCATCAGCTCTACTCTCCAAGTTCTTCACAACTCTGCATCAACTATACACAGCTGTATCATAATTCAAACCATTCCAAATATCACTTAACAAACAAGTTAAACTGTAACAGCTCCAAAAGAGCAACTTTACTCTTCTGGATATCAATCACCCATATACAACTTGCTAATACCTATCAGACAACCAATCTGCAATTCAGCACACTAATCTACTAACCAATCCCATCTGTTCCGGTTTAATTACCAACTTGTCATGTAGCAATCTATCAGATGCATTTGCAAAATCTAAATATACCACAGTCTATGTATCTCCCTTGACCAATGCATTGGTCACCTTGTTATAATAAGTAAGCAGATTCCTAAAACATGAAATTTTCTCTAGAAAACTTGTGCTGTCTATCAAAGACGATGTTGCTGTTGTCAACCCAATTCTGAATTGTGGTCTTCATTCCCTTCTCAACCACTGTACTATAGCTCTAGTTGCACAGTCTGGTCCATAATTTGAAGCTTTCATCTTATCAACTCCGTGAAGTGGAACAATTCTGACCCTATTCACTCTTTTGGAATTTGGCAAAATCTGACTCATGTTAAAAGTTATGTCAAAGATACATCATGTTTAAATGGTATTACAATCCAGCCTATAGAATGTGTGAATGAGGAGAGATTGAGGGTGAATGCCATTGGCTGAGCTTCATGGATGGGAGGGGGGGAGAGAGAGAGAGAGAGAGACATAAGTTGGTAAGGGATTATTAGGAGATTAAAATCAAAATGATTTTTCATAGAATGGAGAGAGAGACAATGGTTGGATAAGAGGCATCATCTTAGAAACAGTATAAGGACAGTGTGAGGAGCAGGTTCTTTTCAAGGAAACTGCTTGGTGAGTGGAATGCATTTCTTGAGATTGCAGAAATATTGAATGAATTTAGGGCATGGTCTGAACTTTTGTGTGGAACAGGCAATGAGTGTTTTGACTTCATGGAATTTCACTCTGCAGAGTCTTTTGACTTATGTAGGTGTGGTGCTAATAATAATAATAATGCAACAGGCATTAGAATTAAAACAGAAGTTCAGTCAATACTTGATTTATTATGCTTGTTGAGGGATATATTGCAATGCTTAAATTATTTCATTTAAATTCACTCGATCCCAGATTCTAGAAGAATTTGTGGCACTACATATAAAGAATCTTCAAATATATAGCTATATGCAGTGATGGACTAGTTTGAGCAGATGAGAGGAGCTTACAGCCTTCCTCCCTCCCTACATGAAGTCTGTGGACTCACAGAGGGAGGTCTTAAGCATTCAACCAAGCACTAACCATAATTCATGAAATACCTTCAGACTTTGCTCTGAACTCTTTCACTAACAAAGCTCAGAACTGATTCTGGCAACTCATATCAATCATTCACCACTCTCCAAGCAAAAAGAAAAAGAAAGAAAAACTAGCTTACATGCCCTTGCAAATAATACTCCTCAATTTCCATGAATAACCTCTAGTCCTCTCTCCATTAGTCATGTAATCCCAAATTTCCTCTGTATCAACTATATAAAAACCTCTAAGCAACTTATAAATCTCTACCACCTGTTCTAATTTCTGTAACTCAATCTTCACCTATCATCATAAGACCTGCCATCATCTTGATTATTTCAAATGTATCTTCATTCTTAAGAAAAGCAGGTGACCATATCTGTAACAATATATCAAATAGATTGTATCAAAACCTTATAAAAGAGTATAATAACTATCTCTGTTTATCAATGTGTGTTCATCAATAAGCTTTATGTACTATTTACTATTATTATTATTATTATTATTATTATTTGGAGGCATGCAGTGGCTTGAAAAAAGTTCCAATACAGTTCAACTTTGATGTAACAAGCATGAAAATAATGAAATCACAGCTGCAATAAGCAAAAGGACATAGTGATTTTAATTTACACACATTCCTATACAACTGCACACTTTAATAATGAGCATACTACACAGATTAATTTTGGTAACCATGTACAGATCCTTAATTATTATTATTATTATCATTTCACACCTCCAGGGAATACAAAGACTCATCGATGGAGGGCACCTACTCTACAACTCTGTCTCCACCACTCAATCCACCAACTGACTTCAACTACACCAACGCCAACTACCACCCACCATCACCACTACTAGTATTTCCACAGACAATCACAAACATCCATGCCATGGTGGGATTCGAACCTGCAGCCTTTTAGCTGGAGAGCGGATACGCTAACCACTCAGTCGGCCAGGCTGGCAAAGTATTTTCTCCTCCAGAAGCAAATATTGTAGGGGAACAGCAGTTATGCTTTATATTATTATTATGTAACACCACCAAAGAGTCCAAAGACTCATCAAGGGAAGGCACCTACTCTACAACTCTCCATCTCCACCACTCTCCACCCACGGCAACTGCGGTCATCATCATCTACACCAATGCCATCTACCGTCGACCATCACCACTAGTATTTTCACAGACAATCACAAACATCTATGTTGACAGCAGGATTCAAACCCGAAGCCTTTTGGCTGCAGAGCAGATATGCTAACCACTCGGCCAACCCGGCTGGTTGGTTGGCCGAGTGGTTAATTGCTCGGATAGTTCTTGGAATAGACAGAAACAGAAGGAGTGACTTATATTTTAAGACATATGCATCAGATTATGGGCCGCTTTATAAACTAATTTTGCCCTTGGGACCATTTCCATTCTACTTATTTCTCCAGTGTCTATCCTCCAGTCATCCTCCATGACATTAGCCAGACATTGCCACATTGATTATAAGGTGGGAGCCTTCAAATCAGTAAAAAATTAACCCATCAACTGGAAGCACATCTACTAAAATAAAGTATCTCTGGGTTTGTGATAAACTTTAAATTATTTCTGAGTGGTGAAAAAATTGTGGAGGTGTATAAAAAAGTTTCTTTGTCTTCTTCAACAGTATCAATATTGTGAAAGAATAAAGATGTTCACATATCAGGAGACTGAAAAATAACATAACTAAAACAAAAAAATTTAGAAAGCTTACAAATGTCGATGAGAGCTTACAAATGTCGATAAACCATTGCATGAATGGTTTATTACAAAAAAAAAAAAAAAAAAGCATTGCATTCTTAATAGACGGTCCGATCTTGAAGGTTCAAGAGAAAAAAATTTGTTCAACAATTTGGATGCATAACTGAATTGTTTATTATTATTATTACGGGCAACTCCAAGGAGTCCTAAGACTTATCGAGGGAGGCCCAAACATCATGTCAAGAACAACAATTCAACATTCACACAGTATCTATCATACTTCGCCTTAGACTCGTTCACAGTCAATGGCACTCACAACAGACTCCGGCAGCTTATTCCACTCATTCACCACTCTCCAAGTAAAAAACCTAGCTCTGACACCCTTGCTAACCACACTCTTGCCCCCTTCCCATTGATGGCCCCTAGTACTCTCACCACCAGTCCTGTTCAGAAAAAATATCCTCTCAATTAATCTTATAGAAACCCTTCAGTAATTTGAATGTCTCAATCATACACTCCTTTTCCGCCTATCAACCAATTTCTGCAACCCACAAATCTTCAACCTGTTCTCATAAGGTTCATTCCATAGACCTGATATCATCTTCGTCACTCGCCTCTGGATCCTCTCCACCTCTTCCCCATTAAGAAGAAACCCTGGCACTGGGACCCAAATCTGGGCATAGTAGTCAAGATGGGGTTTTATCAAGGCTCGATACAGAGGAACAATCACTTGCTTGTCTCTGCTCGTCAAAGTATTCTTCAGTAACTACATGATTTGATGAGTTGATTTAGCCGCTTTTGCAATGTGCCCGCTAAACTTCAACTCCCTATCCACCAACACTCCCAAATCCTTGGAAGTCAATCTCCTGTAATACAGTTCCACTAATGTGGTATACTGCTGCAAATTTCTTCACCCAAAATGCACAACCTTATAGGAAAGGTCCGGGAAACGGAACAGCTGTGGGAAAGGTGACCATCGAATGGAAGGAAGGTAAGATAGTGCCATTGCGTAAGTGGTAACAGACTGGAAGTGTCTAATTATAGGCCAGTTTGCGTGTCATCAGTAGTTGTTAAGATCTTGGAGAAAGTAGTGAGGGACCGTATAAGGTTGAGCAGATGAGGGTAATGTTATCTGTGAGAGAACATGGATTTGTGAAGGGGTGCTCTTGTTTTAGCAATATGCTAGCCTTTTATAATAAAGTTACAAGACCATTAGATGAGGGAAAGGCACATACTGCCATTTTCTTAGACTTAGCGAAAGCATTTCACAGGTTGCCACATGATAAGCTGATATTTAAGTTGCAGCACATGGGTCTGGATGTCAGATTGGTCAACTGAATTCAAGATTGGCTGTTCGATAGGTATCAGAGAGTTGTGTATGGTGGGACAGTTTCAAGGAGGCAGAGAGTTACAAGTGAGGTCCCACAGGGCTCAGTACTGGGACCCATATTGTTTAACCTTCATATCAATGACATTGTCAGTGGATTGCAATGGAATATTTAGTTATTTGCGGATGATGCGAAGCTGGGAAGGATTATCAGTAATAGTGCAGATGTGGTAGACCTGCAAGAGAATTTTAATAGGCTAGATAGATGGGCAAATGAATATGGATATCGGTTTAATGCAGCAAAATGTAAGATCTTGAGGATTGGAAGACATCAATGGGACACTGCATATTCTATGGGAGGAGTTATACTGGATGAATAAGGGGAGACAAGAGATCTGGGGTTAATGATTGATAGAAACCTGAAATTTAGGAGACATATTGCAAAAGTGGTGAAGGTAACACAGAGGATTGCTGCAATAATGAGAAGGACACTGACCTGCAGAGATAAAACAGTTATCATTCCGTTGTATAAGAACCCTAATCAGACCACACTTGGACTATTGTTCTCAGATTTGGTCCCCAGTGGAAAGGGTACAAAGGCAGATAACAAAGATGATTTCCGGACTGTACCACATTAGTTATGAGGATTGGCCGAGGGAATGTGGACTGCAGAGTTTGGTGGATAGAAACAGAGGTGATATGATTGAGACTTTTAAACTGTTGAGAGGTGGTTACAGGGTTGACACTGGGGAGTTCTTTCGCTTGGTTGAACAGCGGGAAGGAGTGATGACAATTGGCCATCCCTGGAAGTTACGAAAGGAAACTGTGAGCAAGAGGGTGAGGAGTGGTTGCTTTGCGTGGATGGTCGTTGAACCATGGAATGAATTGTCTGATGGAGTGGTGAGAGTGAGAACGGCCAATGAGTTTAAGGGGTGGTATGATAGACTTTGTGTTTCTTGGGGGGGGGGGCCTCCCATCGATGAGTCTTGATAGACTTTGTGTTTCTTAGGAAGAACCTCCCACATGAGTCTTTTGACTCCATAGAGGCCTGAATAGTAATAATAATAATAAATTGATATTCATTCTCCTTAGCCCAGTCCTCCAACCTATCCTTCAAAATTTTGACATCATGTGCATTCACTATTGCTCTACCCAACTTTGCATCATCATCAGCAAACAAATGAACAGTTCCTCTGAGATCATTTCCTATATCATTAATGAACAAATTGAACAGTAGTGGTCCAAGAACAGAACCCTGTGGCACACCACTAGTCACAGGATATCTTTTACTCTACTCTTGAATAAACTACTCTCTGATATCTCTCCATCAACTACCCTCCTATCCATCTTGCCAACCCTATATCCATCCCAGTATGCTGCAGTTTACTGATTAGAATTCCATGTGGTAGCCTGTCAAAGGCCTTAGCAAAGTCCAGCAGAACTGTAAACCCATTACCTTATCCAGTTCAGCTGTCACTGTGTTATAAAACATGAGCAAGTTACTGAGGCATGATCTACCCCTTCACAAAACCATGCTGTCCCCCATACAGTATACCATTTTCATCTATCTATTCCTGTATTTTCCTCTTGACTACCTTCTCCAAGACCTTGACAATGACTCCTGATATGATGATCGGTCAGTGATTTGCATCAGCAGTCCTGGAACCTCCTTTATGCAGTGGAACTATTTTCCCCTCGAGACTAACCCAGACCCGAGACTCAAATTAAACAAAATGGTCAAGGGCACTGACAATTCTTTAGCCGCTTCACGTACGACACGAGCTGGAATATCATCCAATCCCACAGATGTATTGACATTGAGGTTATGCAATAGACTACTCACCTCCACTTCATTCACCACAATTCCCGTATAATCTACTGGTTCATTCATTTCTGCAATGTCACCAGATGATATACTCTTGCAAAGTGCACACTCAGTAATTCTACTATATCAACTGATTCTGTTACTTCCCTACCATCAGCATTCTTTAAAATCATTCTGCCGTATACATTTTTTTTTTTTACTTGCAAACATAACGAAAAAACTGTTTGGGATTCTCTTTAGCTTGAATGGCTAATTTTCTTTCAGAATCCGCTTTTGCTTTACTTACCACACTTGTTACCCTTCTGGCCTGTGCTTTATACCATTCGTGTGCCTGCAGATCACCTTTCTCCTTAAATATCCTCCACAGTTGTTTCTTTTTTTGCAGCTCAAGCTTAATGGTGTTATTCATTCATTTAACCCCTACTTGATTCACTATTTGGACTGTAGGTATACAGTCAGCCATTACTTTACATTACATTATTGGCCATCCGATTTTCTTTCATAAGGTGGAATAGTAAGAAAGCATTTGATCAGAAAGATCGGTGCCTGACATCCCCAAATTATAATCCCTAACGATGTTTGGTTTTAACTGAAATTTACCATTCCGATTTTGCTTCAACCATTAAATTTGTGCATATTTGAAATGGAAAGAACGTCCCTCTCTTCCTTCCATTTGCTGACTACAACAGGACCTCTTCTTTGTCAGACAAATTCGTATTTCTTTAGTTTCTTCTGAATAACATCTGGTGGATTATTTTTCCTATTATTTATCAGCGTTCCACACACATGCGATTTTCTGTCGGCAAGCGATTCCGTCAGAGCTACAGAATTATAAAAATTGTCCATATGCAAAACATAACCCTGTCTAAATATTCTTCCATCAAGCGGAATACAATATCATATGTGTGACCCATTTTTGCTAAAGAGGATTCTGATTTTCCTGTATAAATGTTTATTTTCATCACAAATTCAGTCGATTTACATAGTTCATAGAATTTCACGCCACATTTATTTTTTTTGTTTTTTATGTATTACCGAAACGCCAGTCTATCATGCCACAACACCATTGACTCATCAATATGAGATTACTCATAGTTGGCGTATGAAACAAAATTCTGTCTGATAAGCTGTCTACGAGATTACTCATAGTGACTTTCCATATTTGAAATGGAAAGAACGTCCCTCTCTTCCTTCCATTTGCTGACTACAACAGGACCTCTTCTTTGTCAGACAAATTCGTATTTCTTTAGTTTCTTCTGAATAACATCTGGTGGATTATTTTTCCTATTATTTATCAGCGTTCCACACACATGCGATTTTCTGTCGGCAAGCGATTCCGTCAGAGCTACAGAATTATAAAAATTGTCCATATGCAAAACATAACCCTGTCTAAATATTCTTCCATCAAGCGGAATACAATATCATATGTGTGACCCATTTTTGCTAAAGAGGATTCTGATTTTCCTGTATAAATGTTTATTTTCATCACAAATTCAGTCGATTTACATAGTTCATAGAATTTCACGCCACATTTATTTTTTTTGTTTTTTATGTATTACCGAAACGCCAGTCTATCATGCCACAACACCATTGACTCATCAATATGAGATTACTCATAGTTGGCGTATGAAACAAAATTCTGTCTGATAAGCTGTCTACGAGATTACTCATAGTGACCTTGAAGATGCAAAAAGGGCTTGGCGTGTGGGAACCAACTATGCCTGTGGAGCGTGGCAGCGAACGTGTTATAGTTTCCACCAACAAATGTATACTCTGCATCCCATTGTTGCTTACCAAATATGTAAACATTACACTTTGCAACACTGAACTGATAGTTCCACTTACCTGCCCATTCAGGCTATCTATTCAAGTCCTCTTGTAAGGCCATAACATCTGCTTGACTCTGCATTGCTACTGGCAGTTTTGTATCATCTGTAAACAGCTGCATACCACTAGTTGAAATACAAATTGAACAACAATGATCCCAAAAGTGACCTTTCTCTTTTGGTAATATTTCTGATACCTATCTGACAGCGACTCACTGATCCAACTCAAGTCTGTTATCCAATCCCATCTGTTTCAATTTATTTATCAGTTTGTCGGGTGGGAGCCAATCAAACATTTTTGCAAAATCCAAGTACACCACGTGTATAATCATTTCCCATGTCCAAGTTATTCGTCACCTTGTTACAGTACATAAGTAAGTTAGTAAAACATGATCTCCCATTAACAAACCCATGCTGATAACCACAAAGAATACTGCTGCTTTCAACCCAATTCTGTATCCTCTCCAGTACCTTCACCACAACTCCAGATATACAGATTGGCCTATAATTTGAAGCCACAGCCTTATCACCACCTTCATGGAGTGGAACAAGTTCAATTTCTTTCCACTCCCTTGAAACCTTTGCTATTGTAAGACTTTTAGTAAACAAGAATGCCAATTCCTTGGAACATTCCCTTAAGACATGTGGTGATATGTCATCAAATCCTATTGCCTTATTAACATCAAGGTTATCTATTTTGTGAAATAGTACCTGCTCACTCACAATTAAGCCATCCTCTCCTATGTCTTCTACACTTAAGTTACTCATTATTGTACTCTGATCAGGATGAAACATCCTTATAAACTGATCACTGAATACCTCAACAATGTCTTCTGCAGCAGTTACCATTTTACCATTTCCATCAATTAACATCATATTACCATGATCATTCTTCCTTCTACTTGCCACATATCTAAAAAAATCTCTATGGTTTATCTTTGCCTGATTTGCCAATTTCTGCTCCTACTGTACTTTTGTTTTCCTTACTGAGTCATTCTCCTGGTTCGTTATTTAGACTCTTCATGAAATGGATTTTTACCATTATTTCTCTAGCATTGCCTCCAAATAACCTTCTTCTTCTTACAGATTTTATGCAAGTACCTCAATTCATCCACTTTGTTATATTATTATTATTACTATTATTACTATCCCAAGACCTCATGGAGTCAAACTCATTTGGGAGGTCCTTTTATCACACATTTTATCACTTTTATCATACCGTGTCTTAAACACACTCAAAGTCCTTGCAGACACCACACTCTCAGGCAAGGCATTCCAATCATTTACAACTCTACACAAAAAAACCTGCCTCTCACTCCCCTACTCACACCCTCTTTATACAGTTTCTAGGGATGACCTCTGGTTCTCCTCTGATCGCCCACTATTTTCTGCAGAACCTCTCCAGCATTGATCCTATAACAACCGCTTATCAACTTGTAGGTCTTTATCATATCTCCCTCATCCTCCTGTCCACCAGACTCCGCAAATTAATCTTCTCAATCTTCCCTCATACTCGACATTCCAGAGGTCCGAAACTACCTTAGTCAGTCACCTTTGGACCCTCTCCAACATCTTTTCATTCTTCTGAAAACCAGGTGACCAAATTTGTGCACAATAGTCCATGTGTGGCCTAATCAAAGCGTTATACAATGGAACAAGAATCTCCCTACTTCTACACATCAGTATCTTCCACATCATTCCCAGAAGCCTTTGTGTTGTCTTCACAATTTTGGCTATGTGTCCCCTAAATTTCAGATCCTTATCCACTATCACTCCCAGATCTCTTATTTCCATCACCTCCAACAATATATCCTCACCAAGCATAAATTCTGCATCAAATCTTTGTCTTCCAAATTTTAAAACCTTACATTTTGCAACGCTGAACTCACATCCCCATTTCTGTACCCAATCACTCAATTTATTCAAGTCTTCTTGTAAGGCAACAAGATCTTCACTACTCTTCATGGTTCGTCCCAACTTTGCATCATCCGCAAACAACTGAATATTTCCATCCAAATCTTCACCTATATCGTTAATATACAAGTTAAATAGTAATGGCTCTAAAATAGACCCCTGAGGCACTCCACTAGTGACTTTCCTTTTCCTGGATATTGCTCCCCCATACACAACTTGTTGATATATAACAGATAGCCAGTCTCCAATCCAGTGCACTAATCTAATATCCAATCCCATCTGCTCTAGTTTGACTATCAACTTACTTATAATGAGATACTCTATCAAAAGCCTTTGCAAAATCCAAATATATTACTGTGTATCCTTCTCCTTTATCCAAGGAAGCAGTCACTTTATTGTAATAAGTAAGTAGATTACTAAAACATGACCTCCCTTTAACAAATCCATGCTGTCCATCAAAGATAATATCATTGTTGTCAACCCAACTCTGGATCCTAGTTCTCACAAACTTCTCCAACAACTCAACCACAACACCTGACACACAGATAGGATTTTATAGTTTGATTCTTCAGTTCGATCACCTCCTTCATGAAGTGGCACAATCTTGCCCTCCTTTCACTCCTTAGCAACTTGACCGAGTGCAAGACTTGTATTAAAAAAATATGTCATGGGAGATGTCAACTCCCTGGCACATTCATTGAGACTACGTGATGATATATTATCTAGTCCCACAGCTTTATAACATCTAGTTTACTCAGCTCCCCATACACCTCTTGCTCACTTACAGTCAGTCTCTCCTCCCCATCATCAAATGCTCTCAATCTCTCCATGAAGTCACATTCACAAGATTGAAAGACCATTATGAACTGCTCATTAAGTATCTCCACCACACGTTCCGCAACAGCTATCTTTATACCATTTTCTCCAATCAATATCATCCATCCATAATCATTCTTTCTTTTGCTGGCTACATATTGAAAGAACTCCTTAGGATTCTTTTTTGGCTTCATTAGCTAACTGCTGTTCATACCTCTCTTTAGCTACCCTAACCAGCCAAGTCAACCTCCTTGCCTGGTCTTTGTAGAACTCATGGAATTGGTTATTTCCACTTCTCTTATGCTGCCTCCACAATGACCCCTGCTTCACACTTTCAGTATCATTCATCCTTTTGAGTTTCTGTACTTTCGATCCAATATGCGTCCAACTTTCGCCATCATTAATTCTTTAGATTTTTTCCACTTTTGATTCCTGCATCACGCCATTTCCAGTTTCATTCGTTCTCTCAATTTAGTTTCCTTCTGCCACTCTCCCCTCACTTTCTTCCTTTTTAACATCCGTTACAGTTTTCAAATCACTCTTTTTCTTTCTTTTTTTTTTTTTTTAACATTTTTTCACCTCTCTTTCGAACGTGCACTCATTTTCCCTGCGACATTCATGCTACACTTTCTTAACACTTTCTGTCATCAATTTCATATTTGCATTCATCAATGCTTCATTCAGGTCACACTTTGCACACACCCTCCTTCCATCTGCCCTAAACATCCATAAATCATTTAATGTAATTGAAAGAATATATATATAACACATCTCACACTTACCGAAACGACTGAATTCTAAATTAAAGTCATGGAATGACAAAGCCGCTGTCATGTTTCCTTTGCCAGTTACTAATGAATTCGTAATTAAGTTTAGGCAAAAAAAAAAAAAAAATCACCCACACTAATAATACTGGTAGCGCACAACTTTTACAGCAGCTCTTACTCAAACAAATACTCATATATACTTAATTATTCCAAGAATAACTTATCTCAATCAGAAGCTCTTCTTACACGCATCTGCCACGTTTGACTGACAAGCGGCCTCTTCAATATTGTATATGTTATATGAAAATTACGCCTACCTTATTCAGCCTTTTGGCCTTTGGAAAACATTCACATATTGATGCTGTTAGGTATTTTCTTTTTCAGTTCCCAAGCAGCATTTATTTACTTACTGCTCAACTCCATATTACATGCTATAGATTCAAGCTGTGTCTTAAGCTTTTCATAATCACCAACCTTGTAATTATACATATATCCTTTCCTCACAAAAATTCGCATGTGATTAGCCAATCACATGCAAATTTTTGGTAATCACTTCATGATCACTCTCAACCATCAGTTTCATCTATATATTACAGAGAAATAATCTAGTTTAGTACTAAGTGTGTGGTTTTAAAATTATGGAAAATTAAATAGTGTTTAATATTTAGTGTATTGTAGTTTATACAAGCATATTATTACAAATAATATCAGGTATTTATTGGGAAAGATTTATGGAGACAAAAACACACATGTTAGAGCAATTACTTTACTTTTAATTAGACAAATAACCTTGATATTTGGAACTCTATACTGATGTCATCATCAGGACATACATATATATTGACAAGATACAATCAACATAGAACTACACAAAATTAAGCTAAATCTAGCCACTTTGTAAATTGTTTATTCTAGCCTGACCTCTGGTGAAAAAAGAAATATTAATAAATAAAACTAATAACAATAATAAGAAAATTAAATAAATACATAGATAAATAATAAATAAAAAAATAAATCATAAATAACATAAAATTAATAAATTATATATATAAATAAATATATATATATATATATATATATACACATAAGTATCATCATCATCAAATTCCTGCCATGTACCCTCAAGGCATGTACAGGATATGATAGTACTACATGAAAAACAATTACATCATTACTAACTTCCTATCTACAATTTTCCTCCAAATCAGTCTGTTACTTGTCAAGACTCCAACATTATCAGATCTTACATTTCTATCATCTAAGGCACTTTGTACCGCATCAATCCACCTACATCTTGGTCTTACTATGGGTCGTTTTCCTGCCAACCTGGCAGAGAACACTTGTTTTGCTAATCTTTCTTCACCCATTCTGTTTAAGTGACCATACCACCTGAGATTAGCTCTGCTATCACATTCCTGGATGTTGACAATGTCAAGTTCTTTCTTAATATCCTCGTTTTTAATATGATATTGCCACTGATGCTATCTGCTCACACCTATAATCTTTATCAGGACTCTCATATCTGTGGTCTCTAGTCTTTGGTCAAGTGTTTTACTTCTGACCCAGCTCTCAGATCCATAAGTTAAAATTGATTTGAACACTGTCTTGTATATAGCTCATTTAGTGTTCCGACTAATTTCTCTCTTATTCCATATGAATTTATTCAATTGACTTCCTACCATACCAGCTTTGCTGATTCTGTTGTCTATTTCTATATTTAATTTACCATCTTCAGTAAAAATCGTGCCTAAGTAGCTGAAATGTTTCACTTGTTCCACAGGTTCTCCATTCACAACAGTCGACATTTTCAATGATTCTGCCTATTTTCATTGTCTTTGTCTTTTTATTGCTGACCTTCATACCATATGTATCAGAACAGCTATTCAATTTAGTCAGAGAATCTTGCAGACTTGTAGCAGATTTATTTAGAAGTATAACATCATCCGCATAAAGCAAAGAGCTGACATTAACATCGCCAATTTTGATATCTTGTTTAATACCACTTTCCTTCATAATGTGATCCATATAGATAATGAATAACAGAGGGGATAATGTACATCCTTGTCTCACACCAGATTTAACATTAAACCATCTTCCTGTACTTCATTCAATTCTAACTGTTGACTTACAACTCAAATAAAGCCTAAGTATTGCTTGATATAATGCCCCATTGACACCATATAACTGTAGCGTATTGAATAGCTTCTCTCTTGGCACCTTATCATAAGCCTTTTCCAAATCGACAAAACTTAAATACAGATCTCTGTTATATTCCCATGCTTTCTCGACTATTAAGTGAATCTGATCTTGAATCTGATCCTGACAGCCTCTATTTGGCCTGAATCTAGCTTGTTCTTCACCAAGCTTTTCTTCCACAATTCTTCTCAACCGTTTCTCAAGTATACTTGCATAGATTTTGCCAGGAACACTTAGTAGGGAAATACCTCTGTAATTCTCACATTCAGTTTTATTTCCCTTTTTATATATGGGTACTATGAGAGCTCTACTCCAATCATCGGGAATTTGTCCCTCTGTCCAGGCTTTCTGAACTATGCAGTGCAGCCACTGTTAGACTCTTATAACACCATACTTCAGCATTTCTAGTCGAATATCATCTACTCCTGCTGCCTTTCCATATTTCAAGCCTTTGATGGCTTTTTCTACTTCAAGTATGGATATGTATTCCTGACTGCATGCCTGGTCAGTGTTTTTCTTTTTAACACTGTGCTGTCATCACTGCTTGTTTCATTTAGCAATTTTTCAAAGTAATTACTCCATACTTCAAGGATATCTTTTTCTCCCATTTTCATGTCACCATTATCATCTCTAACTCCTTTTACAGCACTCTTTCCTCCATTCCTAAGCTTCTTCAACAAGCTCCAGAATACTTTGCCACCTTCTTGATATTTATTTTCTATATTCTTGCCAAAGTCCTCCCATGACTTTTGTTTAGCTAGTTTTACACAGTGTTTAGCATTCTTGCATTTGTCTCTGTATTCTCTAAGAGAACAAGCTGACTTATTTGACAGGAACTTTTGATATGTTTTCTTCTTTTCCTTCACTACCTCTTTAACTTCCTGTGTCCACCAGGGAGTTCTGATTTTTTTATCCTTGCACACAACCTCACCACATGCCTCTCTGGCAGAATCAATCAATGTTTTCTTCACAGTTTGCCACTGAATCTCCAAGATTTGATTCCTGTTCTCAAACTCTTTCACTTTTTCTTCAATAATCTTCGTGTATTTTAGTCTACAGTTCACATCTGAGAGCTGCTCAACTTTATTCGCTTTAAAACTTTCTTACATGTTATTCTTTTCAATATGAATTTCAATTTTATCCTGCTCAAGACTAAATAGTGATCACTTCCAATTTCAAATCCTCTGCACACTCTGGTGTCCTGCACCAGGGAGAAAACATCACTATCAACAATAACATAGTCAATGAGACTTTTCTTATTCCTTGCCTCTTCTCTCCATGTGAATTTGTGCACATTTTTATGTTGGAACATGGTGTTAGTGATAACCAGTCTATGTCCTGAGCAGAAATCCAATAGATATTTGCCATTATTATTAGCTTTTCTCTTTTCTCCAAATTTTCCCAAAATATTTTTGTAAGTGTCACAATCATTTCCTACTCTGCTATTTAGATCCCCAACAAGGACCAACTTTTCCTTTCTCATTGTATCAGTTGCTTTTTCTAAAGCCTCAAAAAATTCCTCCACTTCTACCTCAGTAGAACCTTCTGTGGGACCATAGGCACAAATAAGTATCATTGTCCAGTTCCCCATTCTCATATTTACCCACATTACTCTACTTGAGACTGACTGCCATTCAAGAAGATTAGCCTTGTATGTAGTGTTGAATACTATGGCTACTCCTTCTTTTCCTTGACTGTCATTGCCTGAATATAACATTTTGTATTTATTGCTCAGAAAGATCTCACCAGTTTTTGTCTTTTTTGTTTCAGTCACCCCTATTATGTTGATCTGGTACTTATCTAATTCCTCAGCTAGCTCCATTTCTTTGCCATTCAGGCTTATGTTGATAGTACCGATCTTTAACTCTGGTGATGTTGAGTTTGGGTTTGTTTTCAGATTTGTTCCAGTAGCTGACTTTTCGCTGGTCGCCCTGTTTCCCTAGCGAAAACAACGGGGGCCTTGTTTAACCGGGCGATGCCCCAGATGGCATGAAATTTTGTCATGTCGTACCATCATTTTTTATTTTGGTTTAACCAATAAGAATACAATTTGGTCGGCTAAATCCCAAATTGCCAACCCATCCTCGTTTGTTCAGTATCCAAGTAGACACCCAACAGGGTGCACCACGAGAAGGTGAGGATTGGACATTAGGTCAGAAGCCCTGGTCGGCTCTCCGCATTCCTTTAAAGGCTATGTGGAGGTCTCCTCTCAGTTATACAGCTTTGACCCTTAAGCACCCGCATCAAATGCATTTCTATAGTCCTGCTATCTTAAGGTTTTCTTGTGTTGGGATTCTGCCATTATGTTCTGGATGCTATATGGATTGCAGATGGGTCTTCCAGATTCTTGGAAATACTAATCCATCATTCTTGTTGAGATTAGGATGATGCATCAGCATTTCACATACTTTCTTAAGTTTTCTTTCGAGATTAGGATGATGCATCAGTATTTCACATACTTTCTTAAGTTTTCTTTCAAACCAAATTTTGGTGCAGTGTAAGGACTTTGTGCCTTTCCAGTAAATTCTGTGATATGTTTGGAGTGCATGGTCTGACAGGCCTGTATTACCACAGCAAAGGAATTTAATGTGGAATCTGTGTTCATCTTTTCTTGATGGAATTGTGCACCCTGTTTCCCCTATGTAGGGTAAGTTGCAGGTGCACTGGATTTTGTAAACCCCAAGATGAACAAGGTCAGAAATTGGAGATCATTGGATGGGCTGAGTATACATTTTCATTTTGCAGGAAGTTTGAAAGTTGCCTTAACATTGTATTTCTATAGTGTTCTTCTATCTATTTTTTCAATATTCCTTTAATGTATGGTATGGCTATGGCATTTTTTAATATTTATCTTTCATAGCATTATTTAGAGGATTGTGTGAACTGTCTTTTTGTTGTAGCCATTTTTATAAAGGTTTGGCTAATAATTTCATATTCATTCTTCAGCACCTGCTCATTGGAGCAAATTGTTAGGACTATGTTTGAGGATACTGATGACCCCTCGTTTTTGTTTTGGATGGTATGAAGTATGAATCCTTGTCTATGTATTGGCCATTGTATATATGTGTGTATATATGTGTATGTTGGTTTGCAGTAGACCGTGAAGGACAGACAGCCTGAGGGAAGACACATGACAAGTGTGTCTAGAAAAGGAAGAGAGTTGTTGTTTTCAATCTCAATAGAAAAGTTGGATATGTTTGCTTAGCTTAGGATTCTTAGGAGTGTATTTAGTATTTGGCAGCAGGGTCACAGATGATGAAAATATCGTCAAGATATCTGATCCAAATTTTGGGCTTGCTGAATTGAGAGCTCACTGCTCAAAGTCTTCCATGTAAAAGTTAGCTATAGGGAAGAGGGGGGGGGGGAAGAGTGGTGAGTACATAGCTCTATTTTCTATTGCAGATAGAAATTATTTTGGAATTATTCTATGAGAATAATTATTTATAATTATTCTGGGTGGAAATTTGTTCTGTATGAGAAGAATTGAGTCAATGATTGGCACGTTCAAAGGACAGTTACATCACAGCTGACTAATAATTCTTTATTGCTGAGTGTGATGTTTTAAATTTGTTTATGAAGTATTGCGTATTTTTTATGTAGGATGGAGGAATGGCTTACCAACTCCTCAACTGCTGACTGCCATTTCCTTTAACTATCAGTCATAGTCATGTGTTTGTTTTGTGTATTATCGGAAGGCATCCATAAATTCTGGGTGCACGGGAATAATATGGTAACAGCTTTTAATTGTTTCCTCCAGCCAAGTGATGACTGACTTAATTAATTCTATTTTTTTTTTTTAATCTAGTTTGTTGGATTGTAGTTAACCAATTGATAGATGTTGTGGTTGGATAGAAATTGGTGCAAGATAGGCTGCCTAATCAAGAATGGCTATATTCTGACTTGGTGATAACAATGTCTTTGTTATTTCTTAGAGATTTCAGGGCTAATTTTTCTACTTTGGTTACATTGCAACTTACTTATTATAATTTAATATACTGGCTGTTTCTATCCATATTTTACCAGTTATACTGGGGGGGGGGGGTTTAGACCATTTTCAAGGTGGTAAATGAAGTCTAGTTTCCTTATTGATCTTGGTGTGATAGCATAGTTTAAGCCTTTTTTGCAGAAGCAAGAATTACCTTCAGTAAGGATGTGGCTGAATATCCCCAATTATCGTTTCGACAGGTTCCTGGAAACTGGAAGGAGGATATGCCAGCAGCCAGACTATGATGAATATACTGGTTCTCATCTGATCACCGAAGTTAAGCAGCATTGGGCCAGGTCAGTACGTGGAAGATGGACACCTCGGAACACCGGATGCTGTTGGCTTTCTACTGGCCTGGTTGGCCGAGTGGTTAGAGTATTCGCTCTCCAGACAAAAGTCTGCGGGTTCAAATCCTACTGTAGGCATGGATGTCTGCGAAAATGCTAGTGGTGGTGGGCAGTAGATGGCATTGGCATAGTCGGTTCATTGTAGTTGGTGTAGAGCAGGAACACTCCCTCGATGAGTCATGTAATATTAATAATATTTATCTTACTGGCCTGGTTAGCCAAGTGGTCAGCATATCTGCTCTCCAACCAAAAGGTTGCGGGTTTGAATCCCACTGTGGGCATGGATGTTTGTGATTGTCTGAAAATACTAGTGGTGGTAGAGGCAGTAGATGGCATTGGTATAGATGATGTGGTTTGCTATAGTGTTAGTGGATTTGAGTGGTGGAGACAGAGAGTTGTAGAGTAGGTGATCTTCCTCGATAAGTCTTTGGAATACCTGGAGGTGTTACGTAATAATAATAATAATAATAATAAGATAGTGGCAATGTGTAAAGGTGGTGGAAGAATGGAGGTATTTGTATTCTTCTGTGGTGGTTAAGATTTTGGAAAAAGTTGGTAAGAACTCCCATACAAATTGGACCAATTGATGAGGGCAATATTATTTATGAAGGTCAGTAGCAGTTTGTTAAGAAGGTGCTCTTGTTTTAGTAATCTGGTTGGCTTTTATAACAGAGTAATGAGAGAAGTGGATGAGGTAAGGAATATACTGTCATTTTTTTTAGTCATTAGTCATGGTATTTGTAACTGAATATAGATATCCAAGAGTTGTATATTATTATTACACCTCCATGGAGTCGGCAGACTCATCATGGGAGGTTCATTCAACGGACGACATACAGGGTGTTCGGGATAAATTTGACATATTTATAATTAATTATATTTTTCCGTAAGTTACATGTATTAACACACACTTCTCTTCATTTAAAAGTTTGGACCCTTCTTCATTCATATACAAGATGTCAGAAAGGATGGATAGCTGGAACCCACCTGAATCATGGAAGAGAATAACTTGTATCATGATGATTTGTGCCCGCCATCAAAATAAGGATATTACGACTGCTGCCCAATGCTCCCTGAATACAGTAAAAACAATCAGGCATGAACTAGAGACTTGCAATGGTGACTACGAGGATGTAGCAAGAAGAAAGATCCCTAGCAGACGATCTGATTGCGTTCGTACAGCAGAATTCCTCGCAAATCTGCAGGAACAGGTGTTGAAGAACCCTGGCATTGGAATTCGGGCTTTGTTCGTGGAGTTGCTAACTGTAGTCAAGCCCTGGATAACAAGGGTAGCCAAATGGTAGGCCGTATGTATGGCAGCAGGATTCGGCCCCTTGCCACACCTCTGGGAAAAGTCAAAAATGGTTGTCTGAAAATTTCTACGACTTCACCAGTCCAAATGTTTGGCCTCCAAACTCCCCAGACCTTAACCCCATGGATTATTTTGTATGGGGCGCAGTTGAAAAAGACACCAATCGCACTTCCAGTAATACAAAAGCCCAGTTAATGGATAAAATTAAAACAGTTTTTGCGGCCCTTCCCAGGGAGACTGTAGCATCAGCTTGTTTGAGGTTCCGAAGCAGAATTGAAGCTGTGATCGATGCTAATGGTGGTTATTTTGAGTAAATCTTGTTGATAGTATTGTAATTAACTCTGCCTGTAATGTTTTTTTGTCAATTCATTAAATTTAATAGATACAAAGAAGATTTTCTTTTTCCTTACGAAACTGTCAAATTTATCCCGAACACCCTGTATTTATCATATAGAATCTTAAAACCATCAACATGCCTTGCATTAACAACACATTCTAGTAATGCATTCCATTCAATGATAATTCTCCATGTAAAATATCTACTTCTCACACCTCTCTTCACCACATGTTTACATAACTCCCAAAGATGACCTCTGGTTCTTCCCCCTCTCATTATCTACTCTTTTTATAATACCCTCTGGATTCTATCCATCAATCCATATCCATCAGTGGCTTTAACAGGCACTTAAGCACCCATAGCCTTACTTTTTCTTTTTAGAGACGAGTATTCTTATCTGTAAATTGCATGTGTTCTACTGGCCAGTTTGTCTCTTTTGAGAGATGAAAAACCTAAGTTTTCGGGATAACAAACCCTCTACTACGAGAATCCCCACCTCTGGATTAATTTAATAAAATCCTCTCACTAACTTAAATATCTCTATCACTCATATCACCTCTTTTCCTCCTATCCGCTGAACTCTGAAATCCACATTTCTTCAACCTCTCTCCATAGCCAGCACTCCAAAGTCCTGACATTGTCAACATTATTTGTCTCTGGACCCTCTCCAATATCTCCACAACACATTGAAAACCAGGTGACCAGATCTGACCAGTACTTTATACAGTGGCACAACCACTTCCTTATCCCTACATATCAGAGTACTTATCAGTGATGGCCCGTGAAGCTTTAAGTGGGGAGTGCTGCCTATACAAAATAATTTTTAAAAAATTCTTTTTTTCCTAATCAGTAACCAATTTATTAATAAATTGATCACTGCCAATAAATCTGTAGATTTATTTATTAATAAATTGGTTACTGATTAGGAAAAAAATAATTTTTTAAAAATTATTTTGTATAGGCAGCACTCCCACTTAAAGCTTCACAGGCCACCACTGGTACTCATCATAGCAGCAGTATGACGTGCAGCTTTTGCAACACTAGTAACATGTCCTCTAAACTTAAGTCTATTCTCAACCATCACTCCCAAATCACTAATCTCATCCACTTCGAGCAGTACGGTAAAATCAATATAGTACACAGCCTTATGTTTCTGCATTCCAAAATGCAACACTTTGCACTTATTAATATGAAAACTACAACTGCACTCCTTTGTCCAAGTTAAAAGTCTATCCAAACTTCCTGAAGGAAATTAATATCAGCAGGGCTACTTATAATTTGTCCTAACTTTGCATCATCCTCGTAGATAGGCTTATACGTTGGTTATGCATTTCTAAATAACTTAGGGAATTGAAACAACGTAGATATGAATATAAATTAAATAATACTTTAATAGATATTTCCGATATTTCGGCAATGTCTCATTGCCATTTTCTAAAGGAACTTACAGAAAGGCAGGAGCACACAGGCCCTAACAATACAGTAATTGGAAATGAAGATATGAAGCTATCTTTCTCCTAGAAGTCCTGATGGTGCCCTCTGGTGGGCTAAGTAGGCATTCTTGGCCGTTGGGCTGAAGGTCTGCTGATGTATGCCTCCCAAATTTGGGGCAGTCGCATACAACCAAATTTGTTGAGGTTTGGAGAGTTTCTTAGGGCAGAGGCTGATTCCATAAATAATCTTTCAAATTTATATTTGCTCCGGTGTATTATTTTTGCTTTCTTCCACCGTATTCTGTGGCGAGTATCCAGAGCATGGTCTGCAAGACCAGAATGGCTATATTTGTAAAACCGGATGTAGTCCTTGTGTTCAGAAATTCTGATATTCGCTGTCCTGCCTGTTTGGCCAAAGTACGACAGTTTACAACTGCAAGGGACCTGGCATACACCAGGTAGGTCTAGGGGAAGTGGTTGGTCTTTGGTAGAGCGGATAAGGGATGCCAATCATCAGCAAACAGCTGAATACATCTCCCTTAAATCATTTCCTATGCCATTAATATAAAAAAATTAATGGGCAGCAGCTCTAGTAGATGGCCTTGAGTCACAACACTATTCATCCTCATTCGTGTAGATTCCGCTCCACCATAAGTACAGGATGGAGTGGAATCTAGGCTCTGCCATGATACTGCTTGACATATATATACAATAAAAATGATTATGTGCTTACATATCAGTGGATGATTATTTGTATTCAGTTCTTGTTGTATGTTTTCACTCTGAAGATGGGATGAGATACTCATCACGAAATTTTAGTCGTTTACATTAAGTTATTTGTTTCATTCTGTAATTTTAGATGTATTGAGATTTAATTTATTGTCAGAAAAGTAATTACGTGGTCTTGACCTAGGAAATTGCAAGAAGCACAGAATTTTTTCTTAAGAAGGGATATATTTAGAATTATAAGGCTGGTGATTATGACAACCTGAGAACTCAGCTTTCAACAGTGCTGTAGCATGAGAATTTCAAGGGAAGAGATGTTGATGGTGCTTGGGAAGTTGTCGAAGGATGCTTAAGGAAAGCAGTGGCAGACTATATATATATCCAGAGTCAGGAGAATAAACCAAGAAGGAGTAACTGTTGAAAGTTTTTCCACTTGATTATACCATAAATTAAACATGCCAAAAAATTATATTCTTTGTTTAATCCTTTATCCAAGTGTAAGCAAACAAAGTTTACACCTGAAGTATTTTCAGGACAGAGCAACTTGTACATAGCATGCCCAGATAGTTCATTCCCGACAATTCATCGCAGAGAAATTCATTGCGGAGACTATTCATCGCAAGAAAAATCATCACGAAAACTATTCATCGCTGGAAATTTATCGCATGAAAATTCATCACAGATATATGTGAAAAAAAAAAATTTCCCATTAAATTATGCGACATTGGGGAAATTAATGTTTAAAAAACAGTGTCATCATACAAAATCTTATTCTGATATTGCTTTTGTATGATGACTCTGTTTTTTAAACATTAATTTCCCCAATATTGCATAATTTAATTATTTATATTTATCAGGAAATAATATAAATGAGAATATATACAAAATTTGCTCATTTGTAATAATCACAATTTAATTTCAGTATCAGAATTAATATTAAAAGTTATCTGGTACAATTACTTTGGAAAAATAATGAATTCAAATAAAAAGAAGGTGCACATATGTTACCTAGTGTGATAGTTTGGAAGGGGGGGGGGGTGAGCCATCAAAGACAAAATACAATTTTAATTCAATTATGAAAATTTTGGAAATAAAATTTCATTTTGACTCATGCACATACATGTTTTGAATGGTAAATTGTTGGGAAAATATCGCTACTTCAAAATTGCTGCATAATATCAAAATTAGCAGAAAATATGTACATAACAGTTTACTTCATAATAGCCATTCATTTTAATATGTAATGGCGATTCCAGGAAACCAAGAAAGTTGGAGTGCAAAGAACTACAGATTACATTATAAATATTATACATTATGTGATATGATTCAAGATTTACGTATGATTATCTATAAGGTTAACATGAAACAATGGTCATACTGCATCGTCCGTCGTGCGGGTTACTAAGGGATGCATTTGGGTTTTAGACAGAGTGACTAGTTCGCAAAATATGTTAGTCTCCCTCAGACATCACTCCTCAGCACTCTACTAGAGGAAACTCCATCAATGGGCCCGCTACATGTTTGGGGATATTTTTAGGAGCAGTGCAAAGAAATGGTTCTGCAAAAGGATGGAAAAGGAGTGTTTGTGCAAGCTCCTGATAAGATAAGTATTATTTTCAGTTATCGTTGATAAAATTATTAATATTGCGTAGTTTTGTTTGCCTTGCATATTTTAGTGCGTCTGTTTGTGTGTTTTGGTGTGTTATAACTTATTATTTGATAAAACACGTTGCAAATAATTATGGCACCTGTACGAAGGAAAATGGCGGCCAGTAATGATGGTTCGCCATCTTTATCAAAGAACTGTAGTATAAAAGAAATGAGTCAGTGTACTAGCTGTGAAATGTACGCTTTGCGGAGTGCGGTCGGAGCGTGGATAGATGATAATAAAGGATTGAATGTGTGTAGAAAATGTAGGGAGAATGAGGAATTGAAGTGTATTTCGGATCGTGAGTGTGATATTTTTGTCAAACTTCAGAATGAAGAAAATAGCGATATGACAAGAAACGGCAAGGTTGTACATGAGAATTATGAGAGTGTGAATGTAGAGAGTGTGAATGATAGTATTAATGGTTTCTCAGAGAATAAAAAAGATGAGATAGATGCAATGAGTGAGATCGCGTAGTTGAATGGTGCGATAGAAAGGGCAAAACAGCAGCTAGAGTGGATGAACAAAAGTCGACTGAATGAACCAACCAAAAATAAAAGGTATGACAGGAAAAATAGATGTATGAATGTGAACATGAACAAAATGAAGGATAGAGTGCTGTATGGAGACTCGTTAGTAAGAGGTGTGTTAGTAGAGGATTTGACAAAATCATAACAACCTGGTGCGACCATAAAGGATGTAACTGAGTCTATTAGAGAGCAGAAGGAAAGGGTGAAAGAAATGATTGTTGTGGCAGGTACGAATGATTTGAAAGGAGATAAAATGGAAATGATAGAAGACCTGAATGAATTGTTTGAGATAGCAAAAGAAAAGAGTGAGAGCGTTAGAATGATTAGTCTTTTGCCATGGTATGACAGTGAAATGTTTAAAAGGAGGGTCATAATTGCGAATGACTTTATGCGTGGGTTATGTATGACGAGTGGTGTGGAATTTGTGGACGTGTGGAGTGAGTTTGATGGGCGAAAGGATCTATATAAGATGGATGGTTTGCATTTGAATGGTTACGGTGTAAGAAGACTTGAGAAAATGTTGGTGAATGTAGTGGATGTGCAAATTCAGGGAAACTAGATTTGTTAAGGGGGGGGGGAGTAGATATACAGTCCTTAGGGAGGCAGTTGAATGTAAGAATGAATATAATATGCTAGAGCAAATAAGGACAACAAACCAGAGTGGGATAGTTAATATAAGGCATCAAGGTAGGATTGGGGCTAATAGGGGTCTTAAATTCATGTACACTAATACTAGGAGTATTAGGAACAAGAAAGAAGAGTTTTTGGCCATGGTTGGCACTTCCAGACCACAGGTTATTGGTATTAGTGAAAAATGGCTGACTGTAGATGATATAGCTAGTGGGATTGAATGTGATGGGTATAGTGGGTTCAGGAATGACAGAGAGAATAAAATGGGGGGAGGAGTATTGTTGATGATAGCTGATGAGCTACAGCCAAGGTGAATAGAAGTTGAATTGCAGGATAGAGAAAAGAGCACATTTGAGGCCATTTGGTGTGAGATTGTGACTAGCAGAACTAAATATACAATTGGGTGCTGCTATAGACCTGGTGATTGGGTGTGGTTGGGAGGAACGGAGACCCTGACCTTAATGCGAATGGGTTGCAATTATTGGACTTCTGCTGTACTAACAGTTTGTCCATAATGAATACCTTCTTCCAGCACCGAGAAGTCCATAAATATACCTGGTACAGGGATACACTTGGAAAAAAGTCTCTGATTGACTTCTTTAAAGTCTCAACAGACCTATTTTCCTCAGCGCTGGATGTTCATGTGAGGAGAGGGGGCTGAACTGTCAACTGACCACCACCTTGTTGTCTGCACTCTATGGCTTCAGAAACCAGATGCTACCATCAACGCTGGTAGGCCTAAGCAGCTATACAGTGTGAAATGAGAGGCACTGGAAAATGAGGCTGTGAGGAAGAATTTTGCAGATGACATTTGCTCCAGGTTCAAAGAGATTCTCAAGTAGCTGTTACTGCCTCTTCACTCTCGTGGTGTGGCAGAAAGTGGCTTGGCATGGCGACAGGCAGTGAGAAAAAGACACTTTAGTGGAACCAAGAGGTCCAAAAAGCTGTCCCGGACAAAAAAGGAGGCCTACCTAACATGGCTTAGGGTGAGGTCACCTGAGATGCGTTTGAAGTATGCTGGGGCAGTAAAGACAGCAAAGCAGAAGGCTTGGGAATCCTTTGGAAAAAGATTAGACTCATCCTATGCAAATGCAAACAAAGTATTCTGGCAGACCATCTGCCGTCTTCGAGGGAGGAATTCGTGCACAGCAAGGGCAATCAAGGCCTCTGATGGTGTACATTTAACAACCAAGAAGGATATCCTCCACAGATGGAGGTAATACTTTGAGAGCCTTCTTAACCTAGGTGGCCCAGCAATTGTGGTCATCCAAGAGATGCAGATCAGGGCGATGACTAGTCTCACAGCAGAAGATGTCCATTTAGCAATAAAATCGGGCAAGGCTACTGGTGATGATGAAATTTGGTCCGAAATGCTAAAAGCTTTAAATCAAGATGATGTTTTCTGGCTGACTTGAATGTGTCAGGCTGCTTGGATATCTGGGCGAGCACCAAAGCAATGGCAGACAGGCATAATAATACCAGTCTTCAAAAAGGGAGACCAGAGAGATTGCAGCAACTATTGTGGCATCTCTCTGCTCAGCCTGCCTGGGAAAGTATATGCCAGATGCTTGGAAAGAAGGTGCAGGAGCATAGTTGAGTCAAAGTTCCAGGAACAACAATGTGGCTTTCATCCTGGTAGAAACACAACTGACCAAATCTTCACTTTAAAGCAAGTCTTTGAGAAATATTGGGAATATGTCAAGAATGTCTATACATGTTTTGTGGACTTGGAGAAGGCATATGACCAGGTTCCATGGGATAAGCTTTGGCAAGCAGTACAGGAGTATGGAGTGGATGGCCAACTATTAGCTGCCATCAAGTCCCTGTATGAATGCCTAGAGTTTTGTGTCAGGGTAAACAGCACAAAGTCTGAACCTCTCACAGTCTCCATTGGTGTCTGCCAACAGTGTGTTCTGTCACCCCTCCTGTTCATAATATTTATGGACTGGATTGATAGGCACAGCCAAGGCAGTGAGTGTATCAGAATTGGAAGATGTAGCATTAGACGTCTGTTTCTTGCAGATGACCTAGTTCTGCTTAGCTCTTCCACAGATGATCTCCAGCAGACCCTGGATAGGTTTGTAGCTATTTGTGCAGAAGCCAGAACGAAGATCAGTGTAGCCAAAACTGAAACATTTGTGGTCTCAAGACAACCATCCCAGTGCACTCTACATGTGAGTGGAGTCCCACTGAGGTAGGTGGAGAAGTTTAAATACTTTGGGTCCATATTCACGAGTGATGGAAAGTGGGATGTAGAGCTAGATACTCGAATTTTCTCAGCAAGCACAATATTGCAGGAGCTTGGTCGTTCGTTAGTATTGAAGTGGGAGTTAAGCCAGAAGGCAAAGCTGACTGTCTTCATCCTCACCTATGGTAATGATAGTTGGGTAATGACCGAAAGAATGTGGACACGAATCCAAGCAGCTGAAATCAGATTCCTTCGAGCGGTTGCGGGGGCTGACAAGACTAAACACAGAAGTTCTGCAATTTGGGAAACCCTCAATACTCAACCACTGCTTCTCTGTGTTGAGAGATTACAGTTACGTTGGTACAGGCACCTGGTCAGAATGCCACAAAAGAGTCCCCCCCCCCCAGCAGGCCCTCTTTGCCAAGCCAGAGGGTGGGAGGCCAAGGACTCGCTGGATAGATTACATGCAAAACCTTGGGTGGACACATTTGGGAGTCCCATCAGAACATCTGAGCTTGGTGGCAGAGGATCATGACCATTGGAAGTTCCTCTTGCAGCTGCTGCCCCCACAACCCAATTAGGAAAGGTGAGTCTTGAAGATGAATGAATGAATGAATAAATATCTATAAGGTAATATTATAAAAGAGTGAACCTTCATGCTCTTTTACAATATTACTAAGATGAACAAGTTTTCTAAGATTATGAATAAAAAAATAAAGAAAACAATTTGTAACAGATGGAGGCTGTTTATTTTAAGATTCAGATTTTTATGAATTTATAAAATAATTGCTTGATAAAAGTAATCATCTTGAATCAAGTTCTGTGAGAATAAAATGTATTGGCAACTAAGATAATTGGCAAAAACAAAAAATTTATACTTGCATTTGTTCTCCAGATTGATACAATCTTAAGTGAAAAAATATGAAAGGATCTCTTATTTACACTGCCATTAAAAACTATAATTATATGATAAAACAAGTAGCAAAAATAAATGTAACTTGTAGGTAATATAATTTAGAATCCAGTTATCGAGCAAACGGTTGCGTTTCTAGCAATAGGTAACTGAAAGTAGCTACGTACGCAATGTAATCTGGTTGAGTGTTCTCGTCAGCATGAAGGATTATTGCACCTTCTAATGAATATTACAGTCAAATGTACTTGATATCAATGTTTTTTCAAGAGGTGGTCAGACTCGAAGGTTAACCCTGCGGAGGTCGCAGTCGAAAAAATTGCAGCTTAGGTCACATGTATGTGAGAGATACATTCATTACTAGTATGTGCTGAAATGCAATAAAACTTTAAAAAAAATACTACAAATATAATACATGATGGCTTATTTATTTTCAGTTACAATCTAGAAATTATTGAAAAAAGAAACAAATAAAAAAAAAAACTAAACCAATGCTATACTGACTATATTGGGTATTTCAGAAATGAGATGGAAATTGTCAGGAGAATCAAATGGTGGAAGAATTCTCTGGTCAAGAAATGAAAGTAAGCATGAAACAGGCATAGGTTTCCTGCTAAAGTAACAAGGCCTGTCAGGCAATGATAGAATACAAACCATTTAGTGAAAAAATAATGATTGCAAGCTTCAGTGCCCAACCATTTAATATCACGACCACTCAAATATATGCACCCACTGCAAAGAGTGCAGATGAAAACATAGAGAGATTTTACAGGGATCTACAACTAGAAATTGATGAGGTGCCAAAGCAGGATATACCCATCATTGGAGGAGACTGGAATACAAAGATTGGCAAAAATAACACAGGATGGGAAAAGTTATGGAAAAATTTGGATATGGAGAAAGAAATGAACGTGGAGAGATGCTTCTGGAATTTGCCACAGATAACAACCTGATGATTTGCAATACCAAATTCCAACAAAAAGATTGTCGTAAATGGACATGATGCTCCTTCAATGGCAAACACAGGAATATGATCGACCTGATATTAATAGACCAGAAATGGAGAACCACAGTTCAACAGTGCAGATCATTCCAAGGAGCTGATATTGATTTGGACCACAGCTTAGCGATTGCGAATATAAGGCTAAAACTGAAACAGAAGTAAAGAAGGCAGGCTAAGAACAGCATATCAGAACAAACCAAGCTTAAGACCCCAACCGAAAAACAAAATATAAATACAAGAGCAGAACGACTGACTACAGTGCTAAAAAAAAGCAGTAGAGGAAGTAATTCCTGAAAGAGAAGAGAAAAGAGAACTGAAACTTAAAAAAGATAATTCAGAGGCAGCAGATGAGTTATCAAAAATGCAATGAAGTACGGAAAGTAGCAAGATATGATAAAGCCAAATGATTGGAGGACCAGTGCAAAGAAATTGAACAGTACTATGGAGAACACAAAACTAGAGAGGTCTACAAACTTATAAGAAATGTCAATAGGAAGTGGCAAACAAGATCAGTAGCAATCAAAGATGAAAATGGTCAAGTACTGATGGACAAGACAGAAATCATACACAGATGGACAAGATATTGCAGCGAACTATATAAAAATCAACTAAATGATACTGCAACAGAAGTAATTAAAGAACTAAAAGCAATCCTCTCCACCAGCAGAGATCTTTGAAAATGACATCTTGGAAGAGGAGGTGAATAAGGCTATAAAACATCTCAAAAATAACAAAAGTCCTGGAAATGACAACATAATAGGTGAGATGTAAAATATGAGGGAGAATCAGTTGCAAAAGAAATACATAAGCTATGTAATGAAATATGAAGATCAGGGTATGCCCCTGAAGAGTGGAAAAAATCGTTCTTGGTTGTTCTTCATAAGAAAGGCAGTGCTTTAGAATGCACCAATTATAGAACTATTCCATTAATGAGTCATCTTGGCAAAGTACTGATGAAAATACTAACAGAACGCCTGAAGGGGCATATGGAGGCACATCTTCCGGATGAGCAAGCCAGATTTCGACAAGATTTGACCCTTAAGCACCCCATAACAAAATATGGGGTGCTTAAGGGTCAAAGCTGTATAACTGAGAGGAGACCTCCACATAGCCTTTAAAGGAATGCGGAGAACCGACCAGAGCTTCTGACCTAATGTCCAATCCTCACCTTCTCGTGGCGCACCCTGTTGGGTATCTACTTTGATACTGAACGAACGAGGATGGGCTGGCAATTTGGGATTTAGCCGACCAAATTGTATTCTTATTGGTTAAACCAAAATAAAAAATGATGGTACAACATGATAAAATTTCATGCCAGCTGGGGCATCGCCCGGTTAAACAAGGCCCCCGTTGTTTTCGCCAGGGAACCAGAGCGAACAGCAAAAAGTCAGCTACTGGAACAAATCTGAAAACAAACCCCAACTCAACATCACCAGAGTTAAAGATCGGTGCTATCAACGTAAGAAGCCTGAATGGCAAAGAAATGGAGCTAGCTGAGGAATTAGATAAGTACCAGATCGACATAATAGGGGTGACTGAAACAAAAAATACCAAAACTGGTGAGATCTTTCTGAGCAATAAATACAAAATGTTATATTCAGGCAATGACAATCAAGGAAAAGAAGGAGTAGCCATAGTATTCAACACTACATACGAGGCTAATCTTTTTGAATGGCAGTCAGTCTCAAGTAGAGTAATGTGGGCAAATATGAGAATGGGGAACTGGACAATGAGACTTATTTGTGCCTATGGTCCCAGAGAAGGGTCTACTAAGGTAGAAGTGGAGGAATTTTTTGAGGCTTTAGAAAAAGCAACTGACACAATGAAAAAGGAAAAGTTGGTCCTTGTTGGGGATCTAAATAGCAGAGTAGGAAATGATTGTGAGACATACAAAAATATTTTGGGAAAATTTGGAGAAAAGAGAAAAGCTAATAATAATGGCAAATATCTGTTGGATTTCTGCTCAGGACAGGGACTGGTTATTACTAACACCATGTTCCAACATAAAAATGTGCACAAATTCACATGGAGAGAAGAGGCTAGGAATAATAAAAGTCTCATTGACTATGTTATTGTTGATAGTGATGTTTTCTCCTTGGTGCACGACACCAGAGTGTACAGAGGATTTGAAATTGGAAGTGATCTCTATTTAGTCTTGAGCAGGATAAAATTGAATTTCATATTGAAAAGAATAACATGTAAGAAAGTTTTAAAGCGAATAAAAGTTGAGCAGCTCTCAGATGTGAACTGTAGACTAAAATACAAAAATATTATCGAAAAGAAAATGAAAGAGTTTGAGAACAGGAATCAAACCTTGGAGATTCAGTGGCAAACTCTGAAGGAAACATTAATTGATTCTGCCAGAGAGGCATGTGGTGAGGTTGTCTGCAAGGATAGAAAAATCAGAACTCCATGGCGGACACAGAAAGTTAAAGAGGCAGTGAAGGAAAAGAAGAAAGCATATCAAAAGTTCCTGGCAAATAAGTCAGCTTTTACTCTTACAGAATACAGAGACAAATGTAAGAAAGCTAAAGAGTGTGTAAAACTAGCTAAACAAAAGTCATGGGAGGACTTTGGCAAGAATATAGAAAATAAATATCAAGAAGGTGGCAAAATATTCTGGAGGTTGTTGAAGAAGCTTAGGAATGGAGGAAAGAGTGCTGTAAAAGGAATTTGAGATGATAAAGGTGACATGAAAACAGGAGAAAAAGATATCCTTGAAGTATGGAGTAATTACTTTGAAAAATTGCTAAATGAAACAAGCAGTGATGACAGCACAGTGTTAAAAAGAAAAACACTGACCAGGCATGCAGTCAGGAATACATAACCATACTTGAAGTAGAAAAAGCCATCAAAGGCTTGAAATGTGGAAAGGCAGCAGGAGTAGAGGATATTCGACCAGAAATGCTGAAGTATGGTGGTATAAGAGTCTTACAGTGGCTGCACTGCATAGTTTAGAAAGCCTGGACAGAGGGACGAATTCCCGATGATTAGAGTAGAGCTCTCATAGTACCCATATATAAAAAGGGAAATAAAACTGAATGTGAGAATTACAGAGGTATTTCCCTACTGAGTGTTCCTGGCAAGATCTATGCAAGTATACTTGAGAAATGGTTGAGAAGAATTGTGGAAGAAAAGCTTGGTGAAGAACAAGCTGGATACAGGCCAAATAGAGGCTGTCAGGATCAGATTTTCACTTTACGACAAATAGTCGAGAAAGCATGGGAATATAACAAAATCTGTATTTAAGTTTTGTTGATTTCATTGAATCATTGAAAATGTCAACTGTGTTGTGAATGGAGAACCTGTGGAACAAGTAAAACATTTCAGCTACTTAGGCACAATTTTTACTGAAGATGGTAAATTAAATATAGAAATAGACAACAGAATCAGCAAAGCTGGTATCGTGGGAAGTCAATTGAATAAATTCACATGGAATAAGAAAGAAATTAGTCGGAACACTAAATTAGCTGTATACAAGACTGTGTTCAAACCAATTTTAACTTATGGATCTGAAAGCTGGGTCAGAAGTAAAACACTTGACCAAAGACTAGAGACCGCAGATATGAGAGTCCTGAGAAAGATTAGAGGTGTGAACAGATGGCATCAATGGCAATATCATATTAAAAATGAGGATATTAGGAAAGAACTTGACATTGTCAGCATCCAGGAATGCGTTAGCAGAGCTAATCTCAGGTGGTATGGTCACTTAAATAGAATGGGAGAGGAAAGATTAGCAAAACAAGTGTTCTCTGCCAGGTTTGCAGGAAAACGACCCAGAGGAAGACCAAGATATATGTGGATTGATACGGTACAAAGTGCCTTAGACGATAGAAATATAAGATCTGATAATGTTGGAGTCTTGATAAGTAACAGACTGATTTGGAGGAAAATTGTAGATAGGAAGTTAGTAATGATGTAATTTTTTCATGTAGTACTCTCATATCCTGTACACCTCTTGTGGGTACATAGCAGGAATTTGATGATGATGATAATATTGACAAAAGTACAACATGGGCTGTCTTGGAATCCTATGATGTGGACAATAAATTGATCCACCTGCTGAAAGATATAAACAGCCAAGCACAAGCCAAAGTCAGGATAGCAGGTGAGACTGGAGATTGGTTTGCCACTAGTCAAGGCACAAGATGAAGGGACCCAATATCACCAATCATCTTCAATCACACATCTGGGAAGAATACTAGATAAGATTAAAGAAGGTGGAGGCATTTCAATAAATGGCATGAGAATAAACTACCTCTGCTTTGCAGATGACATCGTCCTGATTGAAGAAGACGCAGCAATGCTGGAACAGACATTGCAAAACTATATACAGAAGGAAAAAGATATGGACTAAATGTCAACTTTCAAAAAAAACTAAAACAATGATATTCGGACAACAGGAGTTACTGAACAGAGTTACGATAGACAGATTTCAACTGGAAAATGTGGAACACTTCACATATCTTGGATGCCACATGATGCATGACTTGGACCTCAAAAAAGGGATAAAAACTAGAATAGAATAGAGCAACAACTATTTTAAAAGCCATGGACAAAATATGGAAGAGCATAGCTATCTTGAATCTTGAATCCTGCATGCTCTATGAATGTGAGGCCTGGGTACTCCTGAGAGATTCTGACAGGAGGAAATTAGCATTTGAGAGGAAGTGAAATTGAACAATGAGGAAATCTACAAACAAATACAACCAAAAGAAAATCTGATCCAGAAAATAATCAAAAGGAAACTGCGTCTCTTTGGCCATATATATATATATATATATATATATAGAATGAACGATGAGAGGAAAATAAAAATGCTGCTGTTTGGGATGATTGAAGGAAAGAACAAAAAAGGAAGACCAAACAGAGAATGGCCAAATGTCAAATGGTGCGAAGGCTCTATGCACTGACTGAGTCATCTTGCACAGAACAGAATGCAGTGGAGGAATCATGTCAAGATGACATCGGACACCTACTGGCACTTGACTCATGGTTGTTGATGATGATACTGACATCAGAGTTCGCGGTATCTCTCAGATACAATTTACTATCAAATATCACACCCCTCTACACAACACATGTTAAACCAAACTGACTTCAATTTTGTAGCGAATAATACTTTCAGCGAATTTTTTCTGCAATGATATTCCTCTTGAAGAGTTTTTCCCTGCGATGAATTTTCCTCTTGCTGAATTTTCCATGCGATAAATTGTCCATGAACTGTACATAGAGGTTAGTGACTTCACATCACTTGCCTAAGTATCCCATAACGCAAAGCATATATCCTCACAGACATGTATAATCCTATATGTTATTAGAAGGGTCACTACGCACACAGGTTTCGATTTTTATTGAAGTCTCATCAGTGGGAGCCAAACCCAGAGGTGATATCAAAGTTGAAGTAATGCAGAAGTCATATTTCCATATACGAGTAGCCAAAAGTTGTCACAGCTTATTATTAAAATACTTTGGATTAGAAACAGTTGTTGAAAATTTTCCCAATTGGTTGTACTATAAATCAAAGATGCCAAGAAATTAATCTTGGTTTAATTCTTTATCCAAGTGTAAACAAACAAAGTTTGCTCATCAAGTATTTTGCCTGAAGCCTGAAGAAACTGGTCTCGGTAGTGACACCTTTTGGCTAACCATAAATCAGCAGACATCATCAGCAAACAAATGAAGATCCCCATTCAGTTCACATGAAATTTTTCTTGGTGTGTAGTGAATGAATGGAATAGGTTGCCAGAGTCTGTCATGGATGCCATGACTGTGAATGAGTGAAAAGCAAACTATGATAGATACTGTGCAAATGTTGGACAGTACTTAATAGGATGTTTAGGGCTTCCCTTGATGAGTCTAAGAACTCCTTTGAATAGTCCGTAATAATAAACAGCAGGAGCTTGAAAACAGAACTTGAAGAATGCCACAATTACCCCTCTTTACAGAGACACTGCTCCATCATACACTACTTGCTGGTATCGTTCAGAGAGCCAATCTCTGATCCATCCCAATATATTATCTATTCCCATCTTCTACAGCTTGTACACACCCAATCAACATGCAGTAATCTATCAAACACTTTTGCAAAGTCCAAGAATATATCACTGTATATGATTCTTCCTTATCTAATACACTTGTTACCTTATAATAAAATGCAAGTAAATTGCTAAAACAGGACCTATCCTTTACAAATCCATGCTGACCATCATAAAGAATACTATGTCCACAAGCAATCCTGTATTCTATTCTTTCCAAATCTCCCCACTATCTTCACCACAACTACAGTTATACAGACTGGTCTATTATTGGAAACTTCTATTCTAGAACTATGCATGTGGAGTGGTGCTATGTTGCCTTCCTTCCTCTCCTTAGGAATCCTACCCACTGCAAGACTTTCATTATATAACCAGGTCAAGGGCATAACTAACTATTGTACACCTTCCTGAAGCAAATATGGTGATATAGGGCTTCCCTCGGTGATAATCCATTCCCACAGCCTTATTAACATTTAACCCAATCAATATTTGGTACACACCTCTTAACACTTGATACACCTCTTTCACTTCCAATTCTCCTCTATATATTCCATGACATCATTTACACCAGTATGATTTACAATGATAAAGTGCTTATTTAATAATTCCATTATACCCTTTGCAATTGACAAAATTTCCTTGAGTTAAGTTTAGCCTGACCAGCCAGTCTTCTCTCATACTGCACCTTTTCTTTCTTTACCATGCTCTTCATCTTCCTAGCCTGCACTTTATACTCGTCATGGATCCAATCACCACCAACTGTCTTGTACCTCCTCCAGAGCATTAACTTTTCCAACACAGCTTGCTTGATTTCACTGATTATCCATTTCACTACTACTCTATTTACTCGTTTAACCCTTGGCATTCAGTTATACATTGCTTGTGTCAGATACTGCCTTGTGAATATTCATGCACAGCCAACATCTTTTTTGTTCAGCTCATCTACCTAACGTACTGATGCTAACTGACTCCAAAGCTTCCCCATAATCAGCTGCTTTATACTTCCACATATATCAATTTTTGGCAGTAATCTTTTTTCTTGTTTCATCACTTCCCGAACAAGCACCTCATGATCACTCTCACCAACTGGCAGCAGTGTCAACACTTCATTAACAGCTACATCTTGTGAAGTTATCACAAAATCCAAAACATTAAAGCCTCTAGTTGTCACATGCTGCTTAAGATACTTATCTGTCAGAAATTCCACACATTCCTTCTTCCCATACACTATCTCCTCCTTCCATTTTATATTCCTGTAATTAGTCTCCCCTCAGGATCACCTTCTTTTTACATGCCCAAGTAATTTGCCTAAACCTTCCACAATCAGTATTCTCTGCACTCCCTGGACTATAATAGCATTCTAGATATACAAACCTGTTTATTTCAATTTCACACCATATAAATTCAAAATCTGTGCATGCTCTATCAACTTCCACACTTTGCAGTCACAATTCCTCTGAAATCATTAACAGCACCATCCCCTCCTCTTTTCACATTTCTATCCTTTGAGAAAATTATATAACCTTTTAATTTTATTCCCAAGTATTCCCAACATCACATCCTCCTCAGACAACCAAGTTTCTCTTATTCTAATTGAGGGGTATCAGAGATTTGGAAGATTACAAGTGGAGTTCTAGAGGGGTCCAGTACTGGAACCATTGTTGTTCAATCTTTATGTCAATGATATATCGTTGCTGGAATATAAGAATATATATATCTAGTCATTTGCAGATGTGAAGCTTGGAAGGTTTTTAGTAAAATTGCTAATATTCCAGCTCCTGAGTTTGACTTGGAAGATTAATAGACTTGCAGGAGTGTCAAAGAGAAAGTAAAAAGAGAAGTATCTCCAATAATGTAATGTGGAATTATAAGGCAGCTGATTATAACAGTTTTATGTATCAACTTGGGGCAGTTCCATGGACAGAAGAATTGAAAAGGTGAGATATCAGCAGTGTTGGGAACTTGTGAAGGAATATTTATTAGCAGCAATAGCAAGCTCTATACCACAAATGAAGAAGAGAACACATTTTATTATTATTATTATTATTATTATTATTATTCAGGCCTCCAAGGAGTCAAAAGACTCATCGAGGGAGGTCCTTCCTAAGACATTAAGTCTGTCAAGACTCACTGAGGGGAGGTCTCCCCCCTGAGAAACACAAAGTCTATCATACCACTCTTTAAACTCACTGACCGTTCTCGCTCCCACCACTCCATCAGGCAATGCATTCCACGGCTCAACCACCCTCCACACAAAGAAACCACTCCTTACCCTCTTGCTCGCAGTTTCCTTTCATAACTTCCAGGGATGGCCTCTTGTCATCACTCCTTCCCGCTGATCAAACAAGCGAAAGAACTCCCCAGTGTCAACCCTGTAACCACCTCTCAACAGTTTAAAAGTCACAATCATATCACCTCTCCTTCTTCTATCCACCAAACTCTGCAGTCCACATTCTCTCAGCCGATCCTCATAACTATCCTTGTACAGTCTTTGTATCCTTTCCACAGTTAATTTATCCCCTTCAAATCCTGGGGACCAAATCTCAGAACAATAGTCCAAGTGTGGTCTGATCAGAGACTTATACAACGGAATGATAACCCTCTTATCTCTGCAGGTCAGTGTCCTCCTCATAATAGCAGCAATCCTCTGTGTTACCTTCACCACCTTTGCAATATGTCCCCTAAACTTCAGGTTTCTATCAATCATCAACCCCAGATCTCTTGTCTCCCCTACTTCCTCCAGTATAACTCCTCCCATAGAGTATGCAGCATCCCATCGATGTTTCCCAAACCTCAAGACCTTATATTTTGCTGCATTAAACTGACAACCCCCTTCATTTGCCCATCTATCTAGCTTATTTAAATCCTCTTGCAGGGCTACCACATCTGCACTATTACTAATAATCCTTCCCAGCTTCGTATCATCTGCAAACAACTGAATATCCCCCTGCAATCCACTGGCTATGTCATTGATATAAAGGTTAAACAATATAGGTCCTAGTACTGAGCCCTGTGGGACCCCACTTGTAACCCTCTGCCTCCTGAAAACTGCTACACCATACACAACTCTCTGATACCTATCAGACAGCCAATCCTGAATCCAGTTGACCAATCTGACATCCAGACGGATGTGCTGCAACTTAAATATCAGCTTATCATGTGGCACCCTTTCAAATGCCTTCGCCAAGTCTAAGAAAATTGCAGTATATGCCTTTCCCTCATCTAATGTTCTTGTAACTTTATTATAAAAAGCTAGCATATTGCTAAAACAAGAGCGTCCTTTCAGAAATCCATGTTGATTCTCACAGATAGCATTACTCTCATCTGCCCAATGCTGTACACGGTCCCTCACTACTTTCTCCAAGATCTTAACAACTACTGATGACACACAGACTGGCCTATAATTAGACTCCTTCCAATCTGTTACCACCCTTATGCAATGGCACTATCTTACCTTCCTTCCATTCTCTGGGCACCTTTGCCAAAGCCAGACTTTCATTGAAAAGCCACGTTAAAGGCCCTGTCAATTCCCTAGCACATTCTCTCAAAACTCGTGGTGAAATACCATCAAGTCCCACAGCTTTACTGACATCCAGAGTACTCAGTATCTGAAACACACTCTCCTCCTGTACCTCCAGACCTCGAACCAGTCCTATCCCTCTAGCATTAAACCTGACTCCTCTAGGATGAAATACTCCAATAAAGTGTTCATTGAACAATTCCACTATGTCCTCTGCATCAGTCACTCTATTCCCATTTTTCTCCCACAATATCATTCTTCCACAGTCATTTCTCCTCCTACTGGCCACATAGCTAAAAAATTCCCTAGGATTTTCTTTGGATCTTAGGGCCAATCTCCTCTCATATTCCAGTTTCGCTTTCCTTACCACACTAGTCACTCTTCTGGCTTGTGTCTTATATTCCTCATGCATCTCTTCACCTATCTCCTTATATCTCTTCCATAGCCTCTTTTTCGCATGCAATTCCTGTTTAATATTGTTTGTCATCCACTTTACTCCAAATTGCATCCTCTTCTTCACTCGTGGTATACAACTTACCATTGCTGATAACAAATATTCTTTCACAATTTCCCACGCACTGGTGATATCCCGGCCTTCCAATTCCTCCCTCCATGAAACTTCCCGAAGTTGACGTCTAAGACTATTATAATCACCTGCCTTATAATTCCACATAAGTTACCGTCTCTTTGATACTCCTGCATGTCTATTCATTTTCCAAGTCAACACCATATGGTCACTCTCTCCAACTGGTGGGAGAGACGTCAACTCAGTTATTATCAACTCTTCTGATGCTATAACCAAATCCAAAATTTTTGAACCTCTTGTTCCCTCTGTTACATGTTGCCTAAGACATTTGTCCCTCAAGAATTCTAGAAATTCCATTCCCCTATTGCTACATGCATCTTCCTCTCTCCAATTTATACTACTGAAGTTAAAATCTCCCATAACAATCATTCTTCTTGCACTTGGCAAACTTAGCTGTCTAAACATCTCCTGGTCCCCATCCTCTGTGCTCCTGGGTCTGTAGCAACACCCCACTAAATATCCTGTCTTGCCTACCTCTACCTCACACCATACGCTCTCAAAATCATTTGTCTCACTTCCTTCCAAATTCTCCACTCTTAGAGGACATAGGTCATCACTTATCATAAGCAGTACCCCACCACCACGCTTTCCCCTCCTATCCTGACGAAAAATGCTATACCCAGCGACTTCTATTCCTGTTGTTATATCTCCTTCTGTCAACCACGTCTCAGTGATCACAATTATTTTTGGCCAGGCTGATGCTATCTGCGCCACCAATTCCTCTCCCATATTCCGGATACTCCTGGCATTAGTATACAGCATATAAATGCCATTGTTTCTATACCCAGCATTATCTCTTCTGGACTCCACTGGGCTCAGTGTTACCTGACATTGTCTCCCTTCTCCCAAGTATCCATTCCCACAAGAGGCCACCCCTGCTATCATCCTCCCTTGGACACACTGACTCGTTCAGAACAGCAATCTCTCCAGATGCCTACGTCCTTTCTCATTCAAATGTAAACGGTCTCTCGCATACAACTCCTCTCTTTCCTCAAACACACTCCAGGCATCCACATATACCAGTCCTCTCTTGTCACACATTCTCGCTATTATGCCATTCAATATCACCGCTCTTCTGCTCAGCTCATCATTATCATACCTAGGCAACACGCACACTATTTTTCCTCTCTCTGTCTTCTTCCGTACAGTCTCAAGCAAAAATCTCATATCTCTCGCTGCCCGACTTACATTACCACTCAAGTCATTTGTTCCTACCATCACAATCATCTCATACACCCTTTCACCTCTCTTAATTGCCATAGCCACCCTTTCTATTGTTCCTCCTGGCAAACACTCCTCACGCATCCTATCTTGAACACCACGGATCATTGAGTCACCATACATTATACCTCTTACCATTCCCTCGCTCCTATTGTTTCCATTCTCTCCTCTTCTTTCATTCCCATACCTCTCTCTTCTACTGTTTCCATTCTCTCCTCTTCTAGCACTCCCATACATCTCTCTCATTCCCTCTCTCCTACTGTTTCCATTTTCTCCACTTCTAGCACTTCCATATCCCTCTCTCATTCTGTCTCTCCTACTACTGTTTCCATCCGCTTGTCTTCTAGCATTCCCATACCCCTCTCTCATTCCATCTCTCCTACCGTTTCCATTCTCTCCTCTTCTAGCACTTCCATATCTCTCTCTCATTCCGTCTCTCCTACTGTTTCCATCCTCTCGTCTGCTAGCATTCCCATACCTCTCTCTCATTCCCTCTCTTCTACTGTTTCCATTCTCTCCTCTTCTAGCACCCCCATACCTCTCACTCATACTCCCTAAATTATCTCTCTCTCCTACTCTGATTCGCCTTGCATTTATCTCTTCCATTCTCCTAATCTTATCTTTCATACTTCTGCTCTCATTCACAAGACATTCCACCTCCTCTTTCAACTCATCTATCTCCCTCTGCAGGTCAGTCACTCTTAATCTAAATTCACTCTCCCGAACAAAACCATCTCCTAAACTTCCACAGTCACTCACACCTTCCACACTATCAACTATTATTTTCTCATTCTCTACTATCATACTACTTGTCTTCCTACATTCATTCCCCGTTCCTGGAGCAACAAAGTCGGATATCGATATATCTAATGTACTTATTTCCTCCAACTGCCTGCATTTTGCACACATACGCTCTCCACTCTCTTTAACAAGCCACATATGTAATTCACGAGACGCATACATGCCGCAAGTACTGCATGCCACAAAGTCCCTTATGATATTGGTAATAATTGAGTTCTTAAATGGCGGAGGACTTGGCGTTACGCCACTTGCGACTGCTGCTGAATCCACCATCATTCCTTACTGCCGAGTAGCGTAATCTTTAATAATTATTCAATTAATAAATAAGAGGAAAAAAAGTACAAGCATCAGAACATTTAAGTACTAAATATAATTAAATAAAATGAAATATAACTAAATACAGTAACTTAGCTTCGTTTTGTCTTCCACCGTTACGCGTTCGATTCCGACGGTACCAAAATATATTATATCGCGACAGCAACTAACTTCCAAAAAACAACCACTGAAGTACACTCGTATTCAGAGAAACAATTTAGCACTCAAAAACGTAGAAAAACAGGGAAAAAAGCGGACTATTCACCGATTAAAAATCACTTTCTTCTGCACAGCTCAAATTCACCGCCACGTGCTACTACGGCGACGCTAGCGCCACCAATCAAAATATTTCCTGCCGAAACCCGGGATCGAACCAGGAACCTTTAGATCTTCAGTCTAACGCTCTCCCAACTGAGCTATTTCAGCGTATGACATTTGTCCAGGATGAAATGCCCCAATAAAGTATTCATTAAACAACTCCACTATGTCCTTTGCATCAGTCACTTTATTCCCATTTTTATACATCAATGTCATTCTTTGGGGATGGCATTTTGGGGAATTGAGGATGGCAGAACAGTGGAATACATTGCCTGATAGAGAAGTGAGAGCATGAATGGTCAATGAGTTCAAGGAGTGGTATGATAGACTTTGTATTTTCTAGGATGGGCCTATGACAATGAGTCTTGTTACTCCATGGAGGCTTGAAACATTTTGGTGAAAAGTGGATGACAAGCAATACAAACAGGAACTGCAGGTTAAAAAGAGGTTATGGAAGAGAGTTTATAATGAGAAAAAGAGGCTATAATGAGAGCAGTGGAGAAAAGATGCATGAAGAATATAAGATTCAGGCAAGGAGAGTGACTAGTATGGTAAGGAAGGCAAAACTGGAATATTAGAAGAGATTGGCCTTGAGATACAAAGAAAATCCTAAGGAATTTTTTAGCAATATGCCCAGTAGGAGGAGAAATGATTGTGGAAGAATGACATTGATGTATAAAAATGGGAATAAAGTGACTGATGCAAAGGACATAGTGGAGTTGTTTAATGAATACTTTATTGGGGCATTTCATCCTGGAGAAGTAAGTTTTAATACTGGAGGGATAGGCAAATTCGAGGTTTAGAGGTGCAAGAGGAGAGTGCGTTCCAAATACTGAGTACTCTAGATTTCAGTAAAGCTGTGGGACTGGATGGTATTTCACCACGAGTTTTGAGAGAATGTGCTAGGGAACTGACAGTGCCTTTAACCTAGCTTTTCAATGAAAGTCTGGCTTCGGCAAAGGTGCCCAGGGAATGGAAGGAAGGTAAGATAGTGCCATTGCATAAGGGTGGTAACAGACTGGAAGTGTCTAATTATAGGCCAGTCTGTGTGTCATCAGTAGTTGTTAAGATCTTGGAAAAAGTAGTGAGGGACCGTATACAGCATTGGGCAGATGAGGGTAATGTTATCTGTGAGAGTCAGCATGGATTTGTTAAGGGGCACTCATGTTTTAGTAATATGATTGTCTTTTATAATAAAGTGACAAGAGCATTTGATGAGGGAAGGGTGTATTCTGCCATTTTTTTTGGATTTTACAAAGGCATTTGATGGTATCACATAATAAACTGATATTGAGGTTGCAGCACATGGGGTTTATATGTCAATTTAATGAACAGAATTAAGGATTGGTTATCTAATAGGTATCAGGAGACTGCAGAATGCTAGTTATGAAGATAGTTGGGGAGAATGTGGACTGTAGAGGTTTGGTAGTTAGAAGAAGGAGAAGTGATATGATTGAGACTTTTAAACTGATGAGAGGTAGTTACAGAGTTCACAATGGGGAGTTATTTCATTTGGGTACAGGAGAAGACGTGAGGACAACTGGTTATCCCTGGAAGTTATGATATGAAGTTGTGAGCAAGAGGATGAGGTAGTTTCTTTGTATGGAGGATGGCAGAACAGTGGAATACATTGCCTGATAGAGAAGTGAGAGCATGAATGGTCAATGAGTTCAAGGAGTGGTATGATAGACTTTGTATTTTCTACGATGGGCCTATGACAATGAGTCTTGTTACTCCATGGAGGCTTGAATCATAATAATAAAACATTGGTGAGGGTGCAGCGATGGAAAACGAAAATTATATCACGACTGTTGATTATGAAGACAGACTGAGGGCATGTAAACTACAGAGTTTGGTTAAGGAAGAATCCGGGTGCGACATTTAAGATTTTGCAAGATTATTACAGGATTGACACTGGGGAGATTTTTCATATGGTAGAAATGGCCAATCCCTAAAAGCTGCAAATGGAAGCAGTGAGTAAGAGTAAGTAATTCTTTTGAATGGAAAGGACAGGAGCATGGAATGCATTGTTTGAGAGTGTGGTAAAAGTGCAAATGGTGATGAGTTGAAAGCAGGAGTATGACAGACTTTGTGTTGTCCACTGTTGATCTCTTTCAATGAGTCTTATGACTCCATGGAAGCCAGGAAAATTAATTTTATTTTTTTTTAATTTACTGCCCAAATATTTCACATGTATACAATGAACATTTTGAGTTGCATTCTGTTAGCTGGCATGACATCAGGTTATGTTGAATCATCAAAATTATTATTATTATTATCATCTGACCTCCATGGAGTTAGAGACTCATCATGGGAGGTATACACTACTGCACACAATGCTCATCCAACAGTGCCTTAAACTGATGTGTCTGCATTATTTGTCTGCATTCACGACACGCTCAGGCAATGCATTCCAGTCACCAACCACCCTCCATGCAAAGAACCTGCTGCTCTTCTGTTCATGCCCTCTTTATACAGTTTCCAGTGATGGCCTCTTTTTCTACCTCACCCTTTTCCATTCTATGAAAATATCTTCCATGTCAACCTGATAACAACCCCTAACTAGCTTATATGTCTCAATCATATCCTCTCTCATGAAGTTTCAACCAATACATATTAAAGTTTTTTCAGTCCAAAACATTTCACTCATCTTCATTATTTCATTAAACAACCAAAGCTGTAGATAAATTTTATCACTCCCATTTTCAAGCCACCAGCATCTTGTTATTTGACCCAAAGTAGCCAAAAGGGGGTCCATGTTTGGTGTCAGCATCAGGATTTCTGGATTATCATATAAAGAGTACTATAATATATATACTATATGTCTATAAGATTTTGTTGGTGGTCCACATTACAAACAATAATAATAATGAACTGAAGGCATCAACCATTGAAATAAGAAACATCAATGAAAAAAAAAAGTGTAGGCTAGCAGAGGAATAAAAAATGTAATATCAAAATAATTTTAATTAATTAATTTTAATTTTAATTAATTTATTTATAATTAAATTTAATTTAGTAATTTGAGTTATCCATTGGTAATTTACCTTATATTTTCAGATAAAATAGCACTGATAACTTGATTTACTAAGTCAAAGAAAAAAAACATGTGCAAGGCCTTATTTTCCCCCTCCCCTAATGAAGCACAATTTTTAAGAATATTAATAAATAGTAAGTGTGCTAAAATGCATTGTTAATGTGCATTTAAAATAAAACAGCATGAACTTTCCCAATTTGTTTTCCATACTTATAAAATACAATATTACATTTTTTTAAACTAGTGAAATGAATTGCACTAATTTACTCTGTTGTCTAAAATAATCAGAATTACTTCTCGTTAAAAATAATGCAGTTTCCATGTCCCAATTAAATATGCATCAGCTTACTTCTGATATTAAAATAGCTTCATCTCTAACTTCACCAGTTCGCTTCTCCTCCACCATATCAAGTAATAAACTGTTGTACAATCTGATTAGAGAAAATGCTAAATGTAGATCAGATGTGACTAAGAAACGATGGCACTCAAGCTTAACAAAGGTTAGTGTGGGTGGAACTAGCCATTCAAAAAGATCATTCAGAATCTTCTTATGGTCAGGATCTAGAGCATCTGGAATGGTATTCATATAAGAGTCCTTGAGAGGTCTCCAGCCAAGCTAAAAAAAAAAAATGTTAGAAATGCCTATTAAAAAATTATAAACATAAAATAAAATACATTATTATTATTATTAATATTATTATCATTATTTACCTGAAACCTCCACAGAGTCAAGGACTCATCACAGGCAGTCACCATACCATGCCTTAAAAACATTAAAATTCTCTGCAGACACCACACTCTCAGGCAATGCACTCCAATCATTCACAACTCTCCATGCAAAAAAAAAAAAAAAAAAACTGCTTCTTACTCCCTTGCATGCACACACTCCTTATACAGCTTCCAGGGATGACCTCTTCTCCCCTCCCCATCTTCCACCATTTTATGAAAAACCTCTTCAATGTTAATTCTGTAAGAACCCCTTACCAACTTGTAGAGCTCTATCATATCACACATCTTCCTCCTAACCACCAGACTCTACAAAATGCATCTTCTTAACCTTTCTTCATACTCAACATTCTAGAGATCAGAATTTACCTTAGTTAATCACCTGTGAACCATTTCCAATAACTTTTCATCTTTTTCAAAACTAGGTCATCACCATTCTTTCTCCTGTCCAGCAGACTCTGCAAATTGCATCTTCTTAACATTCCAGAAGCTACCATAGTTAATCCTGGTCTAGAAACCACTATAGTCTGGATCTGTTAATCACACATGCTTAATTTTTTTTTTTTTAAATAACGAAACCTGTGGTGTGATCATAATTAAAAGAAACACATGTATTAACCACAGTGAAGATTATTTAATTGTAAATATTTTACCTAAGCTACACAAAACTAATGTTCCACTTAGACCCGTATTAGACTGTATCAGCTGTCCAACGTAAAAGTTATCAAGATTCTTATCTAACCTTCTCTGCCCTCACATAGGCCACTCAGTATCTTCAATCAAAAATTCTACTGAGTTTCACACAAAAATTAAAGACATTCAACTATCAAAAACTGACTTATTAATCAGCTTCGACATTGTCTCCCTCTTCACAAACATTCCCCATAAAGAAACAATAGAATTACTAACTCAAAAATTTCCGTCTGATATAGTTGAATTGTTAAAGTTTGTTATTGAATCAGGTTACTTCACCTGGAAAGGTCAAATTTACAAGCAAGAAGAAGGAACAGCAATGGGATCTCTTTTATCACCAAACCTAGCAAACTTGTTTTTAGAACACCTTGAGGAAAAAATATTCACTTTTGAACCCAAACCAAAAATTTGGTTAAGATATGTCGACAACGTATTTGCAGTCTGGGATCATCCCGAACATGAATTACAACTGATTCTAGATAAAATTAACCTTCTTCATCATCGCACCAACTTTACGTTAGAAAAAGAATCTCCACAGGGTATCTCCTTTTTGGATTTACACGTCCAAAGAAAAGAAGATGGTTCCATCACTACATCTGTCTTTCGCAAGCCTACATTCTCAGGTCGCTACATTCACAATTCTTCTGCTCATCATCCATCTCAGAAATCTGGCATTATTAAATCACTAGTTTCCAGAGCACACAAATTCTGCTCCTCTGAAGAATCTTTAAATCAGGAATTAGAAGTAATCAAAAATACAGCCATCCTAAATGGATATAATCCTAAAACAACTCAAAAAATCATCAGTAGTCACTTCTCCAAACATCAAACCAGACAGGAAGAAGTCCATAGGATTCCCATACCTTACGTTAAAGGCATCTCAGAACGTCTTTCTAAAATTATGAAGAAATACAATTATGCCACTACTTACAAACCTATCAACCAAATTTACAACTTGTTACCTTCTCCTAAGGACAAACTCTCATCTTTGATGTTGCCTGGCGTTTATGAGATTCCATGCTCATGCAAATTATCTTACTTTGGACAGACAGGTAGGTCTGTTCAGAAACGCATCTAGGAACATCAAGATCACATTTGTCTTTTTAAACCGCAGAAATCTGGCCTCTCTTAACACAGAATCGAAAACCCAAACCATAGGATCCATTGGGAAAACTTTTACATAGATCTTTATATAAACATGAACGTTTATACAAAGAAAATTCTGAAGCCCTACTATACAGACCAAACTTAAACTGCAACGACGTTCTTACTATTCCTAAACTATGGGAAACTGTGTTAAATAATTTTTTTATACTACTTTAGCACATTATGCACGTTTAATGCACCCTAATTGTATGTTATTCCTATTATTGTTTAAAACTACTGTACTGATGATGTCCTAAGATACTTAGGTTGAAATCTTTACAATTAAATAATTTTCACTGTGGTTAATACGTGTGTTTCTTTTAATTATTTTAACACATGCTTAAAGCAACCAAAGAATACAATACATCAGTATTAGTATTAACAAAAATCACTCAATTATCATTCATGAAGTTCCAAAAAACAAATTTTAACTATAGCTTTCATGCCAATTTTGACATTTTAATCAAGCTGACATCAAGAGTATTCAGGAGGATATTAATAGATTAGCATGCTAGAAATACAGAATATTAAATGAGTTAAAAAATATGAGACAGTGGTATATTGACAGGGAAATACTGTGACAAGCATAGTGAGGTAAAATATTTTAAACTGATTGTACACATTGAGAAGGACAGTTAACAAGTAGAAACAAGAACATAATAACTCTCATTTTAAAAATTTTATGGAATTTACGACCGTGTTAAAAAAACTTTTTAATTATCCCGACGTTTCGTTCTTCACATCAAGATCATCATCAGGAGCATACATAAATATACAGGACAAGCTGAGTTACATCATTAACTGTAAGCTAGAGAAACAATGATTTGATCACATGTTATTCTAATGGCGTGACCTCTGGTGGGAAAAAAAAATTAAAAAAATAATATAAAAAATAAATTTTTACATCAAGCTAAATTCTATTTTTACAATGACAGGAATAAACATTCTTTTAGATGGTTTTCTTTCAGAAACAATTGGTGTCCTATTTTTATTATTACAATTCTTATTTTTGATTTACAATACTGGATTTTCTACAGTCCTGTTTATAGTTGTTCTTGGTGAGGAAGGTCGAATATATACCTTCCATATGTTTGGGATTTTTAAACCATCATTGTTGTTCAGATTGGGGTGGTTGCTGATAATCTCACAGGCTTCCTTGAATTTCCGTTCATACCATGTTCTAGTGTGATGTAGACAGCTGGTGGTTTTCCAGTCAATTCTGTGTAAGGTACTCAGGGCATGATAAGAAATGCCAGCTTCACCATAATTATTATATTTAATGTGTCGTTTATGTTATTTTTGTCTAATAGGAATAGTGCATCCTGTTTCCCCTATATATAGTATGTTGCAAGTACAATAAATCCGGTATACTCCAGGGTGAGCTAGTGGAGGGAGTGGGTCTTTGGATGAGTTGAGTAAGCTTTTTAATTTTACAGGAGGTTTAAAGGTGGCTTTGAGGTTGTACTTTTGTAGTACTCTGTTTATTTTGTCTGATATTCCTTTAATGTAGGGAATGGTTATAGTTTTACTGTAGTCTGGTTTGTCTTTGTTTTTTATTGTGGTTTTGTAGAGAATTTGGTTTATAGTGTTTTGGCTGTATCCGTTTTTTTGTAAATTATTACTGATAATTTTAAATTCGTCTTTCAGTGCCTGTTCACTGGAACAAATTGTCTGAGCTCTGTTTTTTAGCTTGTTGATGACACCTAGTTTTTGTGTTGGGTGGTGGCAGGAGTTTATGTGTATATATTGTCCCATATGTGTCGGTTTTCAGTAAACAGTGAAGAAAAGATTGCCAGAGGGATGACGTGTGACAAGTGTATCTAGAAACGGAAGTGTATTGTGTTTTTCAATTTCAATTGTGAACTGTATGCGTTTGTGTTGTTTGTTTAAGTGGCTAAGGAATGTGTCTAATGTCTGGCGGCCATGGGACCAGATCGCGAAAACATCGTCAATGTATCTAAGCCAGACATTCGGTTTTAGAGGGGGAGGAATCTTGGGCAAGTTGCTCAAAATGTTCCATATAAAAGTTAGCAATAAGGGGGGATAATGGCGAGCCCATGGCTGTGCCTTCTTTTTGTAAGTAGAAGGCATTTTGCCATACAAAATAACCTGACCGTAATCCATGCGCAAAAAGCGCCATGATATCTGGAGGGAATTTGTTCTGTAGGAGAAGGATTGTGTCATTGATTGGGACATTTGTAAAGAGGATAGAGACATCAAAACTGACTAATAAATCATCTTTTTCTAATGTAATGTCTTTGATGATGTTTATGAAGTGTTGTGTGTTTTTGATATAGAAAGGGGAATAACCTACCAACTCCTTGAGTGTTGCCGCTAATTTTTTGGCTAAGTGATACGTCGGGCTATCAATTCCTTCAACGATAGGTCTTAGCGGGGTGTTTTCTTTGTGAATTTTTGGTAGCCCGTAAATTCTAGGGGAGCGCACGTAATGAGGGAACAGTTTTTTGACTGTATCTTCCGGCCATGTGGTAATTGATTTAAGTAGTTTCTCTGTTCTGTTTTTTGTTCTGTTAGTTCGGTTGTAGTTAACTAATTTGTATGTGTTATTGTCAGAGACCAGCAGATTCATTTTTTCTATATAGGTGGTACGGTTTAAAATGACAGTGGCATTTCCTTTATCGGCTCTGGTTATTACTATGTTCGGATTTGTTTTAAGTGCTTTTATCACTGTTAATTCGTGCTTTGTTTCCTATGTTATTAGGTATGAATAATAAGATTCATACCTAATAACATAGGAAACAAAATATGAATAGAAACTGCAAACATTTTAAACCATAACAAAACAATAACAAGCAACATAACTAAACATGAATTAACAGCGATAAAATCACTTAAAACAAATCAGAACATAGTAATAACCAGAGCCGATAAAGGAAATGCCACTGTCATTTTAAACCATACCACCTTTATAGAAAAAATGAATCTGCTGGTCTCTGACAATAACACATACAAATTAGTTAACTACAACCCAACTAACAGAACAAAAAACAAAACAAAGAAACTACTTAAATCAATTACCACATGGCCGGAAGATACAGTCCAAAAACTGTTCCCTCATTACTTGCGCTCCCCTAGAATTTACGGGCTACCAAAAATTCACAAAGAAAACACCCCGCTAAGACCTATCGTTGAAGGAATTGATAGCCCGACGTATCACTTAGCCAAAAAATTAGCGGCAACACTCAAGGAGTTGGTAGGTTATTCCCCTTTCTATATCAAAAACACACAACACTTCATAAACATCATCAAAGACATTACATTAGAAAAAGATGATTTATTAGTCAGTTTTGATGTCTCTGCCCTCTTTACAAATGTCCCAATCAATGACACAATCCTTCTCCCACAGAACAAATTCCCTCCAGATATCACAGCGCTTTTTTCGCATGTATTAATATTTTTATTATTATTATTATTATTATTATTATTCAGGTCTCCTAGGAGTCAAAAGACTCATCGAGGGAGCTCCTTCCTAAGACATAAAGTCTGTCAAGACTCATCGAGGGGAGGCCCCCCCCTGAGAAACACAAAGTCTATCATACCACTCTTTAAACTCACTGAGCATTCACGCTCCCACCACTCCATCAGGCAATGCATTCCACGGCTCAACCACCCTCCACACAAAGAAACCACTCCTTACCCTCTTGCTCACAGTTTCCTTTCGTAACTTCTAGGGATGGCGAATTGTCAACACTCCTTCCCGCTGTTCAACCAAGCAAAAGAACTCCCCAGTGTCAACCCTGTAACCACCTCTCAACAGTTTAAAAGTCACAATCATATCACCTCTCCTTCTTCTATCCACCAAACTCTGCAGTCCACATTCTCTCAGCCAATCCTCATAACTATCCTTGTACAGTCCTGAAACCATCTTTGTTATCCGTCTTTGTATCCTTTCCACAGTTAATTTATCCCCTTCAAATCGTGGGGACCAAATCTGAGAACAATAGTTCAAGTGTGGTCTGATCAGAGACTTATACAACGGAATGATAACCATCTTATCTCTGCAGGTCAGTGTCCACCTCATAATAGCAGCAATCCTCTGTGTTACCTTCACCACCTTTGCAATATGTCCCCTAAACTTCAGGTTTCTATCAATCATCAACCCCAGATCTCTTGTCACCCCTACTTCCTCCAGTATAACTCCTCCCATAGAGTATGCAGCATCCCCATCGATGTTTCCCAAACCTCAAGACCTTACATTTTGCTGCATTAAACTGACACCCCCATTCATTTGCCCATCTATCTAGTTTATTTAAATCCTCTTGCAGGGCTACCACATCTGCACTATTACTAATAATCCTTCCCAGCTTCGCATCATCTGCAAACAACTGAATATCCCCCTGCAATCCACTGGCTATGTCACTGATGTAAAGGTTAAACAATATAGGTCCTAGTACTGAGCCCTGTGGGATCCCACTTGTAACCCTCTGCCTACTGGAAACTGCTCCACCATACACAACTCTCTGATACCTATCAGACAGCCAATCCTGAATCCAGTTGACCAATCTGACATCCAGACCCATGTGCTGCAACTTAAATATCAGCTTATCATGTGGCACCCTGTCAAATGCCTTCGCCAAGTCTAAGAAAATTGCAGTATATGCCTTTCCCTCATCTAATGTTCTCGTAACTTTATTATAAAAGGCTAGCATATTGCTAAAACAAGAGCGTCCTTTCACAAATCCATGTTGATTCTCACAGATAACAATACCCTCATCTGCCCAATGCTGTATACGGTCCCTCACTACTTTCTCCAAGATCTTAACAACTACTGATGACACACAGACTGGCCTATAATTAGCCACTTCCAGTCTGTTACCACCCTTATGCAATGGCACTATCTTACCTTCCTTCTATTCTCTGGGCACCTTTGCCAAAGCCAGACTTTCATTGAAAAGCCACGTTAAAGGCACTGTCAATTCCCTAGCATATTCTCTCAAAACTCGTGGTGAAATACCATCCAGTCCCACAGCTTTACTGACATCCAGAGTACTCAGTATCTGAAACACACTCTCCTGCTGTACCTCCAGGCCTCGAACCAGTCCTATCCCTCTAGCATTAAAACTGACTCCTCTAGAATGAAATACTCCAATAAAGTGTTCATTGAACAATTCCACTATGTCCTCTGCATCAGTCACTCTATTCCCATTTTTATCCCACAACATCATTCTTCCACAGTCATTTCTCCTTCTACTGGCCACATATCTAAAAAATTCCCTAGGATTTTCTTTGGATCTTAGGGCCAATCTCCTCTCATATTCCAGTTTCGCTTTCCTTACCACACTAGTCACTCTTCTGGCCAGTGTCTTATATTCCTCATGCATCTCTTCATCTGTCTCCTTATATCTCTTCCATAGCATCTTTTTCGCATGCAATTCCTGTTTAATTTTGTTTGTCATCCACTTTACTCCAAATTGCGTCGTCTTCTTCACTCGTGGTATACAACTTACCATTGCTGATGACAAATATTCTTTCACAATTTCCCACGCACTAGTGATATCCCGGCCTTCCAATTCCTCCCTCAAAGAAACTTCCCGAAGTTGACGTCTAAGACTATTATAATCACCTGCCTTATAATTCCACATAAGTTACCGTCTCTTTGATACTCCTGCATGTCTATTCATTTTCCAAGTCAACACTATATGGTCACTCTCTCCAACTGGTGGGAGAGACGTCAACTCAGTTATTATCAACTCTTCTGATGCTATAACCAAATCCAAAACTTTTGAACCTCTTGTTCCCTCTGTTACATGTTGCCTAAGATATTTCTCCCTCAAGAATTCTAGAAATTCCATTCGCCTATTGCTACATGCATCTTCCTCTCTCCAGTTTATACTACTGAAGTTAAAATCTCCCGTAACAATCATTCTTCTTGCACTTGCCAAACTTAGCTGTCTAAACATCTCCTGGTCCCCATCCTCTGTGCTCCTGGGTCTGTAGCAACACCCCACTAAATATCCTGTCTTGCCTACCTCTACCTCACACCATACACTCTCAAAATCATTTGTCTCACTTCCTTCCAAATTCTCCACTCTTAAAGGACACAGGTCATCACTTATCATAAGCAGTACCCCACCACCATGCTTTTCCCTCCTATCCTGACGAAAAATGCTATACCCAGCAACTTCTATTCCTGTTGTTATATCCCCTTCTGCCAACCACGTCTCAGTGATTGCAATAATTTTTGGCCAGGCTGATGCTATCTGTGCCACCAATTCCACTCCCATATTCCAGATACTCCTGGCATTAGTATAAAGCATATAAATGCCATTGTTTCTATACCCAGCATTATCCCTTCTAGACTCCACTGGGCTCAGTGTTACCTGACATTGTCTCCCTTCTCCCAAGTATCCATTCCCACAAGAGGCCACCCCTGCTATCATCCTCCCTGGGACACACTGACTCGTTCAGAACAGCAATCTCTCCAGATGCCTACGCCCTTCCTCTCTTTCCTCAAATGCACTCCAAGCATCCACATATACCAGTCCTCTCGTCACACATTCTCGCTATTATACCATTCAATATCACCGCTCTTCTGCTCAGCTCATCATTATCATACCTAGGCAACACGCACACTATTTTTCCTCTCTCTGTCTTCTTCTGTACAGTCTCAAGCAAAAATCTCATATCTCTCGCTGCCCGACTTACATTACCACTCAAGTCATTCGTTCCTACCATCACAATCATCTCATCCACCCTTTCACCTCTCTTAATTGCCATATCCACCCTTTCTATTGTTGCTCCTGGCAAACACTCCTCACACATCCTATCTTGAACACCACGGATCATTGAGTCGCCATACATTATACCTCTTACCATTCCCTCGCTCCTATTGTTTCCATTCTCTCCTCTTCTTTCATTCCCATACATCTCTCTCTTCTACTGTTTCCATTTTCTCCACTTCTAGCACTTCCATATCCCTCTCTCATTCTGTCTCTCCTACTACTGTTTCCATCCTCTCGTCTTCTAGTATTCCCATACCTCTCTCTCATTCCATCTCTCCTACCGTTTCCATTCTCTCCTCTTCTAGCACTTCCATATCTCTCTCTCTCATTCCCTCTCTTCTACTGTTTCCATTCTCTCCTCTTCTAGCACCCCCATACCTCTCACTCATACTCCCTAAATTCTCTCTCTCTCCTACTCTGATTCTCCTTGCATTTATCTCTTCCACTTGTAACCCTGTTACAGTAAGGATTTTAGTAGCAAGGTTTATGCATTGGTCAGACATAACTGGTGATTAGTTTACGGAATTAACAACGCATATAAAGTATATTAATTAAAGGTAACTTTAATGAATAACTTCTATATTTCGGCAACGTCACATTGCCATCTTAGGGAACGTAACTCCAACCACTTCCCTAGACCTACCTGGTGTATACCAGGTCCCTTGCAGCTGCAAATTGTCCTACTTTGACCAAACAGGCAGAACAACAAATATCAGGATTTCAGAACACAAAGACTACATCCGGTTTCACCAGTACAGCCGCTCTGGGCTGGCAGACCATGCCTTAGATACCCACCATAAAATTCGTTGGAAGAAAACAAATATAATTCATTGCAGCAAGTTTAAATACGAAAGATTATTCAAAGAATCTTCAGCAGCTCTAAAAAAAGTTCAACAAATTTGGGTGCATGAAACTATCCCAAATTTGGGAGACTTACATTATGAGAACTTCAGCCCCAACTGCCAAGACTACCAAATTAGCCTGCCAGAGGGCACCATTAGGACTTTAGGAACAATATTAGTTTCTTGCTTTCTTCCTCATTTGCTTTGTGTTAGTGCCTGCGTGCACATACCATATCTTTATGTTCCTGAAGATGACAATGTGACATTGCCGAAATAAAGAAGTTATTCATTAAAGTTACCTTTAATTAATATACTTTATATGCATTGTTAATTCCGTAAACTAATCATCAGTAGTACGGTCAGGTTATTTTGTATTGCAAAATGCCTTCTACTTACAAAAAGAAGGCAGAGCCATGGGCTCGCCATTATCCCCCTTATTGCTAACTTTTACATGGAACATTTTGAGCAACTTGCCCTAGATTCCTCCCCCTCTAAAACCCAAAGTCTGGCTTAGATATATTGATGATGTTTTCGTGATCTGGTCCTATGGCCGCCAGACATTAGACACATTCCTTAGCCACCTAAACAAACAACACAAACGCATACAGTTCACAATTGAAATTGAAAAACACAATACACTTCCGTTTCTAGATACACTTGTCACAAGTCTTCCCTCGGGCAATCTTTTCTTCACTGTTTACTGAAAACCGACACATGCGGGACAATATATACACATAAACTCCTGCCACCACCCAACACAAAAACTAGGTGTCATCAACAAGCTAAAAAACAGAGCTCAGACAATTTGTTCCAGTGAACAGGCACTGAAAGACGAATTTAAAATTATCAGTAATAACTTGCAAAAAAATGGATACAGCCAAAACACTATAAACAAAATTCTCTACAAAACCACAATAAAAAACAAAGACAAACCAGACTACAGTAAAACTATAACCATTCCCTACATTAAAGGAATATCAGACAAAATAAACAGAGTACTACAAAAGTAAAAACTCAAAGCCACCTTTAAACCTCCTGCAAAATTAAAAAGCTTACTCAACTCATCCAAAGACCCACTCCCTCCACTAGCTCACCCTGGAGTATACCGGATTTATTGTACTTGCAACATACCATATATAGGAGAAACAGGACGCATTATTCCTATTAGACAAAAATAACATAAACGACACATTAAATATAATAATTATGGTGAAGCTGGCCTTTCTGATCATGCCCTGAATACCTTACACAGAATTGACTGGAAAACCACCAGCTGTCTACATCACACTAGAACATGGTATGAACGGAAATTCAAGGAAGCCTGTGAGATTATCAGCAACCACCCCAATCTGAACAACAATGATGGTTTAAAAATCCCAAACATATGGAAGGTATATATTCAACCTTCCTCACCAAGAACAACTATAAACAGGAATGTAGAAAATGCAGTATTGTAAATCAAAAATAAGAATTGTAATACTAAAAATAGGACACCAATTGTTTCTGAAAGAAAACCATCTAAAAGAATGTTTATTCCTGTCATTGTAAAAACAGAATTTAGCTTCATGTAAAAATTTAGTTTTTATTTTATTTTTTTAATTTTTTTTTCCACCAGAGGTCACGCCAGTAGAATAACATGTGATCAAATCATTCTTTCTCTAGCTTACAGTTAATGATGTAACTCAGCTTGTCCTGTATATTTATGTACGCTCCAGATGATGATCTTGATGTGAAGATCAAAATGTCGGGATAATAAAAAAAGTTTTTTTAACACGGTTGTAAATTCCATAAAATTTTTAAAATGAATGCTGATCACTGTGTAACCCTAAAAGAAAGGAACATAATAGCTCTATTATATAAAATATTTATTATGTCATATGTAATAGATTGCTGTGAACAGTGTATTTCAGGGAGATGATGAATTAAATACCATTCACAGAGAGAGAGATAATAAAGTATAATAAAATATCAGGCCAAATAAGATGACAGATTAGAAAATGTAATACTCAGAGTTTGGTAGATAGAATAAGAAAAGATGGTTTCACTGATATAAGTTGTTGCAGCAGATTATGAAATGGTTATTTTGGCCTCTTGTAATAAGAGCAATCAGTGACTCAGTTATTATTATCATCACGAGTCACTGATAAGAAACTATTGATAACAACAATGCCACAGAATCATATATCTTTTATTGATTCTGTACCATTAACAAGAAGCTAATATTCAGTGCACCATTCTATAAATTGCTGCTTAAGTTGAATGTAATGCACCTGAAACATAAATACAGTTTCCATACTTTTCGAACATTTGTTTTGGCAAATATAGGGTAAAAGGCTTAAGGAATATCAGACAAATTTCTGATTTTATTGATTACTTCATTTCCAGCTTTTAAAGGCTTGTTTGCTATTGCCTCAAAACTAATAATAATCATCATCATCATCAAATTCCTGCCATGTACCCTCAAGGGGTGTACAGGATATGACAGTACTACATGAAAAATTTACATCATTACTAACTTCCTATCTACAATTTTCCTCCAAATCAGTCTGTTACTTGTCAAGACTCCAACATTATCAGATCTTATATTTCTATCGTCTAACGCACTTTGTACCGTATCAATCCACCTATATCTTGGTCTTCCTCTGGGTCGTTTTCCTGCCAACGTGGCAGAGAACACTTGTTTTGCTAATCTTTCCTCTCCCATTCTATTTAAGTGACCATACCACCTGAGATTAGCTCTGCTAATGCATTCCTGGATGCTGACAATGTCAAGTTCTTTCCTAATATCCTGGTTTTTAATATGATATTGCCATTGATGCTATCTGTTCACGCCTCTAATCTTTCTCAGGACTCTCATATCCGAGGTCTCTAGTCTTTGATCAAGTGTTTTACTTCTGACCCAGCTCTCAGATACATAAGTTAAAACTGGTTTGAACACTGTCTTGTATACAGCTAATTTAGTGTTCCGACTAATTTCTCTCTTATTCCATATGAATTTATTCAATTGACTTCCCACCATACCAGCTTTGCTGATTCTGTTGTCTATTTCTATATTTAATTTACCATCTTCAGTAAAAATCGTGCCTAAGTAACTGAAATGTTTTACTTGTTCCACAGGTTCTCCATTCACAACACAGTTGACATTTTCAATGATTCTGCCTATTTTCATTGTCTTTGTCTTTTTATTGCTGACCTTCATACCATATCTATTACAACAGCTATTCAATTTAGTCAGAGAATCTTGCAGACTTTTAGCGGATTTATTTAGAAGTATAACATCATCCGCATAAAGCAAAGAGCTGACATTAACATCTCCAATTCTGATATCGGGTTTAATACCACATTCCTTCATAATGTGATCCATATAGATAATGAATAACAGAGGGGATAATGTACATCCTTGTCTCACACCAGTTTTAATATTAAACCATCTTCCTGTACTTCCTTCAATTCTAACTGCTGACTTACAGCTCAAATAAAGACTAAGTATTGCTTGATATAATGCCCCATTGACACCATATAACTGCAGCGTACTGCATAGCTTCTCTCTTGGCACCTTGTTATATGCCTTTTCCAAATCGACAAAACTTAAATACAGATCTTTGTTATATTCCCATGCTTTCTCAACTATTTGTCGTAAAGTGAAGATCTGATCCTGACACCCTCTATTTGGCATGAATCCAGCTTGTTCTTCACCAAGATTTTCTTCCACAATTCTTCTCAACCGTTTCTCAAGTATACTTGCATATATCTTGCCAGGAACACTCAGTAGGGAAATACCTCTGTAATTCTCACATTCAGTTTTATTTCCCTTTTTATATATGGGTACTATGAGAGCTCTACTCCAATCATCGGGAATTTGTCCCTCAGTCCAGGCTTTCTGAACTATGCAGTGCAGCCACAGTAAGACTTTTATACCACCATACTTCAGCATTTCTGGTCGAATATCATCTACTCCTGCTGCCTTTCCACATTTCAAGCCTTTGATGGCTTTTTCTACTTCAAGTATGGATATGTATTCCTGACTGCATGCCTGGTCAGTGTTTTTTATCACTGTGCTGTCATCACTGCTTGTTTCATTTAGCAAATTTTCAAAGTAATTACTCCATACTTCAAGGATATCTTTTGGGGTGCTTAAGGGTCAAAGCTGTATAACTGAGAGGAGACCTCCACATAGCCTTTAAAGGAATGCGGAGAACCGAAGTTTTTCAAAGTAATTACTCCATACTTCAAGGATATCTTTTTCTCCTGTTTTCATGTCACCTTTATCATCTCTAACTCCTTTTACAGCACTCTTTCCTCCATTCCTAAGCTTCTTCAACAACCTCCAGAATATTTTGCCACCTTCTTGACATTTATTTTCTATATTCTTGCCAAAGTTCTCCCATGACTTTTGTTTAGCTAGTTTTACACACTGTTTAGCTTTCTTACATTTGTCTCTGTATTCTGTAAGAGTAAAAGCTGACTTATTTGCCAGGAACATTTGATATGCTTTCTTCTTTTCCTTCACTGCCTCTTTAACTTCCTGTGTCCACCAGGGAGTTCTGATTTTTTTATCCTTGCACACAACCTCACCACATGCCTCTCTGGCAGAATCAATCAATGTTTTCTTCAGAGTTTGCCACTGAATCTCCAAGATGTGATTCCTGTTCTCAAACTCTTTCACTTTTTCTTCAATAATCTTCGTGTATTTTAGTCTACAGTTCACATCTGAGAGCTGCTCAACTTTATTCGCTTTAAAACTTTCTTACATGTTATTCTTTTCAATATGAAATTCAATTTTATCCTGCTCAAGACTAAATAGTGATCACTCCCAATTTCAAATCCTCTGTACACTCTGGTGTCCTGCACCAGGGAGAAAACATCACTATCAACAATAACATAGTCAATGAGACTTTTCTTATTCCTAGCCTCTTCTCTCCATGTGAATTTGTGCACATTTTTATGTTGGAACATGGTGTTAGTAATAACCAGTCCATGTCCTGAGCAGAAATCCAACAGATATTTGCCATTATTATTAGCTTTGCTCTTTTCTCTAAATTTTCCCAAAATATTTTTATATGTCTCACAATCATTTCCTACTCTGCTATTTACATCCCCAACAAGGACCAACTTTTCCTTTTTCATTGTGTCAGTTGCTTTTTCTAAAGCGTCAAAAAATTCCTCCACTTCTACCTTAGTAGAACCTTCTGTGGGACCATAGGCACAAATAAGTCTCATTGTCCAGTTCCCCATTCTCATATTTGCCCACATTACTCTACTTGAGACTGACTGCCATTCAAGAAGATTAGCCTCGTATTTTGTGTTGAATACTATGGCTACTCCTTCTTTTCCTTGATTGTCATTGCCTGAATATAACATTTTGTATTTATTGCTCAGAAAGATCTCACCAGTTTTGGTCTTTTTTTGTTTCAGTCACCCCTATTATGTCGATCTGGTACTTATCTAATTCCTCAGCTAGCTCCATTTCTTTGGCATTCAGGCTTCTTACGTTGATAGTACCGATCTTTAACTCTGGTGATGTTGAGTTGGGGTTTGTTTTCAGATTTGTTCCAGTAGCTGACTTTACGCTGTTCGCCCTGGTTCCCTGGTGAAAACAACGGGGGCCTTGTTTGACCGGGCTACGCCCCAGCCGGCATGAAATTTTGTCATGTTGTACCATCATTTTTTATTTTGGTTTAACCAATAAGAATACAATTTGGTCGGCTAAATCTCAAATTGCCAGCCCATCCTCGTTCGTTCAGTATCAAAGTAGATACCCAACAGGGTGCACCACGAGAAGGTGAGAATTGGACATTAGGTCAGAAGCCCTGGTCAGTTCTCTGCATTCCTTTGAAGGCTATGTGGAGGTCTCCTCTCAGTTATACAGCTGGAGTCAAAAGACTCATCATGGGAGGTCCTTCCTAGGAAACACAAAGACTATCATACCACTCCTTGAACTTATTGGCTGTTCTTGCTCTCACCACTCTATCAGGCAATGCATTCCATGGTTCAACCACCCTAAATTCAAAGAAACCACTCTACACCCTCTTGCCCACATGTCATCACTCTTTCCGGCTGTTACACCAAGCAAAAGAACTCTACAGTGTCAACCCTGTAACTAACTCTCAACAGTTTAAAAGTCTCAATCATATCACATCTCCTTCTATCTACTAAACTCTGCAGTCCACATTCCCTCAGCCAATCCTCATCACTAACTATACGGTCCTGAAACCATCTTCGTTATCCACCTGGGCACCATTTCCACAGTTAATTTAGCCCTTTCAAATGCTGGGGACCACATTTGAGAACAAGTCTAAGTGTGGTCTGATCAGGGTCTTATAAAATGGAACTATAACTCTTTTATCTCTGCAGGTCAGCATCTTTCTCACTATTGCAGCAATAATCTGGGCTATATTCACCACCTTTGCAATATGTTCCCTAAATTTCCAGTTTCTGTTAATCATCTATTAATAATTTGGATGAGCAGTAAAGATCAAAATGACAAGCGATGCACAGCTCAGGATGGATCCCCTGGGTCTGGAACTGCGCATTTGGCTACCAGGGAGGTCACTTTTTCCCATATGGATATGGACCAGATTGCATGTCAGTCATATGAATCTTCTTTACTAAAGCCTGCGGGAGGTGGAGAAGTGGAAGATGGAAAGTATTCATGTGGAAAAGGGGCTAAAAGTAATTTTCGCATTGGATCTTGGAATGTGAATACCTTACATCATACTGGAAGATTGGAGATTGTAAGGATGGAGATGCTAAGATTGAAAATAGATGTTCTGGGAATGGCTGAGGTGAGATGGAAAGGAAAAGGAGATTTTAGAACAGAGGATGGAATAAAAATAATTTATTCAGGAGGGGGGAAGAGCAACATCAAGCAGGTGTTGGAATAATATTGAATAAATGAGTGGCAGGATGTGTGGAAGGATACTGGCAAATCTCAGACAGAGTTTTAGTGGTAAAGTTGAAAGCAAAACCAAGAAATATTCTACTTATCCAGATATATTTACCTACTTGTGATTATGAGGATGAGAAGGTAGAGAGAGTTTATGGTGATATAGAACAGGGCTTGAAATGTAAAGAAACAAAAGATATAATTATAATACAAGGCGATATGAATGCAAAAATCAGAAGAGGAAGGGAGGAAGATATTGTTGGGATATTTGGATTGGGAGTGAGAAATGAAAGAGGAGATATGTTGTTGGATTTCTGTAGAAAGCATGATTTAGCAATTATGAACACTTGGTTTAAGAAACATCCAAGAAGATTGTACACATGGAAATCCCCAGGGGAGGATATAAATAGTAGAAGAAATCAGATAGATTATATTTTGATAAACAAAAGATATAGAAACATTATAAAAGATGTGACAACATATCCAGGAGCAGACTGTGATACAGATCACATATTGTTATCAACTAAGATAAGGATTAATCTAAAAAAGGTAACTACAGGGAAATGGAACAAATTATGGAACATGGAGTGGCTGAAGATACCAAGTACGGCGAATGAATTCTCAAAGAAAGTAGAGGAAGAAATGAACAAGAGAAATATACAAGAAAATGATGATGCAAGTGAAAAATGGAAGATTCTGAAGGAAAGCATAATTACTGCTACAGAATTACATTTAGCTAAAAAAGAGGAGGAAAGAGAGAAAAGAAAGAAACCATGGATGACGGAAAATATTTTGAGGAAAATAACACAAAGAAGAATGTTAGTTAATAGTAAAACAGAGGAGAAAAAAAAAGCAGTATAAAGACTTGAGTAGGGAGATACAAAGAGAGATAAGAAGGAAAAAGAAAGAGTGGTTCAATGAATTAAGTAAAGATACAACAGCAAAGGCAGAAAGAAAGGACATAAAAGGTGTTTATAAAAACATTAATATGATGACAGGAAGGAGAAAGATGCTAAGGTCTGGAGCAATCAAGAATGAAAGAGGTGAAATTCTGATAGAAAAAGAGAAGATATTACAGAGATGGGAAGAATATGTAAGTAAACTTTACGAAGACAGGGAAAGAGGAGAAAATCAAAGGAAAGAACATAGTGGGCAGAGACTGTGCATCATGAGGAAGGAATTGAATCTAGCAATTCAAAAGATGAAAGAAGGAAAATCCCCTGGAATAGATGGTATACAGATAGAACTTATAAAGAATATAGGTGAAAAAGGTATGGAAGTGTTATGGCAAATTATTAATGGAATTTATGAAGGACAAGAATTACCAGAGGAGTTTAGAAGATCAATTTTTATCCCCATTCCAAAAAAGACGGGAGTTTTAGACTGTAACAATTTTAGAACGATAAGTCTTATAACTCACACAGCAAAAATTCTGGTGCAAATAATTTTAGAGAGAATTAGGAATAAAATATAAAAAGAAATGAACGAGGAACAGTTTGGATTCAGAACCAACAGAGGAACTAGAGAGGCTATAACTTGTCTAAGAATTATTGGGGAGAAAACACTAAACCATGGTGGAAAGTTGTTTTTGGGATTTCTAGATTTTGAAAAGGTATTTGATACAGTGAAACATGAAAGGCTTTTTGACATTCTAGAAAATACTGATATTGACTCTTATGACTTGGAAATTTTAAAGAGATTATATTGGTCACAAATAGCGTCAGTATGTGTAAATGGAAAGGAAACAGGAGAATTCCCGTTGGAGAGAGGAGTCAGGCAAGGATGCAAGTTATCACCATTATTGTTTAACTTTTATGGTGAACAAATGTTTAGAGAGGCACTCGAGGATGTAGAAGAAGGAATAAAAATAAACGGATGAATCATTAATAACTTAAGATATGCGGATGATGTAGTAGTGATGGCAGAAAGTGAAAATGGGTTACAACAAATTATTCGAAGAACTGAAAACTCTTGTAAAGAGTATGGACTAAGAATTAACACAAAAAGGACCCAGATAATGATAATGGGTAGAAAAATAGGAGATAATGTAAAAATAAGATGTAGAGGAAAGATTTTAGAAGAAGTGGAAAGATTTCAATATTTAGGTAGCTGGATCTCAGAGAAAGGAACTTCAGAGTTGGACATTAGAAATAGAATAGGTAAAGCTAAATCGGCATTTATGGAAATGAAAAGAATTTTAATAAACAAGAACACTAAAATAGGCGTTAGAATTGGAATAGTTAAAGCAACAGTTTGGAGTATTGCAAGTTATGGAAGTGAGTCATGGACACTAAGAAAGAGAGATATGGAAAGAATTAATGCATTGGAAAGGTGGTGGTATAGAAAGATGGAAAAGATTAGCTATACAGAAAGAATATCAAATCAAGAAGTTTTAAGATGAGTTGGGATGGAAAGAACACTGTTAAAGAATATTATGCAAAGAAAGACTAGATTTGCAGGACATCTTCTGAGAGGTTCTTCGGGACACCTGACAAGAACTATATTACAAGGGAAAGTTGAGGGGAAGAGAAGACGTGGAAGAACAACTAGAGAGTGGTTTAATGACATCGTGGAATGGACTGGTTTAAGAATGATGGAAGCGACAGACAGAGAGAAATGGAGAAGAGCTGCTCATCTGCTGCAACCCTCTTGCTAGAGGATGCTACCGGACAATGACGATTAATCATCGCTCCCAGATCTCATCTCCCTTACTTCCTCCTGTACATCTCCTCCAATCGAATATGCAACCTCTCATCGATGTATCCCAAACTTCAAGACTTTACATTTTGATAGATAAAACTCATACCTCATTCATTTGCCCATCTGGCTAGTTTATTCAAATCCTCTTGCAGGGCTGCCACACCTACACTATTACTAATAACCCTTCCCAGCTTCACATCATCTGCAAACAACTGAATATCCCCCCCCCTGCAATCCACTGACAATGTCATTGATATCAAGGTTAAACTACAGGTCCCGTTACTGAGCCCTGTGGGACCCCACTTGTAACCTTCTGCTTATTTGATACTGCCCCACCATACACAACTCTCTGATACCTATCAAACAGCGAATTCTGAATCCAGTTGACTAACCTGACATCTAAACCTATGTGCTGCAACTTAAATATCAGCTTATCATGTGGCACCATGTCACATGCTTTGCAAAAAAAAAAAAAAAAAAAAAAAAAAAAAAAAAAAATGGCAGTATATGCCTCAACAACCACTGTTATCTCTTTATTATAAAAGTCAATAATATTACTAAAGCAAGAGAGCCAATTAACAAATCTATGTTGACTCACACAGATAACATTATCCTCATCTGTCCAATGCTGTATATGGTCGCTCACTAATTTCTCCAAGATCTTAACAACTACTGATGATACACAAACTGACCTATAATTAGACACTTCCAGTCTGCTACTACGCTTATGCAATAGCACCTATCTTACCTTCCTTCCATTCTTTGGGTACCTACCTTTTCCATAGCCAGACTTTCATTGAAAAGCCAGGCTTTTCAATGAAACCTGTCAGTTCTTTAGCACATTCTCTCAAAACCCATGGTGAAATACCATTTAGTTCTACAGCTTTACTGAAATCTAGAGTACTCAGTATTTGGAACACGGTCTCCTTTTGCACCTCTAAACCTCGAACCTGCCCAATCCCTCTAGTATTAAAACTTACTTCTTCAGGATCAAATACTCCAATAAAGTGCTCATTGAACAATTCCACTATGTCCTCTGCATCAGTCACTCTATTCCAATTTTATCCCAGAATGTTATTCTTCCACAATCATTTCTCCTCTTACTTGCCACATAGCTAAAAAATTCCCTAGGATTTTTTTTTAGATCTTAGTGGCAATTCATATTCATATTCCACTTTCACCTTCTTTACCGTACTAGTCACTCTCCTGGCCTGAGTCTTATATTCTTCGTGCATCCTCTATCTGCCCCACTCCTTATATATTATCTCTTCTGTAACCTCTTTTTCACCTGCAGTTACCATTTGATATTGTTTTTCATCCACTTTACACCAAATTGTGTCCTCTTCTTCACTCGTGGAATATGGCTTACTATTGCTGCTAACAAATATTCCTTCACAATTTCCTAAGCGCTAATGATATCCTAGTCTTCCAATTCTGCCTTCCATGGCACTGCCCCAAGTTGATATCTAAGACTATTATAATCACCAGCCTTATTATTCTACATACATTCACTTTTCTATGATACTCCTGCATGACTCTTCATCTTCTAAGTCAAAACCACATGGTCACTCTCTCCAACTGGTGGGAGAAATGTCATCTCAGTTATTATCAGCTCTTCTGATGCTATGACCAAATCCAAAACTCTTGAGCCACTTGTTCCCTCTATTACATGGTGCTTAAGACATTTGTCTCTCAAGAGTTCTAGAAATTCCATTCCCTTATTACTATATGAATTTTCCTCTTCCCAGCTTACACTGCTGTAGTTAAAATCTCCCATAACAATCATTCTTCTTGCACTTGCCAAGCTCAACTGCCTAAACATCTGCTACTCCCCACCCTTCTGTGCTCCTTGGCTTGTAGCAACACCCCATAAAATATCCTGTCTTGCCCACTTGTACCTCAGACCATATGCTTTCAAACCATTAGTGTTAATGCCTTCCAAAGCCTCGTCTCTTACAGGATGTCACTTATCATAAGCAGTACTCCACCACTGCGTTTTCCCTTCCTATCCTGCCAAATAATGCTGTACCCTGCTACTTCTATTCCTGTTATTATATCATCTTCTGTCAACTACATCTCAGAGAAAAACAATAATCTTTGGCCAAGCTGATGCTATCAATGCCAGTAATTCATCACCTTTATTCCGGATACTTCTGGCATTACTATAAAGCATAAAAATGTCAATGCTTTTATACCTATCATTATCTCCTCCAAAACCCACTGGACTCAGTGTTATCTAATGTATCCCCCTTCTTCCTAAGCACCCATTCCTACAAGAGGCCATCCCTGCTACTATCCACCTTGGGAATTATAGATTCCCTGCACTGACTCATTCAAATGCAAGTGGTCTCTCACATACAGTTCCTTTATGTCCTCAAATGCGCTCCAAGCATCCACATATTCCAATCCTCTCTTCTGACACATTCTGGCTATTACACTATTCATTATTACTGCTCTTCTGCTAAGGTCCTCATTATCATACCTGGGCAACACACACACAATCTTTCCTCTCTGCATTTTCTTTTGTACAACCTCAAACATGAATCTCAGATCTCTCACCACCTGATTTACATTGCCTCTCAAGTCATTAGTACCATCATAATCATTTCATCCACCCTTTCACTCCACTTAATTGTCATGGCCACACTTTCTATTGTTCCCCCAGGCAAACACTCCTCTTGCATCCTATATTGCATGCCATGGATCATCGAGTCTCCATACATCACACCTCTTACTACTCTGTTCCTTGATTGCTCACCTGCATACCTCACCTTCTCTCTCCTCTAACACTTTCTCTCTGTGTTCCTCTGCTTACCTGCCATCCTGGCATCACTCTATCCCTGGTTCCAGCACTGCCTCGCATTCTTCTCATTCCTTCTCTCCAACTGTTTCTATTCTCTCCTCTTCTATCATTCCCATAACTTTCTCTCACTCTTACTGATTTGCCTTGCATTCATCTCTTCCATTTGCCTCATTTAATTCCCAAGACATTCCACCTCCTCTTTCAGATCATCTATCTTTCTCTCTGTAAGTTAGCCACTCTTGCTTCCATTTCAATATATGAAATGGAAAGTCTCTAAAAGGAGACTTTCCATTTCATATATTGCAAATGTCCCAAATTATTTCTAGTAGGGTTTCCATTTGGTATTTTTGTAACACATATTTTTTCTACAATAGTGATTTGAAAAAATTCCTTCAATTTTTTTGTTGTTTTTGGTTGTTTTATGACTCATTAACATAAATTTAACATTAATTTTAACATAAATATTATATTTCAGGAAATAACAACACACACTAAATATTAATTATAATAACTTTAATGAACACTTTCCTATATTTCTGCAATGTTGCATTGCCTTCATCAGGGATCATAAAACAATGATATGTACATGCAGTCACTAATACTGGGCAAATGAGGCTGAACTAAGACAACCAAAGTCGGGCCTAGAATCCTAAATGGCACCTCTAGTGGACTAAACTGGATGATCTTGGCTAGTTGGATTTCTTTCTTTTAATCAAACTATAAGTTACTTCTGTCATTTCATTACTGCTTAAATTTTCAGAGGTTAATTTATATCATTAAAGATTGGAGACCAGACATTCAACACTGGAGAATGATACAGAGACTGAATATTGGACATTAGATACTGGGTTTGGAGATTAGAGATTAGATACCAATTTCAAGAGTACTTAGTAACAAAATGTGCATTTGCTGTTGTCAAGATGATATTATTTACTTGTTAGTATAGTTAATAATAAAGTATATTTGTTAATATTTAGTTATATGTTTAATTTGGAATATTTTAATGAAATGTCAGAAAAGTTGGTTATTTTCATATACATATTTGTATTTAATTGTAGAATTAGTTTATATATGTAGTGACAATACGAGGAAGTTAGCCCCTTGATTAACTTCGATATGAGTAATTTAATGTAATATGGTGTATGTGAAATGTATTCATTAGCAAATATAGGTAGTTTATGGGAGAAAGGAGAGAATGGTGTGAGAATTTGTCAGATGTGTGCTAATCAGTCAGATAGCAAACATGAGGTTACGAATGCAAGTGAGATTGGTAATACAGGATAAAACAAGCACACATGGCAGGTAGCAAAGCAGACAAGAAAGAATGTGAGTGCAAATGGAAATGATAAAGTGCATGCCAATGATAAAGGTGTGGCTGTGTGGAATTACAGCTATGAGACCAGTGTATTATATTTGTAAACTGAGTGTTTTTTGTTATTCTTACTGGAGTGCTTACTTTGTGGGATGAAAAACAGAAGTTTCCAGAATGGGAGAACCTTGCCATCTCAGCATAAGATAGAGGTGTGAAAGATGTGAGAGAGTGTAAAAGATAAATAATATGGAAGTAGGAGATGAAAAAAACAGAATATAAGAGAAAATTTGGTGCTATGATAAGTACCTAATAAAATGAGAGTTGGACAGATTGGAAAATCTACTTAGTAAGAATCAAGAAAGCTAAGAATATGAGGGGAGGTGGGAAGGAGAGTGCAAAGGGATAAAAGGGATGAACTGGATATGGTGATATATATGGTAATTTTAATATTATTATTATTACCTGACACCTCAAAGGAGTCCGAAGACTCATCGAGGGAGGGAACCCAATCTACAGCTCTCTGTCTCCACCAACAACAGCGAACTACAACTATCATTATCATCCACATGCCTCCATAGTGCAACTAGAAAAACGACAGTATATGTTGTGCCCTTTGACTGGAAAAGGCCTAAGTTCAATTCTCGTCATGAAGAGAGGAATCTTTCGTCCTGGTTTTTCATCTCGTATACAGACAAATCAGTCTTAAGAAAACATGCACTTTACAAAAAAAAAAAAAAATACTAGTGGTGGTGGTGGGCAGTAGATGATGATGGTAGAATTTTATGATTAAGAGTGTGCTAGATTAGCATATAATAAAAGTGTGTTTTCTATAAAAGTGAGGCAAGCAGAGAAAGAGATAAACATGGTAAGAAAGAAGATATGAAAGTTGTTGAAACCAACTTAAAATTATCAAATAAAAACAAAAAGCAAAAGAATCAAAATTGTGAACATTTTGTGAAGTGAGCCGAGATTAGGAGCTGCAATTGTTAATAATTCAAAAAATTCACATGTGTGCAGGATAAAGTTTGATGGTAGAAAGTATGTGTACTTACAGGAAGGATAGATGATGTTAACTATGACAACCTATCTTAAAAAAATTGAACTGCACAGACTTCCTGGTGGACCACAAGAGAATTTTATTAGTAAATAAAAGTTTATTTATCTTAGTTTATAAATGTATATTTATTTACATTATTTGTAAAAACTATGAAATTATATTATTACACAACACCTCCAGGGAGTCCAAGGACTCATCAAGAGAGGGAGGCACCTACTTTACAGCTCTCTGTCTCCAAAAAACTGGAAATAATGAAAACATATTGTATGGGGATTCAATGATAAGAGATATACTATGTGAGAAAATGTCAAAAGCATATTTCTATGGTGTGAAAATCAAAGATATCAGTGAAGTTCTTAGCAGAAAGAGAGAAAAAGTTAAAGAAATGATTGTTTTGGCTGGAATGAATGAATTGAAAGGTGAGGAATATGCAAAGAAAGATGATATAAAATAGTTGCTTAGAGAAGCAAAAAAGAAGAATGAAAAAGTAAAGACTGTAATTCTGCTCCCTTGATATGACAGGAGTGAACTGAGAAGAAGGATTGCAAATGAGTTAATGAGAAGATTGCACAGGAAGAATGTTGTGCAGTTTATAGATGTATGGTGTGACTTTTATGGGTGAAAGATTTGTATATGACTTATCAGCTACATCTAAATGGTTTTGGTGTTAGATATATTATTATTATCATCTGACCTCCATGGAGTCAGAGACTCATCGCGAGAGGTACGCAATATTGCACACAATGCTCATCCAACTGTGCTTTAAACTGATTCAATGTATCTATATTTACAACACATTCAGGAAATGCATTCCACTCACCAGCCACTCTCCATGCAAAAAAACCTGCTACTCAAATCCTCTGTTAACACCTTCCTTATACAGTTTCCAGTTATGGCTTCTTGTTCTACTCCCTCTCCCACTTTATGAAAAATATCTTCCATGTCAACCTGATAACAATCCCTGACTAGGTATATGTCTCAATCATATCCTCCCCCCCACCTCCTATTCATGAGGCTTTGAAACTTACATTCTCTCTCAATTTGTTCTCATACTCCACATTCCAAAGAACACTGACCACCTTTGTGAATCTTCTCTGGATCCTTTTCAACATATTCTCATCACCATGAAAACCTGGTGACCAAATCTGTGCACAATAATCCATATGAGGAATGATCAAGGCCTTATACAATGGCATCATAACCTCTCTATTTCTGCATGACAGAGTCCTCTGTATCATTGCCATTATCTGATGTGACGTCTTCACAACTTGTGCAACATGGTTCTGAATTTCAGGTCCTTGTCCACCATCACTCCTAGATCTCTCTCTCTCTCTCTCATCTCCTCTACTGACTTTAAAGTTTCCCCACCAAGTGTATACTTTGCATCCCATCATTGCTTACCAATCTTCAAAACTCTTGGGGGAAGTGGAGGCCATGTTGGCTAGGTGTTTCTGTCTTTGGGTGTAGTCTACTATTGGTCGGAGTCGTGACCTAATTTTTATGTTATGGAGCTTCCAACTCTTGGATATTATGTAGGGTCGGTGGATGTTTATTGAGTTTTCATCACATTTTATGGCTATCGTTTCCGATATTCTAAGCATTGTTTCATCTTGTATATCTAATATTATGGCCTTGTCGATTTGCGGGTATGTTTCTGTTCAACGGCATGGACTGCTATTTCAGTTTTTCTTGTACTTTGTATTCTGTTTTTCTTTTTGTTGTTGCATTTTTTATTGTTTAAATGTTAAACATTAAAGAACTCATACCAGAACCTGTGTAGGTCACATCACATCATTTTGGCAAGGAAATTTGTAAACTACGTTGTGGTGTTCTAATATTTCTTTGTGTGTGCGAGATTTGTAGATTTTGGATGTGTTGCCAATTTTTGGTTCGTAGTGAACAACAGCTTATAGTGTGTTTGAAAATGAATATGTAGGCTTTTTATGTGTTCTGAATGTATGACAGTTTGATAATTTTTTGTGTTGGGAAGTTGGTTTTGGTTGTTGGGTTGTTTTGCCAGGTTTTTGCTGTTTTGTTGGAGTAATTTATTAGTTGTATTGGGTAATTCTGATTTTGAAAAATTTCTGTTAACTTCTTTATTAGTGTTGAGACAATTACGTGTAGTTGAAAACTTGTAATCATTTATGAATTGTGTTAGAATGACTGATTTTTTAATTGAATAAGGATGGTATGAGTGAAAATAGAGGTAGTTTCTGATATGTGTGGGTTTGTGAAATATTTTTGTGGCTATTTTGTTGTTTGTTCTGACTAATATCAGGTTTAGGAAATTGTATGAGTGAAAATGGAGGCAGTTTCCAATATGTATGGGTTTGTGGAATATTTTTGGCTATTTTGTTGTTTGTTCTGACTAATGTCAGATTTAGGAAATTGGCAAAACAACCTAACAAACAAAACAAACAAAAATCATCAAGCTGCCATATATCCAGAACACATACAAAGCCTACCTATACATTTTCAAACACACTGACTACAATCTGGTGTTCACTACGAACCAAAAATTGGCAACACTTCTAAAACCAACAAAATCCCCCACACACAAAGAAATATTAGAACACCACAACGTAGTTTACAAATTTCCAGTTGGTTGGAAACTATTATAACCAACTGGTATGGAATAGTTTCCAATAAAAGCTGAAAATTAAAAGCTGAAGACTACAAGAACACTCCGTGACTGTAACATCCCTATTCCAGAACATTTAAACAACAAATCTCTGTATCTGTAGCAATAACTAATGTGAGAATTGAAGCTAAGAAATCAGAGATATTTAATATATTGCAAAATTTAAATGCAAACACTGCTGTAGGTTTAGATGGAATATCAGCTCGGGTGTTGCGTGAATGTGCAAAGGAATTGTCAACCTCTCGAACTTGAATATTTAACTTAAGTTTGAACTCTGGTATGGTTCCTAGGGAGTAGAAAGAAGGCAAAGTAGTTACTTTGCATAAAGGTGGCTCTAAAACTGTGGTAGTTAATTACAGACCAATCACCATCTCAGGAGTAGTGGTAAAAGTATTGGAAAAGTTGGTTAAAGACAAAATTCAAGAATGAGTGGATCAGGATATGATACGCTATAGAGGCCAACAAGGTTTTGTTAAAGGTAGATCCTGCGTTAGCAATGTATTAACTTTTCATAATAGAATGACATCTGAGTTGAACAAAGGAACTGGCTACACAGTGGTACTTCTGGATTTTGCTAAGGCTTTTGGCAGGGTACCCCATGGAACACTGTTACGCAAATTGGAGTAGATGGGAATGGATACTAAATTGGTGATATGGATAGGAGAATGGCTCAGAGAGAGATACCAGAAGGTGGTGTATGGAGGAGCCAAGTCCAGGATTGAAGCAGGTGACCAGTGGTGTGTCTCAGGGCTCTGTGCTTGGGACATTGTTGTTTAATTTGTATATAAATGATATAGGAAATGGCTTAAAGGGAGATATTCGGTTGTTATTCTGATGATGCAAAGTTGGGTAGTGCAATAAAAAATCAAGCTGATGTTGAAAGTTTGCAAGATGATTTAAATAAGCTGATAGAATGGACAAAAGGTAATGGATGTCAGTAAATGAATTCAAGAAGAGAAATGACAGATATTGTTTTGTTAGTTTGGGTCTCCTGCAATGAGTCTATTGACTCCATGGAGACACCCATAATAATAATAATAATAACAATATTATTAAAAATTATTAACAACAACAAAAAGAAAAACAGAATACAAAGTACAGGAAAAACTGAAACAGCAGTCCATGCCCTCAAACTGAAATATACCCCGCAAATCAACAAGGCCATAATATTAGATATACAAGACAATGAAACAATGCTTAAAATATTGGAAACAATAGCAATAAAATGTGACAAAAACTCAATAAACATCTACTGACTCTAGATAATCTTCAAGAGTTGGAAGCTCCATAACATAAAAATTAGATCATGACTTTGGAGACTATACAACACACCAAAAGCAGAAACACCTAGCCAACATGACATAGCCTCAACTTCTTACAATAGTTCCGAAGATGACGTACTATCGAAATGGCTCACACCCAGTTACTCCCACACCTGACTTTTTCCCATCAATCCCTCCTCTTCCCCAAAGAATAATTTCTATCTTCAGATCCTTCTCTCACGCTCCCTCCCAAATGCTCTCTACCCACCCTTAATAAAAATAATAATATTATACATATAAAAAAAAAGAAGGTTTTTTCTCAAATAATTCCCCCACATTACTTTACCCCCACTCTCCCAAAATCCCCTTCATTTATAATAGCTTAACAGCAGATGAATGCACATCATCGGGATAAGGAGACAGCAAACAACATCCAAAAAAGGTATGTATGAAATTTTCCTCCTATATTATTCTTCATATATTAGTTTTATAACATATCAGTAGTGCCCTAAGATTTGAGTAAAGAACCAATGACATTGTAAAAAAGGGGGCACTCCTAAATGAAAGTAGGCTATATTAGGCATGAAAATAATAATCATTTAAGTATTTTTTAATGCTTCCCATGCATCTCTCCCATTCTTCACCTCCTAAAGTTAATTTATCTTCCAGTCAACTCTCTGCCCTCAAAAAATGACAGAAAGAAAAAAGTATTGACATCACCAGAGCTGATAAGGGTAATGCCACTGTTGTTCTCAATGCCTCAGAATATAATTGGAAAATGGATATTATTCTCCATGATCGCACTACCTACTTACCACTGGAACACAATCCCACAAAAACTCAAGTTAAAAAAATTAAAAAAACTACTTCAAAATGTTTCTTCCTGGCCTCCTGACATTACAAAAAAACTCAAACTATTCTGTTATCCCCCCCACCCAAAAGTTACCCAAAATCCACAAACCTAATTCTTCCCTAAGACCTATAGTAGATGCCACCAATGCACCTTGCTACAAATTATCAAAGCAGCTAGCTAACTCTTTGAAACCCCTCATTGGTCTTACCTCATCTTATGTAAAAACTCCACCCATTTTAAAAACTTAATTGAAAATCTTACTTTAAATAATACAGATATATTAGTCAGCTTTGACATCATCTCTTTGTTTACAAATATTCCCCTAAGTGACACCTTAACACTCTTAAAAAACAATTTTCCTTCTGATATCTTAGAGCTTTTTTCCTTTGCCATCAACTCTGGTTATTTCTCTTGGAAGAACAAAATCTACAGACAAATAGAGGGAACTGCCATGGATTCCCCCCCTCTCACCCCCTCTTGGCAATTATTACATGGAAAATTTTGAAAAACGAGCCATTGACTCTTCCCCTCTAAAACCTTCTATCTGGCTAAGATATGTAGATGATGTGTTCTCTATTTGGCCTCATGGCCCAGACACATTAGATTCCTTCCTCAGTCACCTCAATAGTCTACATCCAAGAATCCAATTTATGATGGAAAAGGAAAATAACAATAGTTTACCCTTCCTAGACACCTTAGTAACACGCCTTCCTAATGGTAACCTTTCTTTCTCTGTATATATAAAACCTACTCATACAGGTAGATACATTCACAAACTCTCCCACTACCACCCCTCCCAGCAATATGGCATTATTAAAAATCTGACCAATAGGGCCCACCATCTTTGTTCCAGTAAAACTGTCCTGTCAACTGAACTCAAACACATACACAACACCTTCCTTTCCAATGGCTATAATGACTACAAAATTAAAAAAATAATCAAATCCTTCTCCATTCCACGACCATCTCTTCAGAAGGGCTTCAGAAATGCCATCACTATTCCTTACATCCGTGATACTTCAGAAAAAATAGCCAGATCATTAAAAAAGTACAACCTCCATACAGCTTTTTAGCCCCACCGTAAACTTGCTACCTTTATCTGCTCCACTAAAGGCCAGCTCCCTCCTCTTTCAGTACCTGGTGTATATAGAGTACCTTGCTCCTGTAAACTTGCCTACTTCGGACAAACAGGCAGGTCAGCATCCATCTGGTTAGAAGAACACAGTTCTTACACCTGCAAACACTATTATAGTCAGTCTGGCCTTGCAGACCATGTTTTGGATACATCCCACAGAATCTCCTAGAAAAAAACTACCATGCTCCACCATAGTAAATTCAAAAAAGAAAGACTATTCTTTGAATCTGCATCTGCACTCAGGAATCAACCTAATTTAAACAAATACAGTTGCATTAAACTTCCCAAAATTTGGAAAACTTTAATTATCAGAGATCCTTCTTTAAATGCCCATAGAGGGTGCACCACCTAGATAGGACTTTAGTTTCACTTTGTATTGTATTTGGTTGTGTGTTGTTACAAAAGTTTTTGTAATCCCCAAAGATGTTTATGTGATGGAGACGAAATATTGGAAGTATTAAAATTAGTTTTAATCCTTTCTCAGTGCTTTTAATATTCCATTAAACCTCTAACATGAATTCTTCACAGCACTTTAGCCTCAACACATGAACTCAGTATACTCTTCAGTTGGTCATAATTTCCTGCTTTGTAGTTCAGCATGCAACCTTTTCTGAATGGAACATTTATAAACTCAGTTACTCAGTGAAAGACATAACTATTCTGCCAGATGATCGCTCTCACCAACTGGAGGCAGAATAGTTACGTCTTTCACTGAAATGCCCTGACACTATAATCAAATCTAACACTCTTTGACCTAGAGTTCCTTATGTCACATGTTGCTTGAGGAAGTTGTCTTGCAACAGCTCAATAAATTAATTTTTATTCTTGTCATGAGATTTTACTGCCACCCAATCAATATTTGAATAATTAAAGTTTCCTCTTTATTATTTAGTAGAATTTTTACTTTGAAATTACAGGGAATCTAAGCTAGATGCATCCTATAGTCTATAGGTACATTATAAAAAATTATGGAGACAACTACCATGTTAGAGCAAAACTTTAGTTTAATATGAAAAGAAGAATCAGAAGGATCAAAAGAAGAATATCAAAGTCATCATCTGGAGCATATATACAAAGAAACAAGCTGCACTACAATCTACATGATTTGCTAAAGTTACTGACCAACCGTTACAATAATTATTGGCCTGACCTCCGGTGGGGGAAAAACCCTTTACTACATCAAAGCTAAAGTCCTATTATTATTATTGTGTATTAGGTTACAAAATTGAATTGGGCTGGAGAGCAACATGTTTATATATATATATATACAGGGTGTTCGGGATAAATTTGACAGTTTCGTAAGGAAAAAGAAAATCTTCTTTGTATCTATTAAATTTAATGAATTGACAAAAAAACATTACAGGCAGAGTTAATTACAATACTATCAACAAGATTTACTCAAAATAACCACCATTAGCATCGATCACAGCTTCAATTCTGCTTCGGAACCTCGAACAAGCTGATGCTACAGTCTCCCTAGGAAGGGCCGCAAAAACTGTTTTAATTTTATCCATTAACTGGGCTTTTGTATTACTGGAAGTGCGATTGGTGTCTTTTTCAACTGCGCCCCATACAAAATAATCCATGGGGTTAAGGTCTGGGGAGTTTGGAGGCCAAACATTTGGACTGGTGAAGTCGTAGAAATTTTCAGACAACCATTTTTGACTTTTCCCAGAGGTGTGGCAAGGGGCCGAATCCTGCTGCCATACATACGGCCTACCATTGGCTACCCTTGTTATCCAGGGCTTGACTACAGTTAGCAACTCCACGAACAAAGCCCGAATTCCAATGCCAGGGTTCTTCAACACCTGTTCCTGCAGATTTGCGAGGAATTCTGCTGTACGAACGCAATCAGATCGTCTGCTAGGGATCTTTCTTCTTGCTACATCCTCGTAGTCACCATTGCAAGTCTCTAGTTCATGCCTGATTGTTTTTACTGTATTCAGGGAGCATTGGGCAGCAGTCGTAATATCCTTATTTTGATGGCGGGCACGAATCATCATGATACAAGTTATTCTCTTCCATGATTCAGGTGGGTTCCAGCTATCCATCCTTTCTGACATGTTGTATATGAATGAAGAAGGGTCCAAACTTTTAAATGAAGAGAAGTGTGTGTTAATACATGTAACTTACGGAAAAATATAATTAATTATAAATATGTCAAATTTATCCCGAACACCCTGTATATATAAACTATGTAAGTATACATATAAATTCCAACCAACTGGTATGGAATAGTTTCCAATAAAATTTGAAAATTGCTTCAAGTCCTAAAGTATACTGGAAACTAAGTAGGCTGAATATGTGCCATCCAAATTCTTGGAATTTTTCTGCCATCATTATTGTTGAGATTAGGGTAGTTAATCAGAATTTCACAGGCTTTTTTAAATTTTCGTCCATGCCAAGTTTTTGTATGATGTAAAGAGCAGGTACTTTTCCAATCAATTTGGTGTAGGGTGTTGAGAGCATGATCTGAGAGGCCTGCTTCACAAAAATTGTTATATTTAGTGTGTCTTCTGTGTTTTTTTTTTATGTATAGGAATTGTACATCCAGTTTCACCAATATAAGGTAAGTTACAGGTGCAGTATATGCAATAAACCCCAGAGGAGAGGATCCTTAGAGGAGTTGAATATGTTTTTTTAATTTTATAGGTGGTTTAAAAGTGGTTTAAGATTATAATCGTGTAGGAATCTTTTGATTTTTTCTGATAACCCTTTAATGTATGGGATGGCTATGGTTTTACTGTAATCTATATTCTTTTTTGATGAAGTTTTATGAAGATATTTATTAATAGTATTTTTGTTATAGCCATTATTTATAAATGTGTTGCTAATCTTTAATTCTTTGTTTAAGAGCTTGTTCATTATAGAAAATTGTTATAGCTCTGTTTTTAAGGGTGTTAATGTTCATTATAGAAAATTGTTATAGCTCTGTTTTTAAGGGTGTTAATGACTTCAAATTTTTGCGAAGGGTGATAACATGAGTTAGCATGTATACATTGGCCAGTATGTGTCAGTTTGCGGTAAACCATTAAGGATAGACTGCCTGAGGGAAGATGTGTGACTTATGATGAATATTTCATATTCATCTGCAGTGTATCCAGGAACGGAAGAGAGTTCTGATTTTCAATTTCAATAGTAAATTATATGCACTCATGTTGTTTGTTCAGGTGGCTAAGGAATGTGTTTCAAGTTTGTCGACCATGTGGCCAGATAGCAAAACATTGTCAACATATTTAAGCCACACTAAAAAAAAATAGGTTTTAGAGTAAAGGAATCAAGAGCACTTTGCTCAAAAGCTTCCATATAAAAGTTGGCAATTAGGGGGGGAGACAGTGGTGAGCCCATGGTCGTACCTTTTTCTGTAGGTAAAATTTATTTTGCCACATGAAGTAACCGGAACATAGTATGTGGACAAAGAGGACTGTAATGTTGGCAGAAATTTGTTCTGTAGGAGAAGAATTGTGTCATTGACTGGGACTTTGCCAAGCATTATGATTTTAATTTTGTTTATAAAGTGTTGTGTGTTCTTTATATAGAAGTGGGAATGACTGACTAACTCTTTGAGTGTAGATGCTAATTTCTTGGCTAGGTGATAATTAGGGCTGTCTATTCCTTCAACTATCGACCGAAGCAGAACATTTTTTTTTGTGTTCTTTAGGAACACCATATATTCTGGGAGAACAGGCATAATGGGGTATAAGTTTTTAATAGTGTCTGATGGCCAAGACGTGATGGACTTGAGTAATTTCTCGGTTTTTTTCTTTATTCTGTTAGATGGATTATAGTTCATAAGCTGATAGGTGCTGTTATCGAAGACTAGTTGATTCATCTGATGGATGTAAGTTGATCTGTCAAGGACAACAGTGGCATTACCTTTTGTCCGACTTTGTTATAATTATATCTTGATTAGCTTTTAATGACATGACTGTGCTAGTTCTATTTTTGTAAGATTGCTATATAACGTTTTCTGTTTATTCAGAACATTGCTGGTTTCTAAACAAATTTTATCAGCTATATTAATAGAAAGAGACTTAATGCCTCTTTCTATGTGGTATATAAAATCCAGTTTATTAACCGTTTTAGGTTCTACTGTAAAGTTAAGGCCTTTATCAACTATTGCAAGTTGACCATTATTTAAGGTGTGGCTTGATAAGTTGATCACATGACTATTGACTGCTGGTGGTTGGTTGCTCCTTGTCTCAGTTGTTTGTTGTTCACTGTTGGAGTTGTTTACCAGAGAAGAGATATCCTGATTGGTTGGATTCGTATGATTGACATTCAAATTTCACCATTTTTTCCACCAGAGGTCAGGCCAATAATTGTTTTACTGACCACCATTACAACAATTACAACAATAATTGTTGTAATGGTTGGTCAGTAACTTTAGCAAACCATGTAGATTATAGTGCAGCTTGTTTCTTTGTATATATGTGTATGCTCCAGATGATGACCATGATATGAAGGTCGAAATGTCAAGTGTTCATTTTGGTTTATATTAAATTAAAGTTTTTCTCTAACACAGTAGTTGTCTCCATAATTTTTTATAATGTATTCTGATCACCATGTAAGCATGAAGGAAAGGATAGTCTATAGGATAGTAATTTGCAGTTGGGGGAATTTGTACTTAAACGTAATATTTCAGTATAGTTCGTGATAAGAGAGGAGAAAGAAACAGCTGCAGTTCAGTTTGTCAATGACTTATCACCAAGTGCAGTGCAATTCAAGGAATACACTTTACACAGTATACTATGGGATTTTGTGGTACGGTGCTTGCTGCATGTACACATCCCCGCAGTTAGAAATGTGGCAGGTTAGAGATCGGATAATGCATGTCTGCAGAAAATCTAGAAAATGGGTAGAACTTTGTGATTTGGCAATTAACATAACGTACTTTGGCAGTATTACATCACAAATAGGTGAATATAGACAGAGAGAGAGAGAGAGAAAGAGAGAGAGAAGATAGCATGATTGAGGGTGAGTAAAACGAGTCAAATGTGAATGATAAAATAAAAGTAGGGAGTGTAGTAGGTTCCAAATATCAGGAAATTTTTGAAGATGGTGTTAACTGGCAGGATGAATGTTGAGCTAGAGTAGGTAGCTTGTAAAGAGAGATGGATGCACTGAAAGAATCGTAGAATGTATCAAGAACGAGATGAGAAGCATGAAAGAAAAGATGAGGTGACTGGAAACAAAGAATGAAAAGCGAATCAGAGTATGAGTGAGCAAGAGAGTTAAGGGAATGATTGAAGGGGATAGAATAGAAGACCAGTAAAAGAGAGGGAATTAAAGAAAGGCAAGGCAGTGCTGGAACAGGGATGGAGAGATGACAAGATGGCAGGTAAGTGGGGGGACAAAGAAAGAAAGTGTTAGAGGATAGAGAGATAGATTAAGTAAGCGATGCAGGTGAGCAAGGAAGAAATAGAGTGGTAAGTGCTGTGATTTATGGAGACTCGATGATCTGTGGTATACAAGACAGAATGCCAGAGGAGTATTTGCCTGGAAGAATGATAGATAGTTGATAGATAACCATTGCTATTCCTTCTATATGTTTGAATAATTTATTATACCATGTAAAATAGCCTTTCTTGATAAATTAAAGATGCCAAGAAATTATATTCTTGGTTTAATCCTTTACCCAAGTGTAAGCAAACAAAGTTTGTGTATGAAGCAGCTTCACAGCTTTACTAAGGCAAGTGATACGAAGTCATTAGCATCTATATACGAGTTGCCCAGTTGTGAAATTACTTCACATGCAAACTTTGTTTGCTTACACTTGGATATAGGATTAAATCAAGAGTATAATTTCTGAGCATCTTTAATTTATATTATAACCAAGTGGAAAAGCTTTCAACAGCCTGCCTTTATGGTGAATTTAAACCTTTTAACAGAGTCCTCTGGGAAATCAGACTGCATAAAATGAAGTCTCTTGTAGTGCATATCGGTAAATAGAGAGATTACATCAAAATCAACCATAAACTCATTATTAGTAAATATAATAATTTATTTTCTCTTTAAAATGAAGATTGTTTTAGATATAATGGCTAGTTCTTGTAGAGAGGCTTATACGCTGGTTAAACATGATAACTAATAATTAAGGAATTGACAGGGTACACTAGAAATATATATTAAATAAACTTTAATATATACTTTTCGATATTTCGGCAAACGTCATGTTGAAATCTTCTTGGGAACTTAATACAAAGACACGTGCACACAAGTACTACATAACAGCAAATGAGAACCGAAGCTAGGAAGCTAACATTTTCCTAAAGTCCTGATGGTGCCACCTGGCGGGCTATATTGGTAGTTCTTGGCCTTTGGGCTGAAGTTCTTCTGATAAATGTTTCCCAAATTTGGGGCAGTCTCATGCATCCAAATTTGTTGAGGTTTGGCATGTTCCTAAGGGCTAAGGTTGATTCCATGAATAGTCTTTCATATTTGAACTTGCTGCAGTGTATTACTGTGGCTTTCTTCCATCTTATTCTGTGGCGAGTATCCAGAGCGTGGTCTGCAAGTCCAGAGTGGCTGTACTGGTGAAATCGGATGTAATCCTTGTGTTCTGAGATTCTGATATTTGCAGTCCTGCCTGTTTGGCCAAAGTAGGACAATTTACAGCTGCAAGGGACCTGGAATACACCAGATAGGTCTAGGGGAAGTGGTTGGTCTTTAGTGGAGCGGATAAGGGATGCCAATTTTATGTAGTACTTGTGTGCACGTGTCTTTGTATTAAGTTCCAAAGAAGATGGTAACGTGACGTTTGCCGAAATATCGGAAAGTATATATTAAAGTTTATTTAATTTATATTTCTAGTGTACGCTGTCAATTCCTTAATTATTAGTTATCATATTATAATGGCTAGTGTGGTCAGTGAAATTCCGAACATGATGAGGGAGATGTGTTTCACAAGGTAAGATGAAAGATAAAAGTGGGAGCTAATCAGTCCACTACTGTGTATTCCTAAAATACATCCTTATGTATTTTAGGAATCTATGCAACTTTTTACACTTCTTCCTTTGAATGCTAATTTATGACTCATATTGCAATTCATGTTTTAAAAGTAGTTCACTGTCAGTCTCCCTGATGATATCAATGTAACATTGGATGAAATATACTGGATTTTTTAAATAAAATTCTATTTAATTTTCATTGCATGTGTAAGTCATGAAAGTTATTTAAATATATCCAGTGTGCATTTTTCATTAAAACTATTTTTTTTGTCACTTTTATTTTCTCTGAGTGCTATGCTAATTCCTAGTGTCAATATTTTAAATTAAGAATGTAAAGAGAGTTAAAATATATATTAGACATATCTTAACTTATATTTTTTTTTATAAATATTTCAACTCTGTATTATTATGCTAATGATAATTTCTACAAATAAGTTAATTTCAAGCATAAATTCACCTCATAAGGTTCCATGTAAATCATTCCACAACGGGAAACTGTTGCAGGTGAAGCCTGCTCCAAATCTGCAGGTTCAAATATCATATTCATTTGAGCACTCATCTGTATGATTTCTCCACTCATAAGACATAACTATTATTTTAAATGATACACAAAATATAAATTTCACATATAATACAAAATGAATAATATTTAATTCCTATATATAAAATGAAACTTATCCAAATGATCTGTTTTTACAATTACTCAATTAAATAAGAAGTCTATGAAAACTATGTAATACTAGAATTCTAAAGAGTCTAGCAAGTGTGAGAGCCCAAAGCCTCATATTTATTGTTTAATAGAACAATTTTGCTAAATTTTGCTTACAAACTGCAGTATCAGTATTTTTTACTAAGTAATTTAAGGAAATTACAATGTCAACTAGGATATACATTTAAATAAATTTTAATATATTTCAATATTTCGGCAACGTCACGTTGCCATTTTCAAGAAACTTAAGAACAAGACACGTGCACGCAGGCACAACAAACAGTAAATGAGGAAGAAGCAGGAAGCTATTATTTCTCCTAAATTCCTGATGGTGCCCCCTAGCAGGCAATGTTGGTATTCTTGGGAGACTGGGCTGAAGGTCTTCTGATGTAGGTTTCCCAAATCTGAGGCAGTCTCATGCAGACAAATTTGTTGAGGTTTGGATTGTTTCTTAGGGCTGAGGCTGATTCCATGAAAAGCCTTTCATATTTGCCTATTCCATGAAAAGCCTTTCTTGGATGTGAGAAAGAAACACAAGTTGAACAGGTAAACAGGGAGGTCAAGAAGACACAGTATAAGGAGAGTGGCTTCTGAATGCAGGGATGAATGCATCTTCGGTGATGGTCAGCATAGGAATAGTATGGCCTGAGAGAGATGGGAGTAGTTGAGTCTAGGGAGGGGAGAATATATAATGTGACAAAGGGTCAATAGACGAGCAAGCATGGAGAAGTCACAGATGAGAAGCAGCATGGGTAGGACAGGTTACAGACCAAAAAATGAATTGTGATGCTTATTTATGAATTCCAGGAGTATCAGATGAACAAAGGCTCCTCCTTATCCATCCAACTCTTTTGTGGTCTTCCTCTTCTTCTCATTCCCTCAATCTTCTCCAACAACTGCCTTTTCCAATGATTCATATGCTTGCATAATATGTTCAAAGTACATTAACTTCTGTTTAGCGATGATCGCCTCCAAGGAGGTTCTGTCTTAACTCTCTAAAACCTTCTTATTGGTCATTCTTGCAGTCAATGGGATTCTTAACACGTTCGCTGCCAACTACGAGTATACTCGTAGTGGGTAAACCTGCTTCACAAGTCAGCTAAGAGTATACTCGTATGACGCTTACCGCCGGGAACGAGATTATTGTAGTGACCTTGAAGAAGTGAAAATGCTTGGCTTGTGGGGCTAGCATCAAAACTGTGTATTCTCATAGACCGTATATGCTCTGTACAAGCCAACTACGAGTATACTTGTAGGATGCTTACCTCCGGTAACGAGATTATCGTACTGACCTTGAAGAAGTGAAATTGCTCGGCGTAGGGGAACAGACCATGCCGAAGTAGCATGGCAGCGAACGTGTTAATAGACTCCTCCATGCCCATAATTCAAATAAATCAATTCACTTTTTGTCTTTCTTCTTAATAATCCAGGTTTCACATCCAGACATCACCACTGGAAATACCACTGCTTT